>NC_073272.2:127905833-128221388 GCF_029289425.2 Pan paniscus
TCTGTTGTTTGTCAATTACCCAGTCTAAGGTAATTTGTTATAGCAGCAAGAATTTAACTCACACATTTTGCTTTCTCTTAACTCAGCTCCCACATGTCTCAGATGACTCTGTCACAACTTCTTACGACTTGTGTGGGCCCCATACTCTCTTGTGATCACAGTTACTATCTCTTCTTTCAAATTTTCAAGAAAAAGTTACTTTCTATCTACCTAATGGATTCACTGACCCTTAATCAGGTGCATTTTCCTTTCAAATCAGCTATGGTCTATATCACATGGCCGATTTACAACTTGTTAAGTCTCCAGGTATGAGGAAACTCTCTGAGAAGGTGGTATGAACAGGCTAGGTAAATCATTATGTATACGATATGTATGCATGTGATCAGTGGTTATCTGGGTGCAGGGCATCAGGCACAGTACTGAAAAAATGGAAACTAGGAAAACAAATGAAGACGTTAGCCCTTGAGGAAGAACTAGGGAAAAAGAAGAACATGGTCCAATGCTGGATCTATGGATCAGTGCAAAAATGGAGGAGAATTCAGCCTTTGGAAGTCAAAAAAGGAATTTCCTTATCAGAACAAAGGTGTGTGTTAGAGGTGCAATGATGGCATTGAAAGGGTAGAAAAAAACAGTGAGCATAAACTCAGGAACTACATAATAATTTATTGGTCAAAACCAGGCAAAAGCCTGTCAAAGGCTGTAAGTATACATTACTGACATACACATACCCTTCTGCACTCACCAGCAATGAAGCTGGAATTTTTTAAGTTAGAGATAGCAAATATATAGCTCATGTACTCTTTCTTCCCATGCCTATTACAACCATGAATAATTGATCATAGCAACTGGTCCTGGATACCACTACATAAGCCTTCTCAAAAAGTTGTCAAAGTATTTACTGCCAATCTACCAGTGGGATTAAAATAATTGGCTATTACTGGATTTAGCTCTTCTTATGCTGTTTTTGGGTCAAAGCTTTTACTATAGGTAGAGAGATTAGTGAACCAAGCTCTGGACAAATCAAGGCAAAGGAAGGCAATGCAAATGAGGTGAATAGGTTAAGACGGAGAGGAAAACAACATATATGTATTACGCTATGTCACTTTGTCCTCTTTTTATTCATTCTCACCCATTGCAGATATTGGTATGGCATGTGATGGAATGGGCACACATTTTGGAATTAGATATAAATGGAAATATAGATTCCATAATTTACAAGCCTTGGGACCTTAGAAAAATTATTCCAATTTTTTGGTATCAGTTAATTTATCTGTAAAGTGAGAATACTCAGACCTACCACACAGGATTGACAGGATGATTATACTATGTAATATATTTGCAAGCATGATGCCTGGAATATGGGTGGTCCTTGATCAACTCTAAATAAGAAAAAAATGCAAAATAAATTAAAACTGTCAAGCACAAGCAAAAATGTTGGTGTTCATCATTCTTTCTGTCTCTGAGATCTTGTGAGTACCCAGGAAACAGTAGATAAAGCAGCACAGAGCCCAGAAAAGACATTATCATAGGTTGATTTGATCTTACCCAAGCTCAGTTCTAAAACTAAGAAAAAGCTGGAGGATGTGAATCCCATCTCACATTTACAGGTGATGCCTGTGATCCCTGGATTTAACTCTAGCCTAGATTGGGAACAGACTCTATGTTGCCTCTGAGATTTCCCGGAAATATATTATTTTAGATGTTGGGGATCCCCAACTGATCTTGAGGTCATACAATAGCACGCTTCACTAATGGCTGAGAAAGAAAAGCTGCAGGTATCCACCCTGCTTCCACAGGAAAAAATAAAAATCATATCAACTTCCACATTTCTGCCTCAAGTAAGTGGCACCCAGAGGCTGACTGTTGTACAATCATTTTTGCACCTTGAGTGTAACATAAGACTGTGCTTTTCCAGACACGTTTCTCAGGTTGCCCACAGGACCACAAGGTCAAAACTATTTTTTTCCAAAAGGTACCTGGAAAGTCTTATTTCACTGTGTTTCCAAGAGAGAAAGTAGCTTACTAGTATGCCGCTGTAATAATTGGGAATCCTTCAATGCTCTTCAGAAGCTAATGGGACAGGATACTGCGTTTGCATTAAAGATCATATTAGTTAAAGTCTCAGCTATTTGCAATGCATTTTAATGATTTCCTCTTTATTTGATGAGGCTCATTCTGCATGCCAAATAATCCTTGATTTTTCGTGGTGTTGTAGGAGAGTCACAAAAATTCTGAAATAGCCAATAATATTAATTCATTCATATTTGGCTTTGAGACGTATGATATTTTTACATATATTTTTTGTTTGCTGCTGCTTTACCTCATGGGATTTTACTTGGCTTAATAATAACATGAGTTTATTTGCTAATGAGAGTCATGGGGTTACAAGACTCAGAATGCTGGAATTGGGACATTCTAAATTAGCTGTAGCTAATCCACAGAATGAACAAGACATGTGGAAGCAGTTGAGAGGTAATAGTATTCACAAGAGGATGTGTGGAGGACAATAAATAAGCCTTCCATCTTGTGCGAATACTTTCTGATCCCTCATTTTGGGTTTCCCAAAAATAATCTTCATTTAGATGTCATTCATTTTCAAGAATAATTCTCGGTCTTTTTTTTGCCATATTTCTGGAACTGCCCTGTTTGGGATCAGGGAGCATTTAGTAAGATTCTCTGCTATTTCCCTTTTGAATGCTTCTTCCTGCCTTACTTCACCCTCTTACCAACTCAGTCCAGTTGGCCCTTCCAAGTGAGACAAATGATCTCAGAAAATGTTCTGTGCTTTATTGAGAAGGTTGCTAAATAATATAGGACATAGAAGACCTGAAGCCATATGAAGTGAGGACTTCATTGCTAAGCTACACACAGTGACTGCACTCCAGCCTTTTTACTGGCTGGAGTGCAGCCACTGTATGAAGCTTAGCCACTGTTTCAGACAGAAACAGCCTTTTCATAAAGATTCTTAAACAGAACAGATTTTGGTTTCTTTCTCATTATAATCTGCTATATAAGAATTCCTTCCAAGTCTACCCACTATGCCCCTAACCCCTCCTGCATAGTATCCAGATCAAAGACATAACACTTAATCTTACCCAGGTCATTGCTTTTCACACCAGGAGTTCCTTCAACTCAGTACAATTCAACTTCACTAAATTCCTGCCTTAACACATAGCTTAAATGGACCATAAGATTTCTTTCCCTTCGCATCATGTCCCAGCACCCCAGGCCCTCTTTCTTCCCATGTATACTGCTGGGATTTGCTCTCACTCTGGAAAAATGAATAGTTTAATACAAGGTCTATTCTTACAATGTGAAGTTGGGGTGGAGGTTAGTCTGTAATGTATATCCTTGTTGCTAAGGATGGGCCCTCACTTTGACTAACTGTTGGACAATTTATCACCCAAAGTCATGGGGCAATGTTAAATTAGAAAGTCAGGCTTTTCTCCTTTATATAATTTTAGTCTCATGGATCAGACACAAACATTTTCATGGTGCATATACTATCTGTATCTCATCATTAGCTGATTAAAAAAATTTCAAATTCCTATTTATGTTCTAGTAGAATTAATTAGAGCTCAAGCCTGGGAGGTACAGTAGTAAAGGAGTACACAGAGCCAATCTCTGCAAGGAATCAGGAAGAAATTGTGCTGGGGTTTTCTCCATCAGCCCTTTCCTCCTTTTCCTTTGACTTTTCTCATGCCACTGCCCATTTCTTATATCTTTTTCTCTTGCACAGATGCAGTGTCTCCTGCAGTGCTGTTCTTGTGTCCTTGGTTGAATCTCTTCATTTTCCATACTGCTTCTCAGTATTCCAACCCAGCTACTATTAAGTGTTGAGAATGCCTTGACATCAGACCTAAGCAAGCCTAGATCACAGATCAATTCTTGGAAAATAGGTTAAGGATCACCTACTCACAGATAACCACAGCCCATCACATTCACACTTGGCCTCTCACTCATTCTTTTACGTGAATATGTGTAAGTGTATGTTTGCACGCCTGATCTGTCCTATATTCCAAAGTGGAGGAGTACAGTATAGTAAGGTGGTATAGCACAGTGGCTAAGAATGTGGGTTTTTGAGTCAGGCAGACAAGAATTTGCATAACGGTGTTGAAGTTTCTAGTGATGCAAAAGTAGAGAAGTTACTTAAACTCTCCTCTGAAAATGGGGAAAATAATGATACCAGCCTCAAGTAGTTGCTTTGAGGATTAACTGAGATAATGCATCTAAGAAGATTAGAATCATACTTTGTATGTGGTAGGTTCTCAATAAATAGTAGCTGGACCAAGCTATTCAAGGGTAAGAACTTCACTTATTATAGCAGGTTTCTTTGGAAGTTCAATTCCATATACCCTATAACAAAGAATAGTTGTGATAGAACCCAGAATATTAAACTGGAAGCAGCCTTAGGAATCATGCTGTCTGATCCTTTTATTTTCCTATTCAGAAGCTGAGATGCAGAGAAAGAAAAAGACTTGCCTCAGGTCATTTTTGGAGATTGTGACATATACAGCATTAAAATTCAGGACCCATTATTTTTCTATTTTTTTTTATTCCAGTTTGACTCTATGATATAATTTCAAGAACAGCTTTCCTGCATTACCTTTTCCAATACAGCCTGATGGGAAAAGTGAGTGACAGCAAGCTCTATACTATGGAGACCCAGAAGCAGCATGGGGGGAACATAGAAAATAAAGGAACCAGGTGTCCTACATGTTAGAAGTGAATCCTGTAAACGGACACAAAAAGCATACATAAATAAAATAAACAAAAAGCCTGTAAATGCATATAAGCATATATAAAAGGCATATATATATATGTATAGATAGATATGTGCCTTTTCTATCCATTTGCAGAACAACAATCTCATATGCAGGACACTTGGCTCCTTTATTATGTATATATTATATATATGTATATATATAATATATAATAATAAAATGTATAATCATATTATATAATATATAATAACATATAATATATAATATATGTGATATTATATTATATAATATGTATTATATATTATATTAAATATAATATACTATATAATATATATTATATTAAATATAATATAATATATAATATGTATTATATATCATATTATATATCATATATAATTATGTATTATATAATATATGATATGTAATTATATATTATATATGATATGATATATAATACGTATTATACATTTATATTATATATAATATGATATAAAATATATAATATATTATATATGATACATAATACGTATTATATATGAATATATAATATACAATATTATATATTATATGTAATATAAATATACAAAATATAATATATAATATATATAATATAAATATATAATATGATATATAATATATAATATAATATAAAATATATTTTATATTATATTATATATGTTATATATAATACAATATATACTGCGTATTATATTACATATAATACAATATATACTGCGTATTACATTACATATAACACAATATATACTGCGTATTACATTACATATAATACAATATATACTGCGTATTACATTACATATAATACAATATATACTGCGTATTACATTACATATAATACAATATATACTGCGTATTATATTACATATAATATAATATATACTGCGTATTATATTACATATATTATAAATATTTAATTCATATTTATATTATATTATACATGTTATTATATATTATATGTTATATAATATACGTATTATATATGTTATATATTATATATTATATTTTGTATGCTATATAACATTTAATATATAATATATAATGACATATATAATATATATTATAACATATATAATATGTAATATAAATATATATTCATATTATATATTTACATTATATATAATACAAATATATATGTTTATATTATACTATACATAAATATATATTTCTTTATATTATACACAATATAAATATATATTTATCTTATATTCTATTATATACAATATGAATATATATTTATATTATATTATATTATATTATATACAATATAACTATATATTTATATTATATTATATACAATATAAATATATATTTATATTATATTATATACAATAGAAATATATATTTATATTATATTATATTATATACAATATAAATATATGTTTCTATTATATTATATTATATACAATATAAATATATGTTTCTATTATATTATATTATATACAATATAAATATATGTTTCTATTATATTATATTATATACAACATAAATATATGTTTCTATTATATTATATTATATACAACATAAATATATGTTTCTATTATATTATATTATATACAACATAAATATATGTTTCTATTATATTATATTATATACAACATAAATATATGTTTCTATTATATTATATTATATACAACATAAATATATGTTTCTATTATATTATATTATATACAACATAAATAAATGTTTCTATTATATTATATTATATACAATATAAATATATGTTTCTATTATATTATATACAATATAAATATGTTTCTATTATATTATATACAATATAAATATATGTTTCTATTATATTATATACAATATAAATATATGTTTCTATTATATTATATCATATACAATATAAATATATGTTTCTATTATATTATATTATCAATATAAATATATGTTTCTATGATATTATATACAATATAAATATATGTTTCTATTATATTACATTATATACAATATAAATATATGCTTCTATTATATTATATTATATACAATATAAATATATATTACATTACATTATATACAATATAAATATATATATTTATATTACATTATGTTATATATGAATATATATATTTATATTACATTATGTTATATATGAATACATATATTTATATATATTATATTATATAAATATATAGATTTATATATCTTATATTATATAAATATATATTTTTATTATATTATATTATATATATTTATATTATATTATATTATATATAATATAAATGTATTATATGTTGTATCATATGAAATATAATTTATATGATATATAATATAAATTGTATTCTATTATATATAATATAAAGAATATTATATATCATATAAATTGTATTATATGATATATAATATAATTCATATTATATATCATATAAATTGTGTTATATATAACACAATTTATATGATATATCATATAAATTGTGTTATATATAACACAATTTATATGATATATCATATAAATTGTGTTATATATAATATAATTTATATGATATATCATATAAATTGTGTTATATATAATATAATTTATATGATATATCATATAAATTGTGTTATATATAACATAATTTATATGATATATCATATAAATTGTATTATATATAACATAATTTATATGATATATCATATAAATTGTATTATATATAATATAATTTATATGATATATCATATAAATTATATTATACATATATAATATATAATATATTATGTATTATATATATAATATATAATATATCATATATTATATATAATGTAATATATAATATATACTACATTACATATTATATAATGTAATATATAATATATATTACATTATATATTATATATATTACCTTATATTATAAAATATAATATATATTGTACATTATATATATAATATAATAATAATACAATATATATTACATAATATATGTCATATAATAATATAATATGATATTATAATAATATAATATATAATATGTATAATATGTAATATCTTATATATGATATTATATATTATATATTACATATAATATATAATATATATAATATATAATATCTCATATGTAATATATGTAATATATATACTATATAATAAAATATAATATATAATAAGATATAATATATAATAATATAATAATATAAATATGATATATATATAATATAATATATATATAATATCATATATTATATAATTATATATTATATATTTATTATAATATATAATTATATATTACATATAATTATATATATAATGTATAATATAAATACTAAATATATATAATTATATATGAAATATAATATAAACATATATTATATATTATATAATACATAATATAAACATATATTTATATTACATAAAATATAACATAAATATGTATTATATATCATATACTATGTAATATTAATATATATTTATATATAATATAAATATATATTTATATTACATAGTATATGATATATATTATATATTATATAGTATATTAATATATATTATATATATTATATAGTATATAAATATATATTATATATATTCATACTATATTGTATATAATATAAACATATAATATATATTTATATTATATTATATATTCATATTATATACAATATAATATATAATATAAATATAAAAATATTATATACATTTATATGTAATATAATATAAATATATTATATATTGATATAATATAATACATGAATATATAATATATTTTAAAGTATATATAATATATATATACTATGTATATTAATATATAAATATAATATATATTTAATTATATATTATAATATGTATTATATATTACATATTATACGTCATATAATATATTATATATGACATAGATAATATATTATATGTCATATATATAAGATATTATATTATATAATATATTATATATGTCATAAATATATTATATATATCTGACATATATAATATTATATATGTCAGATATATTATATATGACATAGATAATATATTATATATGACATATAATATAATATATGTCATATATATTATATATGTCATATATAATATATTATCTATGTCATATATAATGTCATATATATAATATATATGACATATATAATATATTATATTATATATGACATATATAATATATTATATTATATATGACATATATAATATATTATATTATATATGACATATATAATATATTATATTATATATGACATATATAATATATTATATTATATATGACATATATAATATATTGTATATGACATATATAATATATTGTATATGACATACAATATATATGTAAATATATAATCTATATAATATATAATATATTATATGTTATATATAACATATATAACATATAAATACATTATATATATGAATGCATATAACATATGTAAATATATTATATTATATATCAGAGATATTATATATAATACATCACATATAATATATACTATATAATATATCACATATTATATATTACACATATTATATATCACATATATAATATATTACATATCATATATTGCATATATTGTATGTTGTATACCACATATATATGTATTACATATTGTATGCCACATATATATTATATATTATATATTGCATACCACATATATATTATATTTATTATATCACATTTATAATATATTATATATCACATATATTATATTATATATAACATGTAATATATTATATAACATATATTATATATAATATATATGTAATAGAGAAGTTACTTAAACTCTTCTCTGAAAATGGGGAAAATAATGATATACCATTATCACAAAAGGCTTTGACAGAAGCCTTTTGTCACATATACCTTTCTTATACCATCACAGAATCATGCTCACCCAACACATTAACAACAACCAGGCAAAAGAACAAAATGTCCAAAGTTGTAGTGCAATGTAAGTTCACAAAGACTGAGTGGACTGATTCAAAAAACAAGAACAAAAACTTTACAGCCAAGAAAGCTTAACAGAGGATGACTACCTAGAATGGAAAGACGTGAAGACTCTATTCTTGCATTAGCTGTACTAAATACCTTCCTAAACATTTAAGAATAAGAGGACACCACCTTTTTTTTTTTTTTTTTTTTGAGACAGAGTCTCGCTTTGTCGCTCAGGCTGGAGTGCAGTGGCGAGATCTCGGCTCACTGCAAGCTCTGCCTCCCAGGTTCACGCCATTCTCCTGCCTCAGCCTCCAGAGTAGCTGGGACTACAGGCGCCCGCCATCACCCCCGGCTAATTTTTTTGTATTTTTAGTAGAGACGGGGTTTCACTGTGTTAGCCAGGACGGTCTCAATCTCCTGACCTCGGACAACGCCCTTTTTATCCCACCAGAACCTGTTTTAGCCTGATGGGATTCATTTACAAAAGAGACCAAACACATATCTAAATCTCGGTTTCTATGTTCTCTAAAGACAAGCTTTCTGTATCTGTTCAGCTTTCATGAAGCTTCCTAAGTCCTCATTCCACACATTTACCGCAAACACCATTACCACAAAAGGCTTTGACAGAAGCCATTTAGTTAAAGTGTAATTTCAGCTGCCAAAAATACAATGCAAACTACCGTGGCCAACTTCTCACTCCTAGGGATGATGATCCTCCCCCAGCTTTCCTATAGTGAGGTGTCAGACTGACCCTTGCCTCAGCAGGCTGAATGGAGAATAGACGGTAGATATCAGTAATGGATCAGTTCCTGTCCTCAGAATGCCTGATCTATAAGGAAAATGAATTACTGGGTTTTAGTTCACTCAAAATAACCAATTATGGATCAGTCTTTGATTCTGACTTTACAGATGCACAAATCCTATTGTCTAAGGCCTTAGCAGGACACTGTCATGTTTCAGGTCCGGATATGCAAAGGGAGCTCTGCATAGATTAGCCAAATGTCCATTTATTTACTTACATGGCAGAATTCAAATGATACGTCTTCCAAAACAATATGCCCTAGTCAGTCTCCTTCTCAAACACATACTTCACAGTTACTAGAGCAGTGTTCTTAGTAGAGCTGCAAAGCAAGAAAAGTTTCTCTACTGGTTTATTGCATCCAACTTGTAAGTACCCTGTCACCATACCAGAGCATTCAAGGTGCTTCTACTGTCCTTCTGTGATGTCCTACTTGGACTCCAGGCAATGCCTTTAGCCCAGCACTCTCCCTGTCTCATGTCACAGCCCAATATCCTTTACTATTTTATTTAATCCAATAAATACATATTGAGCAGTTACTCTGGGGAAGCTTGGATGTTGCCCACTATTTGCCCCTCCAGGGAGGAAAATGTTTTAGAATCTTAGGCAAGATGTGCAACTGGAAAGACAGGCAAAAATCATATTGTGAAGAGCTTTGAATACTAATATTTGAAAGTGCTTGGACTTTACCATTCAGCTGGTGGGCTTCTATGGGAGGTTTTAATATAGGAAAATAACTGTAAGATTTAGAAAAATCACAGTGAAGACAGTGTGGAGGACATGGATCTGGTGATTAATACTGAGTAGGGATGCAAAGTACTGTTCCTGGGTATGTCTGTGAGGGTGTTGCCAAAGGAGATTAATATTTGAGTCAGTGGACTGGGAGAAAGAGACTCATCCTCAATCTGGGTGGGTACCATCTAATCAGCTGCCAGCATGGCTAGGATAAAAGCAGGCAGAGGAACATGGAAGGACTAGATTGGCTGAGTCTTCTGGCCTCTATCTTTCTCCCATGCTGGATGCTTCCTATCCCCAAACATCAGACTCCAAGTTCTTCAGCTTATATACTCTTGGACTTACACTAGTGATTTGTAGGGGATCTTGGGCCCTTGGACACAGACTGAAGGCTGCACTACTGGCTTCCCTATTTTTGAGGTTTCAGGACTCAGACTGGCTTCCTGGCTCCTCAGCTTGCAGACGGCCTACTGTGGGACTTCACCTTGTGATCGTGTGAGTCAATTCTCCTAATAAACTCCCTGTCATATATACATCTATCCTATTAGTTCTGTCCCTCTAGAGAACACTGACTAATACAATGGGTGACATTCAGTATGATCATTACAAAGAGCGTAGTCAAGGACCAAAGCCAGGGTTCCTGGAGAAGTAGAATCAATGTTCAAACTCATGCCAAATCTAAGATCCAGGCCATGGACTGGAAAACAGAGAAACTATCACAGAATCATTCAAAAAAGATATCATTCACTAACCTAAAGTGACCTCTGGCCTCACTTTCTAGTAAGGGCAGTTCAAGCAAAGAGTTCAGATCTTTGGTGTGGCTTCATTAGGCACTCTTAGTGAATCAATGAGGGCTTTATTTTTACTCATTAGGTGAGAAAATGGAATAAAGGAAATGAAAAGAAAATAAAATGGACAAATTTGAAGCAGTTTGACAGACAGGAACACATTTGAGAACAACTTCTACTCATATAATCATCCCAATCACTCTTGCTCCCTGAACCTACAAGGAGGTACCTTGGTATTACTGTCCAGTGGGACGTTCCTAGAAAAATTACCACAGATTTTAGAGCTGTCATGTTTTAATTATTTCTCAATTACTCTTTCTTTATACAAAGTGAAAGAGGGCAACCATCCTGAGTAAGGCTTATCATAAATACATCTTTATATCTACGTATTTCAGCAAGTAAGGAACATATGGAACCACTCAAATTTGACAATCACAACTTATGATGTATCCCAGAGGATAGAGTTGTAGTCATAGGTGTTGCAATGATCTTGTGCTACTGTTTTCCTTTGTATGTAGTGTCTGGGTCAGTCATAAATGTGAGAAGTTTAGGTATTTGAGTTAGTTTGCTAGGGCTGAAGTAACAAAGTATGGCACTCTGGATGGCTTAACAACAAATTTGTTGCCTTATAGTTCTGAAGGCTAGAAGTCCAAGATAAAACTGTTAACAGTATTGATTCCTTCTATGGACTGAAAGTGAAAATCTGCTTAATGCCTATCTCCTGGCTCTTAGTGTTATGCTGGCAATCTTTGATGCTCCTTGGTTTGCAGATGCATGACCCCAATCTCTGCTTCACAGGCACATGGCTAAGATCTTCATATGTGTCTGTTTGTCTCCATGTCCAAATTTCCCTTTTTCATAAGAACACAATCACATTGGATTAGTATACACCCTAATGACCTCATCTCAACTTCCTCACCTGCAAAGATTGTGTTTCCAAATAAGGTCACATTCACAGTTACTGAGCATTAGAACTTAAGCATCTCTCAGGGGGACACAATTCAACCCATAACGGATTTCTCCTAGGTTAGTATTGTTACTCAGGCGCATGTGATTAAAGGATAGGCCAGAGTCCAGGTTGACTCACTGAGTCAGATGAAGAAACGGCATCTATGCATGAGAAAAAAAAAGCCATGCATTGTTTATTCTACAATCAAACATATAATTATTTTCATAATGAATATAAATCTGAAGTAGGTCCAGAATTTAGAGATAGTACATATAAAAGGACAAAACAACCCAAAGACCATAAGAAATTCTAACTCAGTCTTATTTCACGATACAAACATGTCTCCATTCTTGTAACCAGTGGAAATACAAGCAGCAATGACACAAAAGTGAAATCTAGTAGCCTAGATCAGAGATTACTGAAAAATGGAGATTTGGGTCTAGCCAATTAAATGTGATGTGATCCTGAAAGAGAGGCTGCTTTTTGGTGCTTTGATGTTCATTTAAGATTCACTTTACATACACACAGGCATACACACACACACACACATATAAATGCATATAATACACATATATACTTATGGGAAACATACAGGAGACAGAATTGCATAGTGGTTTAGCACAAGGACTCTGTAGCCATATGGTCTCGGTTTCAATCCAGGCTACAATACTTCCTTGTTGTGTAACCTTAGGCAATTCACTTAACATCCTTGTGCCTTGTTTTCCTTCCTTGTAAAATGGGTATAATTGTAGTACCTTTATCTTGGAGTTTTAATGAGGATTAAGTAACTTAATATATGTAAAGAGCTTATAAAATTCATAGTATGCAGCAATAATTCAATAAATGTTTACAATTGCACATAAATATGTAAAATACATAGATTCATATAAACACATATGTAGTAGAGCCTTGATATTCCCAAAGTATATGTCCAGAGACTTCCACATATAACAAATTTATTAACAGCTACATTATATATTTTATAAACAGTTACAAAATAAAACTTTAGACATTTTATGATTCCATGACAACAGGGAAATAATTGGTTATAAAGCTAGAAAATATATTTGGCCACTAAAATAATATTTATACTGTATAATTTTGTAGTATTAACTGATAACTTACATAAACCTTCAAACCCGAACCAAAGGTGGCGAGGAAGATCAGCTCATGTAGTAATCTGGGATTCATGAACAGTAAAAGAAATGCAAATACAAGCTCATGTGTGCCATTCCACTAGAAACAAATATTCCACTTGAAATTAGGTAGCAAAATATCCTTCACCTTTTTATTAGGCTGTCCCATGATTCAGTAAATGCATGGATGACCACCTAGTACATAAATATATCTTTTGGAAGCAATCAGAGGGCTTTTTCTCTCCACCGTCCCAATATTAATATTTTTTTATGCCTATATCCAGAGACATAAACTCCCAGAAAACACTTGGTTAGTTCCCACAAGTAACATGTCATAGGCAAGCATGAAAACAAGATACAGAGAACAGAACTCCAACCTAAAAATCATGGAGTTTACTGAGGAAGATACCAGAAGCAATAACCAAAGACATGATTAAAGAAACCTTTTCTGAATTTGTGAAAAAGGCAATGAAAAGTGACTTGCACTTAGACACATCTTGACCAAAAAGTTGTATTAGGAAGATGAAGAGAAATTTCTACAACCATTCACAGAGAAAATAAAATAGGTTATCTATGAAGCCACAACATTAAGCCAGTTTCAAATATCTTAGACACATACTATGTTCCAAAAGGCAACAGACAGACCAATTTTGACAGAATTTTCAAGGAAAATATTGTGGACTAAGAACTATATACTAATCCAAATTATCTTTCATATGTAAAGGAACAAAAAAGTCTCAGGTATTCAAAGGCTCATCAGACTCATAGTACTGTACAAAGGCTCAACTGTACTATGCTGTATGATTCCTCAAAATAAATATTTGGACTATGTGACTACTGCCCATGGTATGAATAAATATTAAGGATTCAGAAACAGAGCAGTAACAATATGAAAACACTGATGTCTTCACTACCATAATCAAAGACCTTAGGGACCAAGCATTAACACTAGCAATGCAGTAAAGTATGGTAGAAAGGATATTGGACTGATTGGGCAATGACCTGTGTTGGAACCTCAACTATATCATGATATTATTTGATTGCAAGTATCAGTAACCTGGCTCAAACTATGTTCATATACCTATTCATATTTATATTTACATTAAGCTAGCTTAAGCTACTTTGAGCTAGATTACTTTCCCTGAAACCGCTCTGAGTCTTAGTTTCTTATTTCATAAAATAACAATAACAACAACAATGATATCTACATCATTGTCTTACAGTGAGGGAAATAACTAATGTAAGGATATAGAGGCACAATATAATTTTAAGAAATTGTCATAAGTCAGCTAGAGTGCTTGTTTTAAATTCTCAGGCTAAAGTGATACCAAGGTTTGTAGTGCGTCCTGTTGAAACAATCTCATTCATGTCATTTGGTACCTTACTTCTCTACAATTCTTGTTAAAACAGCATGTCACATCAGACAACATAGTGCTCTTTACACACCGTAAACTAAGAAGCCCTAGATTTATTCAGGTGTTTATATGCACCTCATAGTTCTACAGAAAAGGAAATCTTTTGTCTGATTTACAAGATCCTCCAAAATCAAACCATCTTATATATCCACTTTTATTTCTGATTAGCTTTAATAAACCTTCATTCTAGCCTTGGTTTCTTCATGTAGAAGATGATTCTCACATTTACATCAGAATATATGTGAACTACAATTCTCTTGGTCTAGATTACCTGATTCTCTCCCTGTCCCTAAGTCATACTCTATCCTTCTATACATTTCACCTTTGCTAACACACATTTCCTGATTTTCTAAAACTCCATTTTAAGCTGAAAATTTAAATAACACAATCACATTATTTATAATATAATCATATTCTCATATTGATTTTATTATACAATTTTGTACTGTATAATTCATTGTTTCATGTGTATTTGTATCACATTGAATGTGATACAAAGTGTAATTTCCTCAGCAAGAAAAACATATTCTTCATGAAGAGTTGTAAATGATGTGGGAAAATGCTTATTATTTGGTGTTGAATGAAAAAGAGCTGGACAAAAGTTATATATATACAGTGTGATCTCAACTATACAAAAATGGATAGAAAGACAAATAGAAGCAAATATGCTAAAATAATGATACTGTTTTCCTCTGAATGGTAAAGTTATAGGTGACTGCTGTTTTCTGCCTTAAATTTGTCTATTTTACTTTTTTAAATATGGGTATGTACCTTTATACTCAGGAAAAAAGGTGCTTAACACACATTTTAATTCTTCATCCAAAATTTACCCATGGTGAAGATCTGCGCAAGCAAATACTTTAGTGATTCCTTTAACAGTTGCATTATAGAGAGGTTTGAACAGTTTCCTGGCTTTCTCTCAAGTCACATTTCCATTAAGAATTACATGTTTCCCGTGCATATTCTCAAACCTCATATTAATCACCTCTGTTGGTTAGGATACTTTTGATTTCTGGTGAGAAAAAAAAAAGCCCTGACTCAAAATCTAAACTGTCTTGACACAATAAGGTATCAATGGGTTTATAGGACAAAGATACCCAAAGTAGGGCTTACTTTGGACTAAGTTTGACCCAGAAATTTAAGATAATTTATCAGGTTTCCAGCTCTGTTTTCATGCAAATTTCTCATGGTCTCCTCTACCCTCAAACTTTGTCTTCAGGCTAGCTCTCCTCCTGGTGTCAAAAATGGCTGCAATAATAATCCCAAGTTGAATTTTCAGAGTAATAAACCCAGTGGAAAAGAGAGGCTTCACCCAGCTTCCCAGTAAAACTCCTAAGGTTCATTATGATTATACTGGATTATATCATGTGCCAAACTATGTCCCAATTATTAGGTGAGTGCCATACCCGGATTGGTTTAGGCCAATCTGTACTCACCATAAACTGAATGTAGAATCAATTTTATATAAATTGAATGGTTAAAAATATGAGAGGGCATGGAAAGGAAAATTTCTAAAGGAATTTCATGGTATTGTTATATGAAAGAGATAATAGATGCTAGAAAGCAAAGCTAGGTATCCACTATGCCACAGTTTTTTAGCATACAATAATTTTTCTCTCTTTCTTGATGAACATTTTTGCACTGGTGGAAACAATTTCAGGAGTGAAATTTTCTTAGTTCCACATCGAGCATAAGGGGTGAATTATTCACATCATACATTGAGCTAACACATAATGTGATGCTTTATTTTTTAATTTACCAAAAACCTATTGTCCAATCAAGAACTATCACTTTCTTCACTTTCATCTGTCTTTTTGCCATATACCTCTAGCAATAATAGTATGAGTTTTTTCACTTTAAATAATGATTTTTTTAAAAAGCTAATTAATACTGTACATAATGACTATGGAATTCATTAGTTAAGGACTCACATATATTTTCATCATAGAACATGCGATTTAAATTGTTCCTTCAGCAAAATAAAAAAAATCGCTAAAGGTAATGACTTTTAGGATGATCCATCAATGATCAAAACTCAGAACACTGTAATCACCTACAATACTTTCAATTAAACCATATGAAATTAATAATATTTGACCATTTTTGATCTACAAGAAGGCATTTCACATGGCTCAGCCTAAAATACAAACACATATCTGCACACATATATACTTCTAAGTGTGTGCACACGCATATACACATGCATGCTGGTACTTAGGAATACAGTAATATAGTTTGGAAAGCTATAAATGCCAATTTGATCATTTGATCATTTCATAGTTTATGCCATGACTGATGAAAAAGGAAAGAATGTGTATGTTCATGGATATACAGAAGAAATGATGCAGTGCAATCCTTTTTATACAAAGGTACTTGATAACGAAGCTTTGGTGCTTTTGGTACTTGGTCTTCTTATCTTCCTCTAAATTCAAATCTGCCAAAGCACTTCTTGTGTTTTGTTTTGTTTTTTCAATACACTCACTGAGTGATCCTAAATAATCTCTACTAACATCCTCAATTTCCTTCCCTGTCAAAGCAGATAGGCAGTCAGCAGCTGATGACTGGGTGATTCTATGATCCCAGCAACAGAATGACAAATCTAGTTTTCTGAGAACGGACAAGCTGATAGAAAGGAATAATTCACATCTGTCCACTGGAAACAAAAAGAAATTACCAACACGTTTCCCAAAGCTGTTCAGCTATTAATGATCTAAATAGAATCTGACCTGAATGAGAAAGATATATTCAACCAAGTATTTTTAGATATTTTGCCTGAAAAACACTACAGCAAAAGTATTTATTGCTTCTGTGTCTGGTTTCTGTTTTGGTGATTCAGTTTATCCTAGCCCACAATTTTCGTATTTCCCCTGTCCTTAGAATCAAAAGCTGGCTAAGTAGGTGTAAAAAGGGATAATTTCTTTGCAAAATTATTTAACAAATACAGCAATCAAATGATCTAGGTAAGAACTAGTTTTTTACTCATCTTTTCAAGATCTCAAGCAGCCCCAAACTTTAGTGAGCTGCCTTCCTTTCAGAACAGTCCAAAGGAAGAAGTCCCTCTCCAAATTCTTACAATTATGAGCCTTCCCTTTAAACTAGCTGTGACTTCTGAGGAGTATCATAGGGAAGACAGGCACCATCCCGGCTACATCGTCTTGGGAAACTTTAATGACCACATGATGCCTGCCAGCATCAAAGGAGTAGGCAATGTAGAACTTCACATCCTATTCAAATAGACAACATTTACAGATGTTTATGTAGGCTGTCCTCTTTTGCACATTAAAAATGTTTCCTGGTCCTCTCCTAGTACATCATTCCCTCTCCCAATTACCATAAAAATCAATATATCATAGAAAGCTGCATGAATTTTATCTGGAGTGATGAAAGTAAGCACACCTTGATTGCAACATTCATTCAATTTTAGTGATATTTTAACCAAATCACAGCTGTGACTGATATTTTGACTTAACCACTGCTAAAGGTTCACAGAGATAATATAAATATCTGATGATTGGTCTCCTTTGCTTTCTTGAGCTAAAACCACTGAAAATCTATGATTGAAATTTATGTTTTTCTTCTGTTTAAGAGTTGTTTGAAAATTACTTCCTCCGATTAGAGACTAGACACTTAAGGAAATCGTTTATTGCTTAAATAAGATTTTCACAACTTCGAGTACTACAGGCAAGTTTTAAAACATTAGTAAAGTAAATAAAAATGATGGTGTGATTTTTAACATCTCTAAGATCCAGGTAAAGATGAAAATACTTAAAGAACAATTGAGGAGAGGGATTATATTGTACTTTATCAAAACTGACAGGGAAACGTCTGATTGAAATAACAGCAAATATCCCACTTATAGTGGCAGACCAAAACTATATCACAGGATTTCTTTTCCTAGTTAAACAAATAAATTAACAAAAGAAATTTCATAGCAGCATCAATACAGAGACAACAAAACAAACGCTATAAATTTTGAAACGTGGTAGCCATTGAACTAAAGAAAACATTACAGCTTAGGATTGTCTTGGCTATACGGGCTCTTTTTTGGTTCCATATGAAATTTAAAGTGTCTTTTTTTTTCTAATTCTGTGAAGAAAGTCAATGGTAGCTTGATGGGGATAGCATTGAATCTATAAATTATTTTGGGCAGTATGGCCATTTTCACGATATTGATTCTTCCTATCCATGAGCATGGAATGTTTTTCCATTTGTTTGTGTCCTCCCTGATTTCCTTGAGCAGTAGTTGGTAGTTCTCCCTGAAGAGGTCCTTCACATCCCTTGTAAGTAGTATTCCTAGGTATTTTATTCTCTTTGTAGTAATTGTGAATGGGATTTCACTCATGATTTGGCTGTTTGTCTATTATTGGTGCATAGGAATGCTTGTGAGTTTTGCACATTGATTTTGTATCCTGAGATTTTGCTGAAGTTGCTTATCAGCTTAAGGAGATTTTGGGCTGAGACAATGGGGTTTTCTAAATATACAATCATGTCATCTAAAAACACAGAAAATTTGACTTCTTCTCTTCCTATTTGAATACCCCTTATTTCTTTCTCTTGCCTGATTGCTGGAGGCATCATGCTACCTGACTTCAAACTATACTACAAAGCTACAGTAACCAGAACAGCATGGTACTGGTACCAAAACAGAGATATAGACCAATAGAACAGAACAGAGGCCTCAGAAATAATGCCACACATCTACAATCATCTGATCTGTGACAAACCTGACAAAAACAAGGAATGGGGAAAGGATTCCCTATATAGTAAATGGTATTGGGAAAACTGGCTAGCCATATGCAGAAAACTGAAATTGGACCCCTTCCTTACACCTTATACAAAAATTAATTCAAGATGGATTAAAGACTTAAATGTAAGACCTAAAACCATAATAACCCTAGAAGAAAACCTAGGCAATACCATTCAGGACATAGGCATGGGCAAATACTTCCTGTCTAAAACACCAAAAGCAATGGCAACAAAAGCCAAAATTGACAAATGGGAACTTATTAAACTAAACAGCTTCTGCACAGCAAAAGAAATTGTCATCAGAGTGAACAGGCATCCTACAGAATGGGAGAAAATTTTTGCAATCTATCCATTTAACAAAGGGCTAATATCCAGAATCTAAAAGGAACTTAAAGAAATTTACAAGAAAAAAAACAACCCCATAAAAAAGTGGATGAAGGATATGAACAGACACTTCTCAAAAAAGACATTTATGCAGCCAAAAAACACATGAAAAAAAGCTCATCATCACTGGTCATTAGAGAAATGCAAATCAAAACCACAATGAGATACCATCTCACACCAGTTAGAATGGCAATCATTAAAATGTCAGGAAACAACAGATGCCAGAGAGGATGTAAAGAAATAGGAAGCTTTTACACTGTTGGTGGGAGTGTAAATTAGTTCAACCATTGTGTAAGACAATGTGGTGATTCCTCAAAGAACCAGAAATACCATTTGACCCAGCAATCCCATTACTGGGTTTATACCCAAAGGATTATAAATCATTCTACTATAAAGACACATGCACACGTATGTTTATTGCAGCACTCCTCACAATGGGAAAGACTTGGAACCAACCCAAATGCCCATCAATGATAGACGGGATAAAGAAAATGTGGCACATACACACTGTGGAATACTATACAGCCATAAAAAAGGATGCATTCATGTCCTTTGCAGGGACATGGATGAAGCTGGAAACCATCATTTTCAGCAAATTTACACAGGAACAGAAAACCAAACACTGCATGTTCTCACTCATAAGTGGGAGTTGAACTATGAGAACATGTGGACGCAAGGAGGGGAACATCACACACTGGGGCCTGTTGGGTGGTAAGGGGTTAGGGGAGGGATAGCATTAGGAGAAATACCTAATGTAGATGATGGGTTGATGGGTGCAGCAAACCACCATGGCACGTGTATACCTATGTAACAAACCTGCATGTTCTGCACATGTATCCCAGAACTTAAAGTATAATAATAAAAAAAAAGCATTATAGCATGACTCTGTGGGACTTGCAAAAAAATCCATTCTCAGTAAGATGGCAGATAAACAAAATCCAGACTATTTTCATGAATAAACTCCAATCTGAAGAAATGTGGGTTGGCGAAACCTAGATAACAGTCAATGTAAAATCCGCAAGAGTAGGAGACCATACCTACCATCGTTAAGAATGCAGCACATGTAATCAAGAACTCAACACAGACAGGAAATCCTTGTAATTTTCCAGGGTTTCATGATGAAGTCTAGGATTGATCTAAAGCCCAAGTATATCCTGACAGAGGAATATGATATATTTCCCAAGTTGGTAAACTGGGTACAGACATAGGATATACTATAACATCATAAAACAAACAGCAGAATCTAGGCCATCCACACTTTTATATCCCAGCAGTAGTGGAGTTCTTCATCCTTTATCTACCTAAATCTTCTATGCTGCACTTCTCAAAATATACTTGGGGATAAGAACAATATATACTTGGAAGACAAAGAAGAAAGTTTTAAATACAATAGGAAAGGAATGAAACACTGTCCATTTGCCTTGTATAGGAGTAAATGAAACATATGGACAGAGTTTACCAAGCTCATTATGAGCAATATGAAAAGAAATAGCATAAAAATGACAAAACCTCCTTTTAAAATGACAAATGAAAGTAATACAACAAGTGTAGCAGACAGTGTTAGTGCTCCTCCCAGATTCCCTCAAGTCCTTTTTTACACGTTTTTGTGTGTCCTTGGTTTTGATGTGAATTTGCTTCCAACAACCAGAATAATAAAATTTGGAAGTCAAAATTACTCATTAGTCCATGGACTGCAGAATGGGTATTGTATTAGTGGGCATTAAAACATTAATCTCTTTGTACATCTTCATTCGAGTTCTTGAGTGACTAGGAGCATTCTAAATGAGCACTAATATTTTAAAAGGAATCTTTTCTTCTGGGCAGTAAGTCTCAGCAGTGAGCTTAAAATATCCAGTAAACCATGTTATAAACAGATGTGCTGCCATCCAGGCTTTGTTTTACTTGTAGAACATAGGCAAAGGGATTTAGCATAATTCTTAAGGACCCATAGATTTTTGGAATGGTGAATGAGCATTGGCTTCAACTTAAAGTCACCAGTTACATTAGCCCCTACCAATAGTCAGCCTGTCCTTGGAAGCTTTGAAGCTTTGAAGCTTTGAAGCTTTGAAGCTAGGCATTGACTTATACTCTCTAGCTATGAAAGTCTTAGTTGGCATCTTCCAATAGAAGGCTGTTTAGTATGCATACAAATATGTTGTATAGGGCAGCCATCTTATCAATTTTCTTAACTACATCTTCTGGATAACTTGCTGCAGATTACACATCAGTACTTGATGCTTCACATTGCACTTTTATGTTACAAAGAAAGCTTCTTTCCTTAAACTTCATGAATCAACTTCTGCTAGCTTACAACTTTTCTTCTGCAGCTTTCTCACCTCTTTCAGCCTTCATAGAATTGAAGAAAGTTAAGGTATTGTTCTGAAGTAGGTTTTGGCTTAAGGAAATATTGTGACTGATTTGATCTTCCACCTAGACCACAAAAACTTTCTCCATATAGGTAATAAGGCTGTTTCACTGACTTATCATTCATGTATTCAATGGAATAGCATTTTTACTTCAAAACTTTCAGAGATACAATCGGTGGGGCAGTCAGAACACACATAACATTTATTGATTAAATTTGCTGCATTATATGGGATGGCTCATGGCACCCCAAAACAATTAAAATAGTAAGACGAAAGATCACTGATATAAGACTACTATAATATTCACAGATATAATAATAATAATAAAGTTTAAAATATTATGAGAATTATCAAAATGTGACACAGAGATATGAAGTGAGTATATGCTGTTGGAAAATGGTGTTTGTAGGTTTGTTAGATGAAGGATTGCCACAGACATTTAAAAAATCTTCATTTATTTGTTGGTATAAATTTAAGGGACACAAGGGCAGTTTTGTTATATGCATGTATTACAAAGTCGTGAAGTCTGAGCTTTTAATGTAACCATCACCTAAATAATGTACATTGTACCCATTAAGTAATTTCTTACCCCTCACCACTCCCTCCCTTCCAAATTTTTGAGTCTCCAATGTCTACTATTCCACACTCTATGTCAATGTGTACATAACATTTAGCTCTCACTTATAAGTGACAATATATGGTATTTGACTTTCTGTTTTCGAGTTATTTCACTTAAGATAATGGCCTCCAGTTTCATCTATATTGCTGTAGAAGACATGATTTCATTCTTTTTATGAGTAGTATTCTGTTGTGTATATATGCCACATTTTCTTTATCCAGTCATCTGTTGATGGTCACTTAGATGGATTCCTTATCTTTGCTATTGTGAATAGTGTTGCAAAAACTATGCAAGTGCAGGTATGTTTTCCAATATGATTTATTTTCCCTTGAGTAGATACCCAGTAGTAGGACTGCTGGATCAAATGGTAGTTCTATTTTTAGTTCTTTGAGAAATTTCCATACTGTTTTCTGTAGAGGTTGTACTAATTTATTCTTAGCAAGAGTGTATATGTGCTCCCTTTTCTCCACGTCCTCACCAACATTTGTTATTTTTTTGACTTTTTAATAAAAGCCATTCTGACAGGTATAAAATGATATCTCACTGTGGTTTTACTTGCATTTCTCTGATAATTAGTGGTATTGAGCATTTTTTCACATTCTTTTTGGACATTTGTATGACTTCCTTTGAAAACTTTCTATTCATGTCCTTTGCCCACTTTTTTTTAATTTTTATTTTAAGTTCAGGGGTACATGTGCAGGTTTACATAGCTAAACTTGTGTCATGGGGTTTTGTTGTACAGATTATTTCAACATCCAAGTATTAAGCCTGGTACCCATTAGTTATTTTTCCTGATCCTCTCTCTCATTCCACCCTCCTTCCTCCAAAAGGTCCTAGTGTGTGTTGTACCCCTCTATGTGTTCATGTGTTCTCATCATTTAGCTCCCACTTATAAGTGAGAACATGCGGTATTTGGTTTTCTGTTCCTATGTTAATTTGCTGAGGATAATGACCCAATTTTTGATCAGGTTCCTTGGGGGTTCCTGTTTTTGAGTTGTTTGAGTTCCTTGTAGACTCTGGATATTAGTCTTCTATTGGATGTACACTTTGCAAATATTTTCACCCAATCTGCAGGTTGTCTGTTCACTCTTCTGATTATTTATTTTGCTGTGTAGAAGCCTTTCCATTTAATTAAGTCCCATTTGTCTATTTTTGTTTCTGTTGCTTGTGCTTTTGAGGTCTTGGTCATAAATTCTTTGTTTAGACCAATGTCCAGTAGTGTTTTCCATTGCTATTTGCTGATGATATGATCTTACATCTAGAAAACCTTAAAGACACTTCCAAAAACATCTCTTAGATTTCATAATGAATTCAGTAAAGTTTAAGAATACAAAATCTATATATGAAAATCAGTAGCATTTCTATACACCAATAATAATCAAGTTGAGAAGCAAATCAAGAAAGCAATCTCATTTTCAATAACTATAAAAAATAAAATACCTAGGAACATATTTCACCAAGGAATTACAAGATCTCTAACAGGATAACTACAAGACACTGATGAAAGAGATTTTAGATGACACAAACAAATGGAAAAACACCCCATGCTCATTGATCAGAGGAAATAATATCATGAAAATGGTCATACTGCTCAAAGCAATATACAGATTCAAGGCAATCCCTATCAAAATACCATCATTTTTCACAGAATTAGAAAAAAAATCCTAAAATTCAGATGAAACAAAAAAAAGCCCACATAATCAAAGTAATCATTAGTGAAAAGAGCAAAGCTGGAGGCATCACAATCCCTGAACTCAAATTATACTACAAGGCTACAGCAGCCAAAACAGCATGGTACTGGTATCAAAATAGACACATAAATTAATGGAATACAATAGATATCCAAGAAATAAATTCACATATCTACAGCCAACTGATCTTTGACAGAGTCAACAAAAACATACACTGGGAAAAGGATACCCTTTTCAGTAAATGGTGCTGAAAAATTTGGATTACCATATGCAGAAGAATGAAACTCAAACCCTATCTCTCACCACATACAAAAATCAACTCAAGATTGATTAAATACTTAAATTTGACCTGAAACTATAAAAATACTACAATAAAACCTAGAGAAAATTTTCCTGGAATTGGTCTAGGCAAACTTTTAATTTGTAAAAATACAGTGTCTGCAAAGTGCAATAAATTATAGTTCAATAAAATGAGGTATGCCTGTATTTCTGTCCTTCCTCACACCCCAATCAATTTGTGTTTTAACCAACAACTGATGTGTGGAAAGAGTACGAAAAGCTTTTTCCTTGACTTGATATGAGGCAACGCTTAGGTGTAATGTTCATTTCAGAATCATCATTCAGATTCAGTCTGAAGCAACCCTCTGGGGCTTTGGCTAAGACACATTTTTGCATGGCTTTTCCCCTTCCCGATCTTAATTCCTCTGGGATTTCCCTGGAAATATTTCCCTCTTTAATAAAATATTTACTCAGGTATCCTGTGATCAGTGGCTTCTGGAGTTCCCAACTTAAGACATGCAAAGAAGTTTAAATAATCCAGTGTAAAAAAAGACGTATCCCAATAAAAAAAAATTCCCATAAGTACTTTATGCAATGGAAGAATTTAATAAAAATATAATTTCAGTAAAATAAGATTTTAGAGACAAGAAAATAAAACACAAGATTGTAATGACAAGGAAAATTATTGAAATAAAAAAGCAAACCAAAGTTCAAAAACAACACCATTACAGAACTAATAAACATTGATATTCATAATACAGACAAGATATGAATTAAAATCTAATTAATGAAAAAGAGTAAGTACCTGAGATAATCACAGGGAATCCAGGAAAAAGAAAAATAATAAAGCAATCAGAGGTAAGATTATGGGTATGTATACATGTGTGTGCATTAGGCAAAGACAATCTAATCAGGAAGACTAAAATACACGCGTGCGCACACACACACACACCCTTTTACAAGACAATCCCTCTGAATAAAGAACTGACATGGCAGAATAAGATAGCATACCATGTTTTATGAAAATTAATAGAAAAATTGATACAGGAGACTCAAATCAAGGCATAGTCTGGTTGAGTCACAGAATTTCAATGTTAAAAAGGGAATATTTTTGCATTTAGGCATTAAACAGATTACGTACATGAGGAAAGGTTTGGTTGATATCAGAATTCTCCACAGCAATATTCAATGCCAGAAGATGGTAAAGTAATATCTACTAAGTTCTGTGTGGAATAAAGGGTGAGCTAAGTATTTGAAACCTAGCCAAATTGCCGAGCAGAATAAAAGCTACAGAGAGGCTTAAGCAGGCATGAGCTTAGAGATTCCAGCAACTATTTGTTTTTCTTTTAAAAAAGTACTTGAGAATAAAATATCATTAAATAAAGATGAATAAGATTAATATATCAGGAATGTAGACACTGTGGAAAAAGTATTGCCGGTGAAAATTAAGTGAGTAACATAGAACTAAGACTAAAAACTATGGAAATTATTGTTACAGAGTTCAATTTTTAAGGGGATTTCAGTCTAGAAAACTTGGTTGAATCACAGTCGTAATAATCAAGGTACCAAACTTGTCTGGGAGCAGGACATGGGAGGAATCCTTCTCATAATGACTTATGTTGAAAATCTTAAATTCACAGTCATAACACTATGGTGCCTCTCAAGCTTCTGTAGTTAACAGAGAATCATTTTGCATATGTCTATCCTTTCTTCAGTTCATTAAATGTCATATGTGAGATTATAGTATAGTTAATGAATAAGAACTTCAAAAATTATGTAATCCATGTTACTCTGACCCTTGTTTACACCTGATTATGTAGGATTTTAGTAAATATTGGTTGGATTCTTCCTCTAACATCTCTCCTCCCTTTCTCAAAAATAATTGTATATTCATAGTGATTTTGTAGCCAAAAATAGAATAGGTTCTTTTGTATCAATGTTTTTGATATTCACAATAATTCCATAATTTACAGATAAAACAGACTCAGAGAGGTTAAGTGAGAAAGAGGCAGGAAATCAGATTCAAATCCAATGTCTTCTATTATGAAATATTCTGTCTCCTTTGAAGCTCCGGGTATCAGGCTTTAAATAAAAAGTATCTATTGCAAATGCTCTTTCCCACATGTCTTCTACTTACTTCCCAATGTCACCAATGAAACTCTCTTAATTCTGAATTTCCAGTACATATTAAGTCACCATGTACATTGTCTGAGTATATCAGAGATATCAATGGGGCCATGCTGAAGTACAGAAAAATAGAAGACAAAATGAGTAGGCCACAGAAACTGTGGCCATTATTAAACTGAGTCAACTATGAAGCTTTGCTTTCTTCCTCTGACTCCAACTTCAGATTCTGTGATGGCAAAATTGGCAAAATATAAATTTAGGAAGTTAGCACCTGTATGTGTGTTCATGGAGTGTAAGTTGCATGTGCATTTGTGCATGTGCATATGTATATGACACATGTGTTTTGCAGGCAGGGAATGTACTGGACCACACGGCTATATTTTTATTTGAGATTTTTCTTAATAATTACCAAGTAGGAGGTGATTTGATTAAATGGGCAATATCTGTGGTCAACTATATGCCACAGATATTGTACTAAAACCCCAGATTTCTCAGGCTTACTGTTAATTTAGCCATGCAACTTACCATAAAGGAAGCAGTATCCACCTGTTTTTTCTCACTCTGAAAGTTCAGAAATGAGAAAAGGTGATTCCAAAAAGAGAAATGCAGACACACTTAAGCTGGAGCCAGGAAAAAGAAAAAGTCATTCTCCTCTAATTAACTCTTCCTCACCCTATCAGGACAGAGAATAGTATTTTCTCATCCTTTATGTCTAGCTGAAGCGTGAGAAGGTGACACAAGACTATTCACCAGCTCTGGAGAAGAGAGATACAAGATTAGAAGATTACAGCACAATATTGTAACCCAGGAAACAGATCATAGCCTGCAGTTAAGAGCCTAGAGGAGACTGGTGTTTGAAATTCAACCTATTGGGTCAGAAACACTTTCTGTCATATTGTCTCCATCCTCCAATTTGTTACAAGCATGGTATAAGTCTTTGGAAAATGCATCAACCTCACTGCTGCCTAAAAAGTGTCATGGCAGAGCAGGTAAGTATCTATATACAGTGTTCCATTCCGCTGGATTGTCACTGGAAAACCCATTTGTTCTAAATATCTTTGCTTCCCCTCTCCCAGTTCAGTCAGCCTTGATGCATCAATTTAACCACATCCAAACCAACATATTATACTTTTATTTTTCATGTCATGCACATTTCATCAGGGTTAAGGCATTATGTTACCTGAGATTGGTAATATCCTAGCTGGCTAACTTAATTGTAGAAACTAATTTACCTTTCACATGGCAGAGAGCAGAACCTCAAGTTGCTATTTGTTGCCCTGAAAGAATTAGCCTAAGGGAATATACAAACTATGGAACCCTGCCTAGTCCAAGTGGGACAATACAAGGAGGTCCCTAGAGTTTCAAAATTGGTATGAGAGGTCTGGTCTACTTGTAGTATGAAGTGGGAGAAGGAAAAGCCCTGACAGCAACTAAGGGGGTACTGAAAAGTTTCTGTTGCCCCATCTATAATGAGAGGTGTGGTAGGAAGGGTACATAAGAATTAGGAAGATTTATAAATAATTAGTATATTGTAAGTGTGAGGAAGATGGAGAACAGTAAAGTTGCTGAGGCAATTTTAACACAGATTTAACCCACAGTGAGTATATTAAATAAACACATCCTCTAGGTGAACATGGAAGTGAATCCCACATGAATATCTCCCTATTGGAAAGGTTCAAGAAGTATTTCTGGGAGGGGATTAAACTCCAAGCAAGATGCGGAGACTTTAAGACAGCAGCACCAGGTTAATATAAATAAGATTCCACTGAATTCAATTGTGTTAAGAAGGAAGAATATGTATTTACAAGTGCTAGACTACTTTATTTGTTGAGAAATGACTAGAAATGATAAAGGTAGCAGAAGACTAGAGGTGGATAAGTAGCTTGATTTTCAAAACCAAAAAAAATTGTATTCTAGAATTAAAACCCAGAGATAAATGGTGATTTCCAACAAGATTCAAGAATTGATAATTAAGCAGATGGCTTTTAGGCATTTATGAAAACAGCCAATATCAGTTCACTAAAAATTCATATTCATTTCTTTTTTCTATACTGTTACATAACTGGCAGCTTAAAATTAGAGTTCATATATATTACAAAAAGGGATGCGATAACTCTGGCAACTACATAGAATGATGATAACTGGATTCAGCTAAATAGATACTTATAAAGTAGAGATTTATAAAGTTGGATCACCATTGCCAGAGAGGGCACCCCAAAGAATAAATCAGTGACAACCTAGATGAACAGGTTTTTGTCACAGGTCTTATCTACTCTATCAGTAACTTGGAGGAGTCCCAGAAAGTTCACTGATTGAACACATTTACAGATTAACAAAAGCAGGAACAGATAGTTAACGTGACAAAATCGTGATTCAAAAACATCTCAACAGATGGAAATAGTAGATCAAATGATATAATATTATAACAAATAGTTCTGCACTTGGGAAGAAAAAATCTGCTCAAATGGAGGAGTAGGGAGCCTAATCGACCCCCGACTCTCTGGTGTGATCAAGCCAACCCAGAATAAGGTATTTGGATGTAGGCTTCACATTTTTAGATGGATATTGACAATTAGGAGAAAATTCAAAGGACAGGACTAAGTATCTTCAAAACCATGACATTTAAAAAATATCAGTAAACCTGACAATGTCTAAGTGGCAAAAGCAAATAAAAAAAATGGAGGCAGAAGTTGAGAAATTATGGCAGTTACCCTTTGAAGAGCTATCATGTGGGAGAAAATATAAACTTAATTTGCGTGTGCCCTGGAGGATGGTTAAAAGGAGACAAATTTAGTTCAATGTAAGAAGGTCCACCAACAGAATGGAATGGGTTGCCTCGAATAATATTGAGCTCCTTCACTCTGTAAATGTTTAAGCTGACCAAATACCTAACAAAAATATAATAGTGTATATTTCTCAGTTGCTCACGCTTATAATCCCAGCACTTTGGGAGGCCAAGGCAGGCAGATCACCTGAGGTCGGGAGTTCAAGACGAGCCTGGCCAACATGGAGAAACCCCATCTCTACTAAAAATACAAAATTAGCCGGGTGTGGTGGCACATGCCTGTAATCCCAGCTACTCGGGAGGCTGAGATAGGAGAATCGCTTGAACCCGGGAGGCAGAGGTTGCAGTGAGCCGAGATCACACCATTGCACTCCAGCCTGGGCAACAAGGGTGAAACTCCGTCTAAAAAAAAAAAATAGTGTATATTTCTATACTCAATGGAAGCTAGAAGATTGGATCAGATGACCTCAAAGGCAAAGGTTCTTTCCAACTATAAAATTCTATGACCCTGTGATTCTATATCTAGACAATGTTTTACGATCAAATTTCTTTAAACAGTGGATTTTTTAAGGAATTGGGTATTTGCTTACAGATTACTACATGTGAGAAAGCTAGTGTTCGTTGCAAAATGAAAATTTAGCAGGTATATAAATCAAGCACCTACAGAATAATGATGACAACTGTTACTGGTAATCAAAATAGGGTTTGAGCTACAAATATCTGATGCAAAGATTTTAGAAATATATGAAAAGTAATCAGGTGAAACATGCCTCACTTTGGGTTGTTACTGAGGAAATATAGGCAGGGATGGCCCTGCCTATGGCAATTCCTCTTCATTATGAGAGTCAACAAGCATACACAGAAGACATCCTACAAAACTTCCTTTGCTATGCACTGGGTATTATGCAGAGGGTCTCTATTTCCTCAAGGAGCTCAAAGTCCAATGGGAGTAGTAGACATAGGAATAAGGAGAGTGTTCTGCTTGAGGACTTAGCTTGCAGCTTCAAGCCTGAGCAGCGGCAGCACTTGAAACATACTGAGGAGCTCCAGAGAGAAGCACTACTGCCTCAGTACCTATCAGTACCATGACTAAAATTACCCCTTCGCACCTTAATACTTCAGCATAGATTGCATTAAATTTTTCTTTCTGTGACCTTGACCACTCATTATCACCTACCTGACAATCCAGGCATGGAAGTGTGAGATATTAAATGGAAGAGTTGTTTTGATGAGTGTGGGGAATATGTATTACATACTGTGGAGAAAGGTCAAAGCACTGGGGGCCAAGAGCAAGACCACTCTCTGAAGAATAAGGACACAGACCGGTGTTGAACTCGTGTCCAGGACACGGTTGGTACTCAATAAACATATGTTAGCTAAATGATGGAGTGAGTGAATGAATGGGCAGAATAGATGGAGCAGTGTATGCCTCTATTTGCTACTAAAATGCTGTCCATGTGTGATGACATTACCATTAGCTACTACACCAACAAATATTTAAATAATCAATAAAGTTATATATTTTTTAAAAATTAATATCAATAATTCAATAGTGTAATCTTAGAAAAATTAATCAAGAAAGGTTTGTCTCACTTTTTTCCATTTCATTTTCTTCAATTACAATGTTTTTCCAAAGCTCTTTCTCCATTTTGATGCAAGCTGTTTTGCTAGTCCCACCTCATGAAAACTACCATAAGGAAAGGATCAAAATAGCATTTAATTCATTTCACTTACTATGTTAGGTTCCTGGTCTCCATCAGGTAACTTTTTGTGCTAAAGGTGATTATATTTAATTGTCTACTGAATGTAAACACATGTAATTATATAATTACAATCTGCAGTTATATAATTATGATGTATCGTTAAGTAAATATTACCAGAATGATGTTATAAAGATCTTCAGAGAACTGTTAGAAGGAGGTATGATTTAGTCTCTGGCAGCCCACAATGCTCAATTTCAGGGTGTGCATGTACTTTTTTGGAGATGAGAGTTGCAGAGCATGGCAAAGTTCAATATTATTGGTCTTGACTGGAGAAGAGAATAAGGGCAAACACAAATAACTGTTTCTGAGGGGTTTTCCACTCTGGTTGCAAATCAACATTTTCATTTTCTTGAAGTATTTTAAATATGCAAAGAGGTATCCCCAAGCTGAGCCTAATTACATGAAGGGTTATATACAAGGATAAATATGAATTAATTTTAAAAAGCACTTTCCAAAATTAATTATTAACTATATTACATATGATCATATAGCAAAACCGGTTCATAAAGGATTGAAAGCAATTATTTTCATAATTTTACATATGCTCAATATTCATTACTTATGCCACAGGGAAAATGCCAGTCCTATAGCAGTTTTTCTCAGTCTGTCAATGTAAGAATATCATCCAGGTTGTATTCCTTGATTTCCCTAAGCCTTCAAGAAAGTGGTGGTATAAAACATGAGATTTTGCAAATATTCTCACAGGAAGAATGATTTGCAAGATATGATAACTGGGGAACTGGGTGGCCATTGGTCTCTAGGTAGGTCAAATTTGAACACTATGTCCAGTCTACCACCATGTTAGCTGTTTATCAGGCGACCTCCAGAATTGTTACGGAAGTGAAATAGAAATGTATCCTTTTGGAAAGTGAAGTGAAAGTAGGCAACCTGTAATTGTGGAGAAAAACCTCATTCCATCAACGTGTTTCATATGGGAATCCTGTCATTGTAAAAAAAAAACAAAAACAAAAAACAGACCAAAGGCATATGTGCAAGAGATGGCACAAAAAACATTAATTTTCATAACTCTTTTGCAAGTGTCATATTAATTTTCATTGTCTCTTAGTAAATTGTGGTGGCTCACTTTTTCATGTAAGTGAAATGCAGCCTCTTCAGTGAATATGAATATGCAAAATTGATTCATCTCAATATGATTCTGAAAACTGAGCTACAGAAATAATATTATTTTGCCTCATCTGTCTCCATTGGAGCCTTCATCAGGTGTAAAGGGCCAGGTATCGTCTTTAGTAGCTTATGGAAAATGTGCCAGACGAATGGCTGAGGGATGCCTGGTTCACTGCTAGCTTTTCCTGAAACTTTGCTGAATGGTGACACCAATGTGATTTGCGACTACCTCAGACATGCTTAGCCACCTTTTGCTTGTGCCTCGTACAGATGTACATTTTTCACCCTATCTGTTTAGAGCAGCAGTAAATATTGTTAGATATTGTTAGGATCTGGTCGTTTATTATATAGTACACAGAATGATCTTTGCACTACCGTCACAAAACCATCTTTAGCAAGCTCTAACCCACAAAACTGACAAATATATCTGTATACATTGGTGCATACTACGTGTAAAATATATAATATAGTTACCAAGAAATGAATCTATAAAGTTTTCAGTTATTTATGCATCACTTGTATTTTTTTAAAGCTCCACAGATTATTCTGGGTTGAGAGGCAGTCTATAAGCAGCACTGTCCATTCATCTAAAGTAGATGACTTATGTCTTCACAGAAAACTCACATTATTTGCTCTCACATGCCAGCATATTTCTACAATTATATTCATTTAATAAGGGCCTTTCTAGAGATTAGTGTATTGTAAGCAGATAAAGTTGCCTTTTATTTAAGAGTGCTAGCACATAAACCAGTTTACATACTCTTTTACCTGATTATTCTATGAATAGTCATATAAACACAGTTTATATCTAAATTATTTATTAGATACTGTAATACCTGGAGAGTTCTTTATTGCATACTATCTAGGATCATTTTATACTTTTTATGAGTTAAATACAGCCAAGCCAAATAAAGCTCCTTGAAAACAATAAACTTGTGTGTGATTGTTAATATTAAGTATCAACTTGATTGGATTGAAGCATGCAAAGTATTGTTTCTGGGTATATCTAGGTGTCTGTGGGTGTATCTGGGTGTTTCTGGGTGTTGCCAGAAGAGTTTAACAAGTGAGTCAGTGGACTGGGAGAGAAAGACCCACCCTCAGGAAGATCCACCCACAATATGGGTGGGCACCATTCAACTGGCTGCCAGCGTGGCTAGAAAAAGCAGGCTGAAGGTGGAAGAAGCGGACTTGCTGAGTCTTCCGGCCTTCATCTTTCTCCCATGCTGGATACTTCCTAACCCCAAACATCAGACTCCAGATTCTTCGGCTTTTGGACTCTTGGACTTATACTAGTAGTTTGCAAGGGCTCTCAGGCCTTCGGCCACAGACTGAAGGCTGCACTGTCGGCTTCCCTACTTTTGAGGTTTTGGGACTCAGACTGAGTTGCTACTGGTTTCCTGGCCTCTCAACTTGCAGACAGATTATTGTGGGACTTCACCTTGCTTTGATCGTGTAAATCAATTCTCCTTAATAAATTCCTTTTCATATATACATGTATCTAATTAGTTCTGTTCCTCTAGAGAACACTGACTAATTCACTGTGTTATAGTTCTATGTAACCTACCTCCACTGTATTCCATCTTCAGTATAGAACAGATTTATAGCACAGTCTCTGTTCTCACATAATCTGGCTAATTACCTGATTATTTTATTTTCCTTAAAAAGGGAAGTCAGAATATACATGGTTAGTTGTTAATACGTAACCTTAATCAAACTTGAATCAACTAGTAGATTCCGTAAGAGGCCAGCCGAAGAGATGCAATTGCTAGAAGTTTAAGTCAAAGTGCTCCCTCCCTCTGTTCATAGACTACCCACAACACAGGACAGTTTTTATCCAACTCTCACCAAAACACTGAAAATAGGTGTTAGGGTAGTTTAATCTTGACAAAGTAGTTCTCACCAGATTCTAAATAGCTTTGAAGTGTTATTAGGGCCTCATAAAGACACTTCTAAGAATAGATAAATCAGTCTGGGCTCCTTTAGTTCCCCAAAATCTCCTTTAGTGACTATACTGATATAAATCCTTTCTCAACAAGTCCACCACATCAACCCCAAATACTCCTTAGCCCCTTACTCTTGCATTTTACCTTACTCTGTTGATGAAAGATTGTCCAAGGGGCAAAATACATTGTCTCAGTCAATGTTTCTCAAACGTGACTATCCATTTGGATCACTTGGGGATCTTGCTAAATGCAAATTCTAATTCATTAGGTCTGGGAATGTGGCCCAAAGATTCTGCATTTCTAATGAGTCCCCAGGTAATACTAATGTTACTTCTCCACACACCACATATTTCTTTTACTAGATTTATTTACAAACAGCAAAATTTATACTTTTTATTATACAGTTCTGTAAATCTTGACAAATGCATAAGGTCAAACATTATCACAACAATCAAGCTAAAAAACACTTCTATTATCCCCAAATTTTTCCCATGTCCCTTCTTAGTCAATCCTCTCCAGACCCCAGGCCCAGGCAACCACTGATTTCTTTTTCATCTCAATATTTCTTACTTTTTCAGAATGTTTGTAAGTTGAGTCATAGATACAGTATGTAACTTTTGCATTTGGATGTTTTTAATGCATCTGACATTCAATCATGTTGTTTCATGTATCAGAAGTTTTTTTATTCATGGTTGAGTAGTATTCCACTGTATGAATGGACTAATTTGTTAATCCTCTCACTGGTTAATGAAGATTTAAGTTGCTTCATAACTTTGATGGTTATGAATAAAGCCACTGTAAACATTCATATGTTTGTTTCATGTGAATTATCTTTTCATAATGTAAGGGTATACTTAAATTTATAAGAAACAGCTTAACTATTGTCCAAAGTGATTTTACCATTTTACATCACCACCAGCAATGTATGAGCGTTCTAGTTGCTATGCATTCTCCCCAAAAGTTGCTGTGATGAGGGTTTGTTGGTTGGTTTGTTCATTTTGGCCATATTCTGTTAGCTTCATTGTAGTTTAATTTTATATTTCCTTAAAGACTAATAATGTGGAGAAACTTTCAATGTGCTTATTATTATCCCTATATGTTCTTTAGTTAAGTGTCTGTTCTAATCCTTTGCCATTTTTTAAAATGAATTGTTTGATTAGCATTAAGTCTTAGAGTATTTTGTGGTTTATGGATACAACTCCTCCTCTATCAGACATGTGTTTTGCAAATATTTTGTCCTAGTCTATGGCATGTTTTTAATTTTTTAACAGTATATTCACAAAAAGCATGAGATTTTAATGTTGATGAAGTCTAATTTCTCAAAAAAAATTTAGGGATCATAGTTCTATTCATTAAAGAAGTTGCCTTCTAAGCTGAAATTACAATTTCTTCTGTTTTCTTCTATATATTTCATTGTTTTTGCTTTTAAGTCTATGATTTATTTTAAACAGCTTTTTGTACGTGGTATGAGGTGCAGATGTGTTAATGTATCAGAACATTTTCTTCTACACTACAATACCTTGATTACTGTGCATTTATATTAAGTTTTGAAATCAAATAACATAAGTCTTCTGAATTCGTTCCTTTTTTTCAAAATTTTTTCGGCTAGTTTCTTTGTTTTTCCACATAAATTTTAGAATTTCCTTGTGATTATCTACAAAAAAACTATCTAGGAATTTAACTGGGATGACACTGCATCTATACATCAATTTGAGAAGAAATGACATATTTACAAAATACAGTTTTCCAAATCAAGGAGACAACATACAACTCAATTTATTTAAATATTATTTTTATTTCTTCAATTATTATTTAGTTTTTACCACAGAGGCTTTATTTTGTTAAATTTATTTTCTTATTTTGTTAAATTTATAACTATTACACGGGTTTTTGAGGAGGAGCAGGGTACTATTTTAAATTACAGTTTTTTTATATTTCAATTTTTCAATATAAAATTGGATTATCAATAAACAATTGATATGATAGTTGAAACGACATGTTTCTGTATATTGGTCTTGTTAGATAAACTTACAAAACTCATTTTCTAGGTAGAATATATTTTTGGTAAATTTAGAAGATTTTCTGTAGACACAAATATGTCATTTATGAATCAAAACAGTTTTATTTATTTATTTTTAATCTGCATGATGTTATGGGGTATTTTCCTGTCTTTGTATGTCTACGACTTCCAGCATAATGTTGCATAGGAATAGTGACAGTAGATCTCATTGCCCCAGGTCTTACTTAAGGATAAAACACTCAGAATTTAATCACTAATGATAATATTAGGTGTAGGATATTTTATTGATGGCTTTTATCATTTAGGGGATGTTCCCATCAATTGGCTGAGATTTTTATCATAAATAATGTCAAATTCTTCCAAATTTGTTTTTGCATTTGTTAAGAGGAAATTATACTCTGTTTTTCTTTTTATCTGTGAGTGTTGATAAATTTTAAAAGGTTGAACAAACTATTCTCAAGATAATCTCCACTGCACTTGGTCATAATGTATTACTCTATAGTGCTGAATTAGATTTGATGTTTTTGCGAATTTTCATATCTATGCTTGTGAAGGCTATTGTTCTCTACTTTTATCATAATACTGTTCCTTTGTTTTGGTGTCAACATAATGCTTACTGCATAAAATAAGTTGGATAGTGTTTCATATTAATTTCTGAAATATTTTGTAAATAATTGACATTATATCTCAATTTAATGTTTGGTAGAAATCACCAGTGAAGCTATCTGGGCTGGAGTTTTCTTTGCTGGAAGGTTTCTAATTTAGAATCTTATCTTTAGATAGGTATAGAATTATCCTGATTATCTATTTCTTCATAAGAGAGAATTATTAGTTTCTTTCAAAAGATTTGTTCATCTAAGTTGATATTTTTATGTATGCAAAATTAATCATAATACCCCCTTAATATCTTACAATGTCCATAGAATCTGAAGTTACTTCACTTTCATTCTTGATACCATTTTTGCATTCTCTCCTTCTGCCTGGATTAGTCTGACTAAAAGTTTAGTAAACTGATGTATGAAAAGAACGAGCTTTTAGTTTCACTGATTTTTTTCTACCGTTTTCCTGTTTTAAACTTAGTTGATTTCTGCACTTTGTTCTATTACTTCACTTGTTTTATTTATGTATTTTTTGACCTGGGCATTTTTCTCTTATTTTACTTACTTTTTTGACTTTTATTTTAGGTTCAGAGGTACATGTGCAGGTTTGTTACATAGGTAAACCGGTGTTATGAGGGTTTGGTGTTCAGATTATTTCATCACCCAGGTAATAAGCATAGTACCTAATAGATATTTTTTTCTGCTCTTTTTCCTCCTTCCCCCTCCTCCCTCAAGTAGGCTCCAGTGTCTGTTGTTCTGCTCTGTTTCCATTTGTTCTCATTAATTAGCTCCCACTTATGAGCGAGAACATGCAGAATTTGGTTTTCTGTTTCTGCATTAGTTTGCTAGGGATAATGGCCTCCAGCTCCATCCATGTTCCTGCAAAGGACAGGATCTTGTTCTTTTTTATGGCTGCATAGTATTTTATGGTGTATATATACCACATTTTCTTTATACAGTCTACCATTGATGAGCATTTAGGTTGATCCCATGACTTTGCTATTGTGAAAAATGCTGCACTGAACATACATGTGCATGTGTCTTTATGGTAGAACAATTTATATTCCTTTGATTATATACCCACTAATGGGATTGCTAGGTCAAATGGGAGTTTCCCATTCTTTGAGAAATTGCCGAATGCTTTCCACAAACGTTGAACTAATTTACACTCTCACCAGCAGTGTATAAGCCTTCCCTTTTCTTCACAACCTCACTAGCATGTTATTTTTTTGACTTTTTAAATAGTAGCCATTCTGCCTGATGTGAGATGGTATCTAATTGTGGTTTTGAATATGCATTTTTCTAATAATTGGTAATATTGAGCATTTTTTCATATGTTTGTTGGCTGCATGTATGTCTTCTTTTGAAAAATGTTTTCATGTCCTTTGCCCACTTTTTAATGGGGTTGTTTTTTGTTTGTAAATTTAAGTTCCTTATAGATTCTGGATATTAGACGTTTGCACAGTTCACACACGTTTTTCTCCACTCTGCAGGTTGTCTGTTTGCTCTGTTGATGGTTTCTTTTGCTATGCAAAACCTCTTCAGTTTACTTAGATCCCATTTGTCAATTTTTGCTTTTGTTGCAATTGCTTTTGGCATCTTTTTCATGAAATGTTTGCTACTTTTCTTCTTGTTCGGGGTTTAATTTGTTCTTTTAATAATTTTCTAAGGTACAAGCTTAGCTCATTGATTTGAAAATTTTCTTTTCTTATGTAATCAGTTAATGCTATATTTTTCCTCTAAGAAGTGATTTAGCAGCATCCCACACATTTGGATATATTAATATTTCGTTTTCATTGCATTAAAAATTTATAATTTCTCTTATGAGTTATTAAATCTATTTTTTATGTTTTGTTGGATTTGTCCATAATTTGGAATTTTCAAAATATCCAGCTATTATTTATTTCTACTTTAATCTCTTTGTGTCCAAATCATATATTTTCTGTGATTCCAGTTATCTTACATTTGTTTAAGTGTGTTTTATAGCCCAGAATATTATCTATCTTGGTGAATGATTCATGTGCAGTTGAAAGGAATATATTAAACTCTTGTTTTGTCTATTTGTCTATAAATGTTAATTAGCACATGTTAGCTGTTAATGTTGCTCAAGTTCTCTATATTTTTGTGGGTTTTCTGCCTAAAATCTCTATGAAATATGAATGTGTCCATGTACATATTAGTTTCCATTCTTTTACTTTTAACCTCTGTCTTTATATCTATAATTGATTTCTTGTACACAATCTAATCTGACCATCTCTGCCATTTAATTTGTGTGTTTAGACCATTTCTATTTACTATAATTATTTACATAATCACGTTATGACATACTCTGTTCTGTTTTCTTTTTAAAATTTTTCTGTCTTCTTTTAGATGTATTGAGTATTTTATATAAGCATTTTTTTTCTCCCACAAAAAGAAGTGTTTTTCAGCCACCTACTCTACTCCATTTCTCATGAATACCCATTACGCACTCATGGAAAGAGCTTACAAGTTTATAACAATTTCTCTTGTATTTAGTAATCCCAAAGGTTCTATACTTTCACATTAGCCATTATCAAGCCCTTAAACATTTTACTTGCATTTTTTACTTACATGTATAGCTTTTCACTTCTTGTTCTAGTGTTCTGTCACAGGTGAGTCAGTACTTACATCTCACTTCTCCTTGGAGAATCCTGTATTTCCTTAGATTTCAGGCTATTTGATTGTTCTTCAACTTCCATTATCTGATATATTCTAATAAAGTTATCAGTAACTTATCTATCTTTATTTTTTTAATTGAGGGAAAATTCTTCTCTAGTTTTCTACATCCTGAGTATAAAAAGAACTCTTCATGGGCCATACTTTGAGTAGAAAAATTCTAGATAAATTAATGCAAAAGAAGAAGAAAAAAAGTAAAATATCTCACCAATATTTTTAATAATTATTGCATATGTTGGAATGATGATATTTTGGGTATACTGAATTAAATAAAATATATTACTAAATTTTAAAAAATGAAAAGAAACATTCTTAAAGCAGCCAAATATCATAATATCCTAATTTCTAGTTAGAGCTCTTAACTTCCTTTTGTCGAGTTCTATATTCATTAAGAAATACAGTTTATCTTAAGAAGATACTACACAGACACCTGACTCTTAGGCTATATAGGTATCTATATTATTTTCTTACTACAAATCAATTTAAGATAAATTTTGAGGAAATGACTGACTATTCTTTGATAAGGCGATTGTTCATCTTTGTACAAAAAGCAGCTAGCAGAGCTAGCTACTCACCATGGAAAGTTGTGACTTTTGGTTGAATGAATAAATACAAAACTTGGTTCTAGACCTATCTAGATCTAATCAACTAAATCTAATCAAACTAAAGTCACAAACTTGTTTCAGGCTAACTTTTTTCATTAGTACAGGACATGTTAACACTGCACTTGACTGAGTTTCCTGCACAGTGGCTTTGATGTTGAAATAGATGTAACCTACTGGTGACTGATCAGTGGAGCTCAGATGTGGCTACTCTGATTTATTAAGATTGATTATTGTCTCTGAACTGGTCTCATACAAGGAAATTCTTCTGAGTACCCCTCCATCTAATATCTCAATAGATATTCCATAGAAACAAAGTACTAGTTAAATGTTGCTTAGGTCTTTGAAGGTTAAAAAAGTGTTCTATTCAAACCTTTTTTGAGCTTCACTAACATGTTAGTGCTTTGTTCAGGTTCTTTCAGTTAGAGTAGCTCAGTAAGACTCCACTTTTGAATTTCTAACTGGGTCTTGGAATTAAAGTACAGACATAATGACCTACTTTGTATATCAAAAAATAATAGTGACCTTTTTATATGCTCTGGAATTCTTTATTTCATCCTTTTGACCAAACTCCCATTCTTAAAATCTCAGAATTATTTAAAAAAGGAAAAAAAATGACTGTCTTGGTTGCTTAGGTAGTAAAAATTTGAGTAAAAATGTTAGGAATTCTAGTCCACAATGGAAGAGATTCTCCTTTGGTCAACCCTGCCAAATTCATGTAACCTTACCAAATTCAAGAATTATTCACTAAACATCTGTGCTCAAAAATTTCCTAACTGCTAACAGAATATATAAAGAAGAAAGACACTAGTATCTGTCCTGAAGTATTGTATCAAACTTGAACAAAACAAGACAGGCACACAGAAAACAAGAGAAGGTTAAATGTAATCAGTATTGTGTAGTAGAGATATCAGATGCCAAGAAACTTCAAAAATATAAAGAATGCTCAAATAATTAATCAGATTTCCTGGTGGTTAATGGGCAAATCTGGCCTAAGGATCTGTTTTGTTTAGTAAGAAGAGTGTTGTCTATTTGTTTAGTTTTATTGATCTCATTGCTTTTTATCTTTTTCATTTTTTGAAGTCTTCTAATCTATGTAAGTTCTAATGACAAAAAGATTGATCCCCTGTACCCTTCACCAAATTTCACCAAAGGTTAACATTTAATATCATTAGCCTGCATGAGCTCACATACATTCATTCCCTCTCTCTCACTCTCTGTCTCTCTCCTCTCATTAGAGATCAAGAGAGAGACAATGAATATTTAACCCAAAATACTATAGTATACATCTCCTAGGAACAAAGACATCCTTTCATTCTTTAACAAAATGATGCAAAATTTTTAAATTTAGACAATTTAACTCCACACACTATTATTATTTAAAGTAAACCAGGTATTTAATTATTGCCAATATTTTCTTTTATGGAAAATTTTTATGATCAAATATCCAATCTAAAATCATAGATTGCATTTAGCTGTCATGTCTCGTTCATATATTTTAAACTGAAATAGTTTATCAATTTCTGGCTGTCTATATTTACAGTGTTCAGCTATTTCTTTTTAATGAATTTGTTTAACTTTTATTTTAAGTTCAGGGGTACATGTGCAGGTTTGTTACATGGGTAAATTATGTGTCACATGGGTTGGTGTACAGACAATTTTGTCACCCAGGTGATAAGCATAGTACCCAATAGGTAGTTTTTCAATCCACACCCTTCTGCCATGCTCAACCCTCAAGTAATCCATGGTAACTGTTGTTCCCTTCTTTGTTTCCATATTTACTCAATGTTTAGCTCCCACTTACAAGTTAGAACATTTGGCATTTGGTTTTCTGTTACTGCATTACTTCACTTAGTATAATGACCTCCAGGTCCATCTATGTTGCTGCAAAGGACATGTGCAAAATGAGCTCGGGAGAGGTACAGGCATGAGACTCCAGCCCGTGAGAGCTTCCAGGTGAACGGAGCCCAGCAAAACCATGGAGGTAGAGCTGCCTGAAGCCTTGAGGGCCAAAACCACACTCCACTGTGTGCAGGACATGGGACATGGAGTTAAAGAAAATTATTCTAGAGCTTTAAGACATAATGTTGTTTTCCCTGTTGGGTTGTGGATTTATTTGGGACCAGTTACCCCTTTCTTCTTGCATATTCATCCCTTTTGAAATGGGAATGTCTATCCTGTGCTGTCCCACCACTGTACTTGGAAAAAATGTCACTTGTTAATTTTATAGGCTCACAGCTGGAGAGGAATTTGTCTCAAGATAAATTGCGCCTTGAGTCTCACCCATATCTAATTCAGATGATTCTCTTAACTTTGGACTTTTGAGATGATGTTAGAACTAGTTAAACTTTTGGGATTATTGAGATAAAATGAATGTATAATCACTCACCAAATAATAATGCTGTGTTCAAGGACAGACAGCATATATGATGGTGGTCCCATATGATTATAATGAGCTGAAAAATTCTTATTGCCTAGTGATGTCATAGCCATCATAAAATTATAGCACAATGTGTTGCTTATGTGTTTGTGGTGATGCCGGTATGGACAAATCTACTGTGCTGCCAGTCATCCAGAAGTGCAGCATATACAATTATGCACAGTACATATAATTGATAATGATAATAAATAACCATGTTACTGGTTTATTATTTTTATTTTAGAGCGTATTTCTTCTACTTATGAAAAAAAGTTTATTGTAAAAGAGCCTCAGGTAGCTCCTTCAGGAGGTATTCCAGAAAAAGGCATTGTTATCACAGAAGATGAGAGCTCTGTGTATGCTACTGCCTCTGAGGACTTTCCAATAAGACAAGATGAGAAGGTGGAAGACAGTGATATTGATGATCCTGACCCTATGTGGACTTAGGCTCATATGTGTGTTTGTGGGTTTTTTTTAACAAAAAAAAAAACAGTAAAAAGTAAAATAATTTAAACATATAAAAAAACTTATAGAGTAAGGATATAAAAAATATTTTTGTACCGATATACAATATGTTAGTGTTTTAAGCTAAGTGTTATGAAAAAGTCATAAAGTTAAAAAATTAAAGTTTGTAAAGTAAAAAAATTACAGTAAGCTAAGATTAATTGAAGAAATTATTTTATAAATGTAGTACAGTCTAAGTGTACAGTGTTTATAAAGTCTAGCGTAGCATACAGTAATGTTCTAGGCCTTCACATTCACTCATCCCTCAATCACTGACTCACACAGAGCAACACCCAGTCTTGCAAGCTCCATTCATGGTAAATATCCTAAATGGGAGTACTATTTTGTATCATTTATATGATATTTCTATTGGAGCTTTTCTATGTTTAGATATGTTTAGAGACACAAATACACACCATTGTGTTTCAGTTGCCTACACTATTCAGTACAATAAAATGATATACAGGTCTGTAGCCTAGGAGTACTAGGCTACATCATATATCCTAGGTGTGTGGTAAGCTATGCTACCTAGATTTGTGTAAGTACATTCTATAATTTTGTACAATGAGGAAATCACCTAACAACTCCTTTCTCAGGACATATTCCTGCTATTAAGTAATACACGACTGTATTTTGCATTGTGAGAAAGACATGAATATGGGGGGTGCTGGGGTAGAATGTAATGGTTTAAATTCTTCACTTTCAACAACAGATAGATCATCCAGATGAAAAATCAACAACAAGGATACAAAAAGTAAAAGGAAATACAGGCCAATAATTAACATAGATTAAAAATCTTCAGCCAGGCATAGTGTCTCACACCTGTAACCCCAGCACTTTGGGAGGGTGAGGTGGGAACATCATCTGAGGTCAGGGGTTCAAGACCAGCCTGGCCAATATGGTAAAACCCTGTCTATTAAAAATACAAAAAAAAAAAAATTAGCCAGGCATGGTGGCAGGCGCCTGTAGTCCCAGCTACTGGGGAGGCTGAGGCAGGAGAATTGCTTGAACCTGGGAGGCAGAGGTTGCAGTGAGCCAAGATCGTGCCATTGCACTCCAGCCTGGGCAACAAGAGCGAAATTCCATCTCAAAAAAAAAATTCAACAGAGAATTATCATACTGAGTTCAAGAGCATATTAAAAGAATTGTACAACTTGTTTAAATGGGATTTATGTGTGAAATGCAAAGATAGTTCAACCTGTGCAAATCAATAAATGTGATACACCACATTAACAGAATGAAGGACAAAATATTATATACTCCTCTTAACATATACAGAGAAAAGCATTTTACAAAATTCAAAATCCTCTCATAAGAAAGAAAAACTCAGCAGGGTACAGTGACTCACGCCTGTAATCCCAGCACTTTCAGAGGCCGAGGAGGGCAGATTACGAGATCAGGAGATCGAGACCATCTTGGCTAACACAGTGAAACCCCGTCTCTACTAAAAATACAAAATATTAGCTGAGTGTGGTGGCAGGCGCCTGTAGTCCCAGCTACTCAGGAGGCTGAGGCAGGAGAATGGCGTGAACCTGGGAGGCGGAGCTTGCAGTGAACCGAGATTGTGCCACTGCACTCTAGCCTGGGCCACAGTGCAAGACTCCATCAAAAAAAAAAAAAAAAAGAGAGAGAGAAAGAAAAAGAAAAAGAAAGAAAGAAAAACCCTCAACAATTAAATATGGAAGAAATGTGCCCCAACATAATAAAGACCACATAGGAAAAGCCCACAGCCACCATTATATTTAATGGTGAAAATCTGTAAGCTTTTCCTTTAAGATCAGAAAGAAGTCAAGAATGCCCATTCACAATACTTCTGTTCAACACAGTATTGAAAATCTTAGCCAAAACAATTGGGTAAGAAAAAGAAATAAAAGGCACTCTAATTGAAAAGAAAGATGTAATATTGTGTCTGTTTAAAAGTAACATTATATAAAAAATCAAAAACTTCCAGAAAAAACTATTAGAAGTAAAAATAAATTCAGTAAAGTTGCAGGATAAAAATCAACATATAAAAACACACTGCATTTCTAGATACTAACAATGAATTATCCAAAAATTTAAGAAAACAGTTATATTTACAATAGCATCAAAACTAATAAAACACTTGGAAATAAAATGTACTCTGAAATCTATAAAACACTGATGAATGAAATTGAAGAAGAAACAAATAAATAGGAATATATCCCATGTTCTTGAATTAGAATAACCCATATCTTTAAAATATCAATACTACCTAAAGCAATCTACAGATTCAATGCAATCCCTATCAAAACTCTAATGGCAGTTTTTACATAAATAGTAAAAACTATCCTAAAATACATAAATAGTAAAAACTATCCTAAAATTCGAATGTAACCACAAAAGACTCAGAATAGCTAAAGCTATGTACAGAAAGAACAAACCTGGAGGCATCATATTTCTTATTTCAGATTGTATTACAAAGCTATAGCAATCAAAAAGATATGAAATAGGCAAAAGACAGACATACAGATGAATGGAACAGATTTGAGAGCCCAGAAGTAAACCCATGCATATAAGGTAAATTAACCTTTGACAAAGGTGCCAAGAATATTCAATGGAGAAAGAATTGTCTCTTCAAAAAGTAGATAACCACATGCAAAACAATAAAATTGGATACTTTTCTTACACCATATATAAATATAATTCAAAATGGATTGAAGATTTAAAATGCAGGACCTGAAATCATTAAGCACTTAGAAGAAAACAGGGAATAAACCCTTTGACATTGGTTCTTTTTAATGATATTTTAGATGTGACACCAAAACTAAAAGCAACAAAAACAGAAGTGAACAAATGGGCCTAAATCAAATTTAAAGTTTCTGCATAGTAACAAAATAAAAATTAACAAAAAAAAAATTAACAAAAAAGCAACCTACAGAATGGGAGAAAATAGTTGCAAATCATATATCCAATAGGAGATTAGTCTTTAAAATATATTAAAAACTCATACAAATCAATATAAAAAATCAAACAACCCAATTAAAAAATGAGAAAAGGGATGAAATACACACTTTTTAGAAGAAGACATAAAAATGGCCAATGGATATATGAAAAGATGCTTAACTTCTCTAATTATCATGAAAATACAATTCTAATTATCTGGAAAATACAATTCAAAACCAGAATGAGATGTCACCTCATATTTCCTAGAATGGCTATTATCAAAAGAATCAAAAGATAACAAGTGTTGATGAGGATGTGAAGAAAAAGGAATCTTTGTACAGAGTTGGCATGAATATGAATTTGTACAGCCACTATGAAGGTTCCTCAAAAAGTTAAATGTAAGACTACCATATGATCCACGAATACCACTTCTGAGTATACATCCAAAGGAAAGGAAATCCTCTCATGAAATCCTAATCCAATCTTGAAGATATATCTACACTACCACATTCATTGCAGCACTAATTCACAATAACCAATATGGAAACAACTCAAATGTCTGTTGATGGATGAAGGAATACAGAAAATTTTTTATATATTCATATTATATATATAAAAACATATTCTTTATCCATTCATCTATCAACGTATATTCCATATATAGTATATATATATTTTATATATGTGTATATATATTATATATACACATATATATATGATGGCATATATTTCAGCCTAAAAAATTAGAATATCCTAACATTTGCAACAACATGGATGAACCTGGGGGGTATTATGCTACGTGAAATAAGCAAGACACAGAAAGACAAACACTGTATGATATCACTTACATTTTGAATCTAAAATACTTGAACTCATAGAAACACAGAGTAAAACTGCAGTTACCAGGGGTTGGAGTACGAGGAAAACAGGAGATTTGGTCAAAGGGAACAAAGTTTGAGTTTTAAGATGCATAAGTTCTGGATATATAATATACAACATAGTAACTGAGTTAATAATAATGTATTGTAGACTTGAAATTTGCTGAGTTTAGATCTTAAGTGTTCTTGCCACACAAAGGAAAGGTAACTGTGTAAGGTAATGGATATGCTAATTACCTTAATTGTGGCAAACACCTCACAATGTATAAGTGTATCAATTCATCACATTGTATATCTTAAATATATACAATTTTTATCTTTCAATCATACTTCAATAAAGCTTGGGGTTGGGGTGAGGGGAAAGAATAAAGAGAAAATAAAGGGAAACAAAGCAGTGGAAAAAGACAAAATGTAGATGACAGCCCAGTAAAAAGGAAATAGCCAGAAATCTGGGTGTTAAATTTAAAAAATAGATAAACTGCAAAGTAAAACATAAAATCACTATCAAAATTTTTGACACTTCATGAAATAATTGTCCTAAAAAATGTGGCACTTCCAATACCTGCAGTCCTGCCAAAGCTCAATACTTACTGCACAATTTTCAACCCATGGCAACCCTAAAAAACTGACGAGGGCTTGAGATAACACAAATTAAGAAACCAGCCGGGTAATCAAGAGATCAACACACAACTGTTAAACTCTGAGCTCACAACTTATTCTTAGAGCATCAAGGATATAAAAACAATTCACCAATAGCATTTACCTTCTGAAACCAGAAAATCCACATATCTAATAAAAAAGCAGTGGTAAAAGAGATAATCAAAAAAATTTTTAGCTGGAAGGTTCCCTCCAGAAGAGCTTCAGTTTATGAAAGGAAAGAAGAAAAGAATGAGTTTTAACAGTTTGCCTTTTATTTGAGTTCCCTTCCACTATCTCATTTTGTATTAAGAGAATTTAATTTTGAATGTAAAGACCCAAATCCTGAAAATAGATAACAAAGTTACAATTGGCCTTACAGAGGTGATTTTTCCCTTCACAAAATAATTCATAGGAGCATTTTTAAATTGTGCATTTAAGTGTTGGTTTACAGAACATTAACTCCATTGCAGAGAGGGTGAGAGCTAAAACGTAGCGCCACTGTTTTCTGAAGACCAATTCAATATGAGGATAAATAATTGTAGAAATAACAATGAAAATCAATAGAAAAAATAGAATTAAATTTATCAAGACGTGATTGCAAATGTCCATTCAAAGTCTTGAGAATGAAAGAATGAAGGAAGCTGCTATATGGCTAATCACTAAGGGAAAATAGTAGGAAAAAGAGAAGAGAAAATAATGATAATGCAAGCTTTAGAAAAACTTTGGGGTGGCTACCGATATCTATCAGCTCTTCATCTTCTTGCCTTGTATCATTTGTAACTGCACAAAAATATCTTACCCAGTGCTACAGACATTTTTATTAGGTATCTGAATTTCAGGCCACAGGGAAATAATTCAGAAAAGTTTAAGTAAAAACACAAAATATAATTGGTCTGCACTAATGTATCAAATAGTTCTTGTTTCCAGGAGCTTTGGCCATTTGTTACAGCCCCAGCTACCAACAGAACAAGCCATTCTGCATAATCTCTGATCTACTCTATATGGGCAAAGCAAGGACACTCTTGGAGCCCATTTATGCGCAACTCAGTGGATAATGAAAGCCCCATGGGCTTAACTTTGAACAAAGGGAGGTGGTTTCTGGAGAATAAATTATTTCCCTTTGCTTTCCTGGACCCACTTCAAGTAGTTATTTATACAATCATATATGGTAGTTTTTTTAATACAGCCTCTCAGAAAATAGTCCCATGAACTCAAGCAATCAGTATCAACTTTCAAGTAGTGAACTTGATATATCAAGTAGTGCTTTCAATATCAAGTAGTGAACATTTTAATATTGCATTGTTGTAATATTAAAATGCCTCACTCACATTTTCTTTCACTCCATCTCCCTGAAATTGCATTTGCTAGTAAAGAATTTGCCTCAGGTTATATTTTCTGAGGAATCTAACCAAAGACAGCCCTTAAAATCCTAACAGACTATTTTAATGCAATATTTATATATTCAGGAAGCACAAAAAATGGTGCAAAATAAGGAGAACATAAAAGTCTGGAGCAGGCTGACATTGAAGCCAACCCAGGACTCCCTTCTTCACTGATAGTTCTCTCTGGTGTCAAATGTCACAGAATTTGTTTCTTTTAATAAATAATGTTTAAATTTCTGACTTGTTTTATCCATTGAGTGAACTGATCCATAATTTACTCCCTAGTGTGTAAAATAGCTCTTATTCAACTAAGCAACTGAAAAACTGTTATTAAATTGAACTATATGCAAAGCAATCCTTTCAAGTATTTTTTCTCATTATCCATTCCCTATTGCTAGGGACATTTGACCACACAAACCCCAATCATGCCTCATTCTTGCCTTGCTCTTAGTGACTTTGTCTCTATCTTAATAATTTTAGCAACCTCAGTCTGGGAATTGCCTTTTATTCATGAGTTCTTATAACATGAAATTCTTCATATTCCTGCACTTCATCCTAAGTCCCTGCTGCCAAAGTTTCCTGATACCTGCTTGGCTAGGGGAATCTGTGAATATCAGCTGCTTTGAGATTCTTTGACACAATTCTTCACCCACTCTTCAGGATACCTCCATTACTTCATGTTAGAAATTGCTTATTAGTGTGTTCTGCTATTTTCTTATTGATATCATGTTCTATAAGAGTAGCTTCTATTATGAATGTCAACCTTGAATAATGAGATTCAGAAAATATGATTAAGTATAAAATTTATTCAAGCACAAAGCTTGAGGATGGCCACTCAGGACTCCAAATGAATAGGGTCAGCATTTCCAAAGTGGAGAAGTAATGATTTCACTTATGTAGGCAGAGACAGAAAAGTTCCAGCAGGATTACAGTTACCATATAAGACAAGGCACCTAAGGTGCATATGCCATAGCAATTTGGTTGGTTACAGATTGCTACATTCCAAGATAGAATACTGTATTACTTTGTGAAAAGTGGTAGTGATCTGAGGGTGTCTTATCTTTGGCACTGTTTGGTTGTAATTATTCACCAAAAAAAAAAAAAAATCAGAGGCAGAAGAGGTTGCAGTTGCATGCATGTGACTCAGGTTGCATAGTTACATTTCTTCGAGGCTCAGGATAATTTAAAGTTCCAACAACTTTACATTTAAATTTTGTAAGTTGAACCATTAAGTTCACATTCTCCCCTTTTCATCAAGATCTTTTAAAGAAAGCTTCACAGATACATACAAATGGTTTGGCTTCTTTTTTTGCTCAGATTAGTCCTGCATTCCTAGGAAGGCTCATTCTTAAAGTTTCATGTCCCATGGTAGGGAAAATTTGTCACATTATAAACTGATGGGGAATAGGCCAATTAAAATAACATGAGGGAAGTGATTTTGTGACCTGAGTCAGACTACTTAGTTCCATCTTCAACTAATGCAGTTTTTGAGTGAACATTAGTTTAGTCTTTTTGGTCATGTATTGACTCCACTGGAAACAAATACTGCAGCAGCAGTAAAGACAAAAACAGGACAAAATGCAAAAAAAGATTTAATTCCTAGAATTGGCATTTACTACCAAGTTTCTCAAGATCCAAACCAACTGCTTAGCCAATCATTTAGAAAAGATGTTGATCTGAAAGGTTAGTTATTTGTGTTTTTATATTAGCCATTAACTTAGTGATGTTATCCAATTCATCTGGGATACAGACACAGCAATTAGTCTTCATGGTAGGGCAGGTTTCTCCTTAGGCTGCAGTGAGTATGTCTATACTAACACATTTCTGTAACACAGCCTTTCTCATAAAAGTGATTTAATTGGAGGGATAAGATAGCTGACTAGACACAGTCAGGAAATGCCTCTCCCACTGAGATAAACCATAATATTGAGTAAACCATCACACTTTAAACATATCTTTTGAGAAAAAACAATGAAAGTCAATACAGAGGCGAAGCAAACATGGATACTGAAGACAGAGGAAGCTGGGAAGCTTGCATGGAGTCATTGAGTGCCAGGACCAGCTCCTAGTCCTGAGCAGGTCCGAAGGAAATGATAAGTGAAGAAACTACAGGGCACCACTCTCCCGCTGTAGACCTCTGATTTCCTAGCTATAAGAGATTTCATGACCCCTATAGACATTTGAATTGGCAGGGGGAACAGCCCAGAGAATACACAGAGGCCCAGTAGGTTTAACACACGGGACAGCTGTAGCAAATCGTGATCATAGGTGCTCATCCCCGAAGGCTCTCCAACTTGTTCTGAATGATCACAGCCTCTGCTGAATGCCTGGCTGGGAGAGAGCAAGACTGCCTTTCCTGCAGGACCAGAGCACATCTGATCTACATTCTCCCTTGTTTTCCAGCCCCTGCCATGGTTACCTGGCTGCTCCTGCAAAAGCATACACATAGCATAACCTCTATTGCCCCAATTTTGTGTTCTACTGGTGACCTAGGAAAAGAATGGTCCCCAAAGTACAGCTGGTGCTCAACCCTGAGGGGCCAGAGGACAAAGCCACAGGCCTGATCCCAACCAACCCCACCCCGGGTCTGAGCACACTTCTCAGGGGTATTGAGCTGAGATCTGTGCCCTGACCTCCAGTGAGAGAGGAGCCCCCATTCCCAGAACACTGAGAAGAGTGAGTCACAGATTCGAGTTCTGGCATGGGAACTAGGCATTCCTCCCCCTGCAAGACTGGTCCAGGAATGGTGTAGCCTGTTTACCAACCATAGCCTCTGCCTGACGGAGCACTGAATACCTAACAGCCCAGTGATCTGGGTGCAGAAGGCTTGGGACAAAACTAGCTGGCTGGACCTGATCCTGGGATAGACATCAGAGGAAGACCACATTGGGAGAGTACAAGCTGGATGGTTCCTACAGTCATTTGATGGGCAAAAATCCCCAGGCCCCAGGTACCACACAAACTGCAAATCCACAACACCACTGCCCTGCCAGGGAATCCTTCGCCCTTAACCCACTGCATCAACAGACCACCCAGCAACATACTCCACAACCTGCTCTGACTCTGCCAAGCTCAGAGGACCAGCAGACCCCTGGGAAATTGTAGGCCTCCTAGTGACCTAACCTTCAGCTCAGGCTGCCTCCAAAGGAGAGGAGGGTGTGCAGCTTGCCAGAACCTCCACTGGGGCTAAGGAAACATGGGCATGGTGTTGGAGTGATTGGAGGGCGATCCCCCAAGGCCCAGTAAAATACCTGATGAGGGAGTCATCGCTCACCTGCTCCCCATCTCCATCTCCCCAGAGTACTGTTGCGAAAACACTGAAGTACAAAAGAGATGCACTGCTAAGAGCCTATCTGCCAGACCCTACCCTTAAGCACCATCTACTGGATCACAGCCTGAATTACACCACCATACCAAAATAAAATCCTTCAGCACACATCACCTCTGAAACCGAAGCAGAAAACTAGCCACAGCTAGGGAACCCGTACAGAGCCTTTACTCTCTGAAACCACCAAGAAATGAAGCCAAGAAACTGTACACAACATGCACCACAGTCAAATCCTTAAGGGAAACAAAGAATAAAAACACAAAAATCCCCCTTCAAACAACAGCAATTTCAAAAAGATAAAGAAATATCAGCTCTCTTAGATGGAAAAGAATCAGCAAAAGAACTCTGTCAATTCCAAAAGTCAGACTGTTTTATACCTTCAAAGAATTGCACTAGGTCCCCAGCCATGGATCCTAACCAAATTGAAATGTCTAAAATAACAGATATAGAATGCAGAATCTGAAAGGAAACTCAATGAGATGCAAGAGAAAGTTGAAACCCGATACAGGGAAGCCAGTAAAATGATCCAAGTATTGAAAGATGACATAGTCATTTTAAGAAAGAGCCAAACAGAGCTTCTGGAATTAAACAATTTACTACAGGAATTTAAAAATACAGTTAGAAGTCTTAATAAAGGATTAGGGAGGAAGAGGTGGAGCAAGATGGCAGAATAAAAGGATCCACTGATTGTCCTCCCTGCAAGGACACCAATTTAACATCTTCTACACACACACACACACACACACACACACACACACACAAATAAAAAACCTTAATAAAAAACAAAAACCAGGTGAGTACTCACAGTACCTGGTTTTAACTACATATTGCTGAAAAAGTAGAAAAAAATAGTCTTGAATTGCCAACGCCACCCCTCCCCTACACCCCAGCAGCAATGGCATGGTGTGGAGAGCATTTCTGTGTGCTGGAGGAGAAAGAGTGCAGTAATTGTGAGGCGCTCAACTCAGTGCTGCCCTGGTAGAACAGAAAGAAAATAATAGACAAAACCAGCTGATGTTTGCCAGTGAAGGGAGCATTTATACGAGCTCTGGGCAAAGCGAAATTGCTAATCCCAACAGTCCAAACTCCACTTTCAGGCAAGCATCGCCACCATGAGATAAAGTATTCTGGGCTTCTAAGTAAACTTGAAAGGTAGTCCAGGCCAAGACCACAAATCCTAGGAGAGTCCTAGTGCTGAATTAGGCCAAGAGACAGTGGACTGGGGTCGGGAGGTACATAACCTACTGAGCCACAAACTGGGGTGGCTAAGGAAGTGCTGGCATCACCTCTCCCTTATCCCCAGCCTGCACAACTTACAGCTCCAAAAGAGACCCCTTCTTTCTGTTTGAGGAGAGAAGAGAGAAGGCTGAGGAGGACTTCTTCTTGCATCTTGGATACCAGCTCAGCCACAGCAGGATAGGGCACTTGTCAGAGTTTTGACGCCCCCTTTTCAGGCTTCAGCTCAAAGATGACATTTCTAGACACACCCTGGGCCAAACAGGGAACCTGGTGCTTTAAAGGGAAAGAACCAATCCTGGTAGAATGCATCACCTGCTAACTAAAGATCCCTTGGGCTCTTAATAATCAGCAGCAATACCCAGGTACTAGGTCAGGAGCCTTCAGTAAGACCCTGAGACTTACTGGCTTCAGGTGAGACTTAGCACATTGCCAGCTGTGGTGGCTAAGGGGCGAGAATCCATTTGATTGACAAAGGCAGAGGAAAAAGTAAAGGGGTTTTTGTCTTCCACCTTAGGTACCAGCTTGGCCTCAGAATGGTAGAGCACCAAGTGAACTCTTGGGGTCACCAATTCAAGGATGTGGCTCTGGGATGACACTTCTAGACCTGCCCTGGGCCAGAGGGGAGTCTACTGCCCTGAAGGGTGAGTCCCAGTACAGGGAACATTCAGCAGAAGCTGACTGAATTGCCCTTGGGCCTTAAGGGAGCATTGGCGGTAGTCTGTCAGTAATCCCCATGGGCCTGTGGTGGCAGTGGCCACAAGGTGAGGCCCCTCTGCCTTGAAAAGGGGAAGGAGTAGAGGGAAAGACTGCATCTTGTAGTTCAAGTGACAGCTCAGATGGAGTACTATAGAATATCAGGTGAACAGCTAAGGTTTTTGACTTTAGTCCTAGGCTCCCATACAGCACTTCTGAACATGCCCAGAGCTTGGGAGAATTTCCCGTCCTGAAGGGAAGGACATAGGCCTGACTGTCTTTATCATCTGCTGATTGTAGAGATATCGGAGCTTTGAACAAACATAGGAGATAGCCAGGGAAGTGGTTGCATCAGTCCTTGGGCAAGACCCAGTAATGTGCTGGCTTCAGGTTTGACCCAGTGCAGTCATGGTGCTGGTGGCCACAGGAGTGCTTGTGTCACTCCACTCTCAGATCCAGGTGGCTCAGAATAGAGAGAGAGGGAAGAAGAGAGAGATTCCGTTTGCTTGGGGAAATGTAAGGGAAGGGAACAAGAATCTCTGCCTGGTTGGAAATTCAGAGAATTATCGTGGATCTTGTATAAGATAATCAAAATGATGCCTCCAATGAGTCTGCAAGAACCACAGCATTAGTGGGATTGGGGTGCTTCCTAAAGCAGACATGTCTTAGATCACAACACCCAATTCCTTTAGAACTAGAAAGCCTTCTCAATAAGGATGAATACAAACAAGCCCAGGCTGCAAACACTATAATAAATACATAACTCTTCAATGCCCAAACACAAGAACATTTACATGTATCAAAGAAGATGAGGAAAACATGACCTCACCAACTGAACTAAATAAGGCACCAGAAAAAATTACTGGATAAACATTGATATGTGACCTTTCAGACAGAGAATTGAAAATAGTTGTGTTGAGAAAACTCGAAGAAATTCAAGATAACATAGAGAAGAAATTCAGAATTCTATCAGATAAATTTAATGAGGAGACTAAACTGATTAAAAAGAATCAAGTGGGAAATTTCTGGAGATGAAAAATGCAATTGACATACTGAAAAATGCATCAGTCTTTTAATAGCAGAATTCATCAAGCAGAAATAAGTAGTGAACTTGAAAACAGGCTATTTGAAAATACAGTCAGTGGGGATGAAAGAAAAAAGAATTTAAAAAATGAAGAATGCTTACAGAAGCTAGACAATACCCAAAATGAAAAATCTGAATTATTGGCCTGAAACAGCATGTAGAGGATGGGGCAGCAGTATTATTCAAAAGGATAATAAAACAGAACTTCCTAAACCTAGACAAAGACAACAATATCCAAGTAAAAGAAAGTTATAAAACACCTAGAAGATTCAACCCAAAGAAGACTACCTTGAAGCATATAATAATCAAACTCCAAAAGATCAAGGATAAAAAAGGGATCCTAATAGCAGCAAAAGAAAAGAAACAAATAACATACAATGGAGCTTCAATACATCGACAACAGACTTTTCAATGGAAACCTTACAGGCCAAGAAAGAGTGGCATAACATATTTAAAATTCTGAAGGAAAAAAAAATTACCCTAGAATAGTATATCCAGCACAAAAGCTGAAGGATTTTTATCAACACCAGACCTGTTTTGCAAGAATTGCTAAAGAGAATACTTCAATCCAAACAAAAAGGACATTAATGAGCAATAAGTCATCTCCTGAAGGTACAAAATTCACTTGTAATAGTAAGTACACAAAAAAACAGAAAATTATAACACTGTAACTGTGGTGTATAAATTACACTTTTCCTGCGTAGAAAGAATAAATGAAGCATTCAAAAAAAAAAAAAACCACAACAACTTTTCAAGACATAGACAGTGCAGTAAGATTTAAATAGAAACAACAAAAAGGTAAAATGTAGGGAATATGGATAAGGCATAGAGTTTTTATTAGTTTTCTGTTTACTTGTTTGTTTATGCAAACTGTTAAACTGTCATCAGCTTAAAGTAATATAAGATACTATTTGCAAGCCCCATGGTAACCTCAAACCAAAAAGTATACAACTGATACACAAAAATATATAAAGCAAGAAACAAAATCATATCACCAGAGAAAATCACCTTCACTAAAAGAAAGACAGTGAAAGAAAAAGAAAGAAAGAAAGAGAGAGAGAAAGAGAGAGAGAGAGAAAGAAAGAAAGAACGAGCAAACCACACGACAATCAGAAAACAAATAAAAAATGGCAGGGGTAAGTCTTTACATATCTACAGTATCATTGAAGGTGAATGGGATAAACTCTCCAATCAAAAGACATAGAGTGGCTGAATAAATAATAGAACAAGACTCATTGATATGTTGCCTACAAGAAACACACTTTACCTATGAATACACACATAGACTGAAAATAAAGGAATGGAAAAAGACACTCTATGCCATTGGAAACCAAAAAAGTGTAGGAGTCACTATATTTATATCAGAAAAAATAGATTTCAAGACAAAACTATATGAAGAGACAAAGAAGGTCACTATATAATAATAAAGGGGTCAATTCAACAAGAGGATATAATAATCTTAAATATATGTACCGAACACTGGAGTACCCAGATACATAAAGCAAATATTAAAGAGAGAGATAGACTCCAATACAATAATAGCTAGAGATTTCAATACTCTACTCTCAGCATCAGACAGATCTGCCAAACATAAAATCAAAAGAGTCATTGGATTTATTCTGCACTATAGACCAAATGGTTCTGATAAGTATTTTCAGGATATTTCAATGAACAAATGCAGAATACACATCCTTTTCCTAAGCATATGGATTATTCTCAAGATAGACCATATGCTAGATCACAAAACACATCTTAAAACATTCCAAAAATTGAAATAATATCAAGCATCTTCTCTGCCCACAATGGAATAAAACTAGAAATCAATATCCAAAGAAATGTTGGAAACTATACAAACACATGGAAGTTAAACAATATGCTCCTGAATGACCAGTGGGTCAAAGAGGAAATTACAAAGGAAATTAAAAAATGTCTTGAAATGAATGATAATGGAAACACAACATACCAAAACCTATGAGATACACCAAAAACGTACTAAGAGGGAAGTTTATAGCTATAAGTGTCAACATTAAAAAAAGAACTTCAAATAAACAACCTGACAAAGCAAGAACAAAGAAAATCCAAAATCTGTAGAGGAAAAGGAATAATAAAGATCAAATCCAAAATAAGGGAAAATGAAATGAAAAACAATATAAAATATCAATGAAACAAAAACCTATTTTTGAAAAGTGAAACAAAATTGACAAATGTTTACCCAGACTAACTAGGAACAAAAGAGAGAAGATTTGAATAAATTGAATCAGAAATGAAAAAGGAGACATTACAATTGATACGGCAGAAATTCAAAGAATCATTAGTGGCTACTATGAGCAACTATATGCCAATAAATTAGAAAAAAATCTCAAAGAAATAGAAAAATTCTGAGACACATAAAATCTATCAATATTGAAGCAGGAAGATATCCACAACCTGAACAGAACACTAACAAGTAACAAGATAGAAACCATAATAAAAAGTCTCCCACTAAAGAAAAGCCCAGGACCTGATGGCTTCACGGCTGAATTCTACTAAACATTTAAAGAGGAACTAACACCAATCCTATTCAAACTATACCAAAATATAGAAGAGTAGGAAAAACATCCAAACTAATTTTATCTGACTTTTACTCTACAGAGCTATAGTAACCAATGTAACATGGTACTGGCATAAAAACAGACACATAGATGAATGGGACAGAATAGAGAACCCAGAAACAAATCTGCATACCTACAATGAACTCATTTTTAACTAAGGTGCCAAGAACATACACAGGGGAAAAGATATTCTCTTCAATACATGGTGCTGGCAAAACAGGATATCCATATGCAGAAGAATGAATATAGACACATATCTCTTGCCATATACAAAAATCAAATCAAAATGGATTAAAGACTTAAATGTAAGACCTCAAACTATGAAGCTACCATAGGAAAACATTAGAAAAAAAATCTCCAGGACATGTGCCTGGGCAAAAATTTCTTGAGCAATATGCCACAGTCACAGTCAACCAAGACAAAAATGGACAAATGCGATCACATCAAGTTAAGAAGCTTCTGCACTTCAAAGAAACAATCAACAAGTGATGACACAACCCACAGAATGAGAGAAAATATTTGCAAACTACTCATCTGCCAAAAGATTAATAACCATTATATATAAGGAGCTCAAACAACTCTATTGAAAGAAATTAATAATGTGGTCAAAAAAATGGGCAAAAGATTTGAATAGACATTTCTCAAAAGAAGACATACAAATGGCAAGCAGGCATGTGAACAGCTTCTCAACATCATTATGATCAGAGAGAGGCAAAACAAGACTACAATGAGATATCATCTCATCCCAGCTAAAATGGCTTATATCCAAAAGACAGGCAATAACAAATGCTGTTGAGGCTATGGAGAAAAGGGAACCCTCATACATCATGTTTTTTGGAATGTAAATTAGTACAACCACTATGGAGAACAGTTTGGAGATTCCTTAATAAATTAAAAGTAGTGCTACCATATGATCCAGCTATCTTACTCCTAGGTGTAGTCCCAAAAGAAAAGAAATCAGTATATCAAAGGGATATCTGCACTGTCATGTTTTTGCAGCACTGTTTATTATAGCCAAGATTTTTAGACAACCTAAGTGTCCACCGAAAGATTAATGGATAAAGAAAATGTCATGTATATATATACAATGGAATACTATTCAGCCATAAAAGAAAGAATGAGATTCTGTCAATTGCAAAAACATGGATGGAACTGGGGATCACGATGTTAAGTGAAATAAGCCAGATGCAGAAAGACAAACATCACATGTTCTCACTTATCTGTGGGATCTAAGAATCAAAACAATTGAGCTCATGGAGATAGAGAGTAGAAGGATGGTTACCAGAGGCTGGGAAGAGTATTGAGGGGATGGGGGGAGGTGAATATAGGTAATATGTACCAAAACAATGTTAGAAAGAATGAATAAAACCTACTATTTGATAGCACAACAGGGTAACTGTAGTCAATAATCATTTCATTGTACATTCAGAAATAACTTTAAGAGTATAATTGGAATGTTTATAACACAAAGGATAAATGCTTGAGGGATGGATACCCTATTCTCCATGATGTCATTATTTCACATTGCATGCATGTATCAAAACATCTCCTATACGGCATAAATATATACACCTATATACCCACAAAAATGCAAAAATTAAGAAAAAACAGATTAGAACAAGCTAAGAAAATAATTTCAGAGCTCAAAGATTTGTCCTTTGAATAAATCCAGTCAGACAATAACAACAAAAAAGAGTTTGAAACATAAACAAAGCCTCCAGGAAATAAGAGAGCAAACCTATAACACATCAGCATTCCTGAGAGAGAAGGAGAAAGTAAACATTTTGGAAAATATATTTGAGGATATAGTCCACAAGAATTCCCCAATATTACTATAGGTTGACACATACATTTAAGAAACTCAGAAAATCCCTGTGAGATACTATAGAAAATGACCATCCCTAACACTAATACACACAATCATCAGACTTTCCAAAGTGAATGCAAAAGAAAATTTTAAACCCAGCTAGAGAAAAGGGTCATATCACTTATGAAGGGAACCATGGCACGCTCACAGAAGACTTCTCTGCAGAAACCTGACAAGGCAAAAGAGATTGGGGTCATATTTTTAGCATCCTTAAGGAAAAGAAATTCCAACCAATAATTTCATGTCCAGCCAAACTAAGCTTCATAAGCAAATGAGAAATAAAATATTTTCCAGACAAGCAAAGACTAAGGAAATTTGTTATCACTAGACCAGTCTTTCAAGAGTTTCTTAAAGGAGTTCTAAACTTGGAAACAAAAGAATGATACCTGCTACCACAAAAACACACTTATGTACATAGCCCACGGTCCCCATAAGGCAACTACACAATCGAGACTACAAAGCAACCAGCTAACAACACAATGAAAGGAACAAAATGTCATATATCAATATTAATCTTGAAAATAAACTCTTCTGAATGTCCCACTTAAAAAGCACAGTGACAATTTGGATTAAAAAAAATAAGACCTAAGCTTCTACTGTCTTCAAGACACCCATCTCACAAGTAATGATAGCCACAGCCTCAAAATAAATGGACGGAGAAAGATCTATCATGCAAATGAAAAACAAAAAGAGCAGGGATCCCTATTCTTATATAAGGTAAAGCAGATGTTAAACTAACAACTGTTAAAAAGGACAAAGAAAGTCATTACACACTGATAAAGGATTTGATTCAACAAGAAGGCTTAAATATATATTACATAAATATATATACATGTATACATTTATATTATAATTCTATATAATATATAAAATATATAATATATAATATAGTACATATAAACTATATAATATAGTACATATAAAATATATATAAAATATATAATGTAGTATATATAAAATATATAATATAGTATAAATAAAATATATATAAAATATATATATTATCTTATATATAAAATATATATTTTATATATAATATTATCTTAGATCCCACAGATAATATATTAGATATAAATATATATAATATAGACTATATATTTATTTATATATAATAAAATATATAATATAAATAAACATACACACACACACACACACATACACACACACACACACACACGTACACACAACCAATAGTGGAGCAACTAGATTCAGAAAACAAGAATATCTAGATCGACAACAAGACAGCCACACAATACTGGGGGACTTCAATACTCCACTGGCAGTGTTAGAAAGATTATCAGGGCAGAAAACTCACAAATAAATTCTGGACTTAATTTCATACTTGACCAATTGGACCTAGTACTCATCTACAGAATACTTCACCCATGAACCACAGAATACACTTCCTTCTCATCTTGTATTCTAAAACTGGCCACATGTTCATCCATAGAGCAAGTCTCAATAATCTTTTTAAAATAGAAATTATATCAAGCATACTTGCAGAGAACAGTAGAGTAAAAATAGAAATCAATACCAAGAAGATATCTCAAAATCACAAAAATACATGGAAACTAAAGAACTTGTTTCTGAATGTCTTTGGATAGACAGCAACATTAAGGCTGAATTCAAAACATTATTTGAAATTAATGAAAACAGTGGTGCAACATATTAAAATCTGTGGGATGCAGCAAAAGCAGTGGTAAGAGAAAAGTTTAGAGCACTAAATGCCGACATTGAGAAATTAGAAAGGTCTCAATAAACAATCTAAATTGTACCTAGAAGAGCTAGAAAACTGTAAACTAACCGCAGAGCTAGCAGAGGAAAAGAAATTACTAAAATCAGATGAGAAATTAACAAAATTGAGACCCCTGCAAAAAGCAAAGGATCAACAACAAAAAAAGTTGTTTATTTGAAAGAAGAAGCAATATCAACAGACCACTAGCTAGATTAGCAAAGAAAAAAAGAAAGAAGATCCAAGTAAGCATAATCAGAAATGACAAAAGATGACAACACAATTGATTCCACAGAAATAGAAAATATCCTCAGAGACTATTACAAATATTTCTACACACACAACCTAGAAAATCTACAGGAAATGTATAAATTCCTGAAATCATATGACCACCCAAGATTGAACCAGGAAGAAATTAAGCCCTGAACAGAACAACAATGAGTTACAAAATTGAATCGGTAATAAAAAACCTACCAATAAGAAAAAAGCCCTGGACCAGACAGATTCACATGTGAATCCTACTAGACTTAAAAAAAGAGTTGGTACCAATCCTACTGAAATTATTCCAAAAATTAAGAAGGGAGGATTCTACCACAACTCATTCTACACAGCCAGCATTATCATGACACCAAAATCTGGCAGACACATGAAAACACACACAAACACACACACACACACACCAATATCCTTGAAGAACATAGATACAAAAATCCTCAACAAAATGCTCGCAAACTAAGTCCAGCAGCATATCAAAAAGTAAATTCATGAAAATCAAGTAGGTTTTATTCCTGGGATGCAAAGTTGGTTCAATATATGCAAATCAATAAATGTGATTCACCACATAAACAGAATTAAAAACAAAAAAAAAAAAGATCATCTCAACAGATGCAGAAAAAGCTTTTATAAAATCCAATATCCCATCATAATAAAAACCTTCAACAAATTAGGCATCACAAAGCATACCTCAAAATAACAAGAGCCATCTATGACAAACTCACAGCCAACATCATACTGAATAGGCAAAAGCTAAAAACTTTCCACTTGAGAACTGCAACAAGACACAAGGATGTCTGTCCACTCTCCCCACTTCTATTCAAGATAATACCAGAAGTCCTAACCAGAGAAATTAGGAAAGAGAAAGAAATAAAAAGGATGCACATATGAAAAGAAGTCAAACTATCTCTTTTCTGACTATATGACTGTATAGCTAGAAAAACCTAAAGAGTTCACGAAATGCTTCCTAGAATTGATAACTTCAGTAAAGTTTCAGGATACAAAATTAATGTATAAAAATCAGTATTATTTCTATACATCATTAACATTTAAGCCAAGAGCCAGATCAAGAATGGAATGCAGTCCCATTTATGATAACCAAGGAAACCTTAGGAATACAGCTAACCAAGGAGGTAAATGATCTTTATAAGGATAACTACAAAATATTGCTGAAAGAAATCAGAAAAGACACAAAGGTCTTGTTTCATGCTAATGGATTTCATTTTCATGCTAATGGATTGGAAGGTCCAGATCATTAAGAAGGCCATACTGCCCAAAGCAATCTATACGTTCAATGCAATTCAAATCAAAATACCAAAGTCATTTTTCACAGAATTAGAAAAAAAACCCTAAAATTTGTATGGAACTATTAAAGAGCCCAAATAGCCAAAGCAATCTTACATTTAGAAAAAAAGCTAGAGTCATCATATTACCTGACTTTAAAGTGTACTACAAAGCTATAGTAACCAAAACAGCATGGTATTTGGTACAAAAAAAAAAGACACATAGACCAGTGGAACACATTATAGAAACCAGAAATAAAGCAGCACACCTACACCATCTGCTTTTCATCAAAGTCGATAATAACAAGCAATGGGGAAAGGACTTTCTTTTCAATAAATGGAGCTGAGATAACTGGCTAGCTACAGGCAGAACAATGAAACTGGACCTCTACCTATCACCATATACAAAAATTAACTCAAGGTGGATTAAATATGTAAACGTAAGACCTTAAACTAGAAAAATCCTAGAAGAAAACTTAATAAATATGCTTCTCCACACTGACCTTGGCAATAAATTTATGGCTAAGTCCTCAAAAGCAATTGCAATAAAAATAAAAATTGACAAGTGGGATCTAATTAAACTAAAGAGCTTCTGCACAGCAAAAGAAACCATCATCAGGGTAAACAGATCACTTATAGATGGGAGAAAATATTCACAAACTATGCATCCAATAAAGATCTAATATCCGGAATCTATAAGGACCTTAAATCAACAAGCAATAAACAAATAACCCCATTAAAAAGTGGGCAAAGGACACGAACAGACACTTCTCAAAAGAGAACATACAAGCAGTCAACAAACATGAAGAAAATGCTCATCATCACTAATTATCAGAGAAATGCAAATCAATACCCTAATAAGATACCACCATGTTACACCAGTCAGAATGGGTATCATCAACAAGCAGAAAAAACAAAACAAAAACAAAAACAAACAAAAGAAAAAGAAACAGATGTTTGCAGGTCTACGGAAAATAGGGCATGCTTATACACTGTTATTGGGAATATAAATTAGTTCATCCACTGTGGAAAGCAGTTTGGAGATTTCTCAAAGAACTTAAAACAGAACTACCCTTCAACCCAGCAATCCCATTACTGGATATATACCCAAAGGAAATAAACTTTTCTATCAAAAAGACTCATGTGTGCATATATTCATTGCAGCACTACTCACAATAGCAAAGGCATGGAATCAAGCTAAGTGCCCATCAATGGTGGGTTGGATAAAGAAAATGTGGCATATATACACCATGAAATAGTACACAGCTATAAGAAGAATAAAATCATGTTTTTTGCAGCAACATAGATGTTGTTGGAGGCCATTATCCTAAGTGAACTAACACAGAAAAAGAAAATAAAAGACCACATGTTCTCACTTATAAGTGGGAGCTAAACACCGGGTACACATGGACATAAAGATGAGAACAGACACTGGAGAGTACAAGAAAAGAGGGGGAAGGAAGGGGTAAGAGTTGAAAAACTACCTATCAGGTACTATCCTTACTACCTGGGTGATGAGTTTAATCATACCCCAAACCTCAGCATCACACCATGTACCTTTGTAACAAAGCTGCACATGTACCCTTGAATCAAAAATTAAATATGAAAATAAAAAGTGTCTCCCATTTTATCACACAGAATATTAAAAAGACATGTCCTTCGGGGGAAAATATTTAATTTAATTTTTATCCTAAATAAAACTCCTGATTTTCCCATGAATGCATATCATTGAAGAACAGAAGCTTGTAAAGTCAGGTACCACCATCATGATTCATGCCAAGTCTCTGCCAATTTAACCACTACTGCCTCCTGTACCATTTGCATAAATGCTGACACTGTGATAAAAGACCAATACTTAGTATTATTAACAGTAACCAGGTCAGAATTATTTTCTTTAAGAAAGCATTGTATTTTAACATTATAATACTTTTATTAAAGGTATTATTATAAGTACTGTGTATAAGTAGTATTATGATGCTTAATATTTTCTTAATATACCTAATAAATTATTTTCTTAATAATTTTTATCTTGTTATCCTCCTGAAATTGGTCACTGGCACCCCTGAGAAGTCCATAGAACATACTTTGAGAACTGCTGCACTAATGAATATAGCAATTAATAATAGTCAAAGACCAAGTAATGGAAGAAAATGGGGTCTGAATAGAACCATTAGTAGGACACTACTGCATTTTGAGATTTGGAAATAATAAAAATGTTGAACTTCCTTGGATGGCAATAAAAACAAATAAATACCAAAATTAAAAGAGGTTAATAACAAGAAACTCACGCAGCTGTCATTTAGGGCTGTTTTGTATAATTGATTAGGACTTCTACATGACAAACGACATCCTCAATACCCAGTTGTGGCAAAAAGATGGAAGCTAAATTATCATACTAACAAAATACAGAAGAAACCCAATAAGACTGTAAATAAAGAAGATTTTCAGGCTTTGGAAGATTTTTGACCTTGTGCCTGGGCACAACCTAAAGAACACCATCCTAACCATGCTGAGGTAACCACAGCGATAGATTCGTGCAGCACAACCAAGTTGTTCCATTTGGAGATAGCCAACAAACACCTGGTCACTGTTCCCATTCAGTGGCATGCCAATTAGTACATTGTAATATAATGGTGTGGATACATAGTTCTTTGGATATCTGCTATATATCTTTAGTGTTATTGGGCCATGTATCTTTTGTGTGATTCTTCTGTTTTCAACATAAAGGGGCCTGCTGACTAAGCTGACCAAAAGAGGGAGTAAGCCAGATAAAACCATACCATATTTGTATTATACAAGCACCGAATTGAGTTATCTTATCTCTCAATTGTGGCAATGCCAGAGTGAAGGTTAATGAATTTGTTTCTTTTACTGAAAAGCTCTTCCCACACTCTTTGCTTTGCAAAATATTATTAATAAGTCAAAGATGTATATCATCCTTAGTCATACCAGTGTTAAGCACTTGACTTTTCTTGAAAAGCATAGATATGTTTCTGATATGTTATACAGTCTTGTTCTTGGAGAGGAGATGCCCACTATGGAGGCCAAAGCCACTGGAAAAGGGCATGAAGTTGCATACCCAACAAGTATTTTTATGTAACCTGTTGGCATAATCCTGAGCCTATTGTAAGAACAGGTTTGTTTCATGGGGAAAAGCTGGTAGTAGTATCAACAAAACATAAGAGCTAGGTATGAAAAGAAAGAAATTTAATGAGAACTTATAATACCTTCCCATTTATTACCCATTATTAATATGAAGCATTCATTTAGATACAGGCCTGGTCTGGTGACTTGGGAAAGCTGACTACTTCAGATGTCATCTTCTTCTCACCCTTGTTGATTCTTGAGGATTTCAATTTTAGATCACCAGTTTGAGATGAAGTCAAATTGGCAAGGTAGATTTCTTTAAATGAGTGATATGTATGCAGGAATCAATTCCTTTTAGCTTGGTGACACACGGGTTGCTTAAGAGCACCTAAATAAGGTCCCTGTCACCTTGGCTGGAGAGAGTCTTTTTAAAAATGTCATTTCCAATAGACAATATCTCCTAAAGTCCATGGTCTGAGTTTTTGTCTCCCGGGAGCCCACCGTAGAAACAGTCTTTTACTAAATTAGTTTTTAGTTAGCTGCTTTATAAAGCCACTGCAATAATAAAACATATTTAATTTTAATATCATAGATTCCAGATTTCCTGAAGACAATTTCATAGGTCTGCTCATTATAATTTCAAATAGAGACAGTTGGTGTTTACCAAAAGGGGACGATCTTAGCAAGACCAATGGAAGAACTTTTGGCCAAGGCATTTTTAAAAACCTCAGTTAATTTTGCCAATTGAGTTTTGATTATTCTGTTCGTACATTCCAATAACTCAGATGTCTGGGAACGATAGGCACAATTGAAATGTTGGAGAATGGGTCAGATTTTGCATACTGACTGTATTATTTGTTCAGTAAAATGATTACCTCTGTTGCTCAGAAGTTCTAGAGGAACTCCTCAAGTCAGAATAATTTTCTCTATGAGAATTTTACTTACTGCTAAGGTTGTTGCTCTTCTGAATGGAAATGCTTCTGCTCAATGAGAAAACATACAAACCATCACTAAAATATACTTGTATCCTTGTGGTGGTTGTAGCTGAATAAAATCTAGTTGCCATACCTTAAAAGGGACTTCTAGTAAAGGAAAATACCTTGAGAACTATCTAAAGGTTTCCAATAATATTGTATTTCCCAATCAACTATCTTATCTGGGCTCCAAAGAGTTATACCTTGGGCATAAATTAAGAAAGATGACTGTAATTTAGTTGGAAGTATGGGTAGATCATTTGTTCCATACCACAGCCCAGTCTTTGAGAAGTGTGGTCCCACTTTTATTTCCCAATTTTCTTGTTCTGTTTTCAGAGCTTTAGATTGAGCTAATTTTATATCATAATCAAGTGCTTTCTTAAAAGCTAAAATGGGTTGATTTTCTTGTACAGGTGCATTTAGGGTGGCCCTTTTTGCTATATTATGTGCTCATTGGTTTCCCTTGCTTTCTGGAGTGTCTGGCTTTGAATAGGCTGGAATATTGATAATGGTTAACGACCTTGGCAATATTTTTACTTCTAATAACCTAAGACAAGCTACCCATTTTTTTATGGACTGACCGGAAGAGGTTAAATATCCTGTTTCTATAGCATCCTAAAGACATGAGATACTACAAAAGCATATCTTCTATCTGTATAAATATTAGCACTTATTATTTTGCCAATTGAAAGGCTTTAATTCATGCAATTAACTCTGCTTACTGAGCTGAGGTTGCTGCTGAAAAAATCAGCACTTTCCATCTCTTCAGTCAAAGATGCTATAGCACAATCTGCATGATAAATTCCAGATTCATTCTTTAAGTAAGATCCATCTGTAAAGCATATAACATCAGTATTAGTAAGGGAGGTTTCTTGCAGGTCTATTCTAGGACAGAGAAGCTGGTTAGTTAAGATTATGCAATCATGTATCATTTTATCTGAAGGCAGAGGAAGAAGTATAGCAGGATATAGATTATTACATATGGAGATGGTAATATGGGGAGCAAAGAGAAGAACTTCATAAGAAGCCAATCTACTAACTGAATAATATTGAGTGTGGTGCGAGTTTAGAAGTGCTTCTAGATTTATTGTAAAAGTTACAACTTTTATTAACATGGTGGTAGCAATTTTTGCTCTCACACAAAGCGGCAATCCTTTAGCAACAGGGTCCAGTCATTGACTATAGTATCCTACAGGTCTATTTGATCTCCATGTTTTTAAGTCAGAATGCCAAAAGTGTTTCCCTGATTTTCATAAACAAGATGAAAGATTATAATTTGGATGTCCTAACACTGAGGCATCTTTAAGACTCTTTTTAATTGTTTCTAATGTCAACTGATTTTTCCTTGTCCATTCCAGGATGTCTCACTTATTTTGTTTTCAAAGATTATATAAAAGTTGAATTTTTAAAGAGAAGTTCGGAATCCAATTTCTACAGTATCCTGCTAACCTTAAAAACCCTCTCAGTTATTTCTTAGCTTTAGGAGTAGGGAAGGACAATATTCCTTTTATTTTACCCAGATTGATAAAAAGGTCCTTCTTTGATCTCAGGTGACCTAAATATCTTATTTATTTCTGGCGGAACTAAAGTCTTTCTTTTGAGACCTTGTTTCCATTTGAACCTAATTGTTGCAATAAATAAATTCCAGCATCTATACAGGTTTGCTTATCCTCTGAGCAAAGAAGTAAATTATCTACATGCTGTATCAGGGCGGATTACTTAAGGAACTTGATATCTGAAAGGTCTGAATTTAGTACTTGTTAAAAATAATTTAGGCTCTCAGTATACTGTCCACATATTATCTGTCTTCCCAAATGAAGATGAAGAGAAATTGACTATATTTATCCACAAGAAAGCTAAAGAATGCACTATGTAGGTCTATTACAGTAATAATTCACTTTCAGTTGAGATGGCAGTCAACAACATATGGGGGTTTGGTCACTGGATGTTGAGGAATGACTATGTTATTCATTGCTCTCAGATCCTGTACCAAGCTCCATCTTTTGGGTTTGGTTTTCTCATGAAGAGAACTGGAATGTTACATGGGCTTGTACAGGAATAATGAAGCCTCTTTTACATAATTCAAAACTATAGGTCATATACTTCTCAAGGCCTCTGATATTATTTAAATTTTAGAAAAGCTTTCGATTGATATATTTGAATTTTCATTGGAACAAATGAGATAATTTTCTGAAAATTATCTCAAATTTATTGAGATATTTTAATTAGTAGTTAAATTATTATTTTGAGATATTTTCTCCAAAATTATTGTTAGTGGAGGATTTTGACCACAATTGATCAGGTACTATATTTAATAGCTCTTGTAATTATTCATTATTTAACAATTTAGTTTCCTGCATGACAATATGAATTGCAATATGTGAATTAAAAGAATCAGATTTTGAAAAATTTTTGAACTCAATTTTATTTTAATTCTAAGTACATTTCCCCTTTCCAAAGAAAGAGATAGAAGTATTGTATGATTCTAAAAAATCTCCCTTATCAAATGGATGGAGGCTGAGGAACTCGACGAAAATATGTGATCCATGTGGGGGATCTAACTGAAAAACAATAGACTGAGATTTATACACTGATATAAGGGTATGTGTTTCACTCATCATTTGTATATTTTTTTGACTCAAAAGAGTAGGACCTTGTAATAAGGTGAAATTTCTCACTGATAATGCAGCTGTAGTATGTATAAGAACTTGTATTAGCTCTCCATTTAACTTCAATTTCCCTTAGGGCATTAGTGAGAAGAAAAAAAAATGTCCCTTTGATTTTTTTGCAGCACCCCTATTTTCCTTTTTCTCTGACCTGCTGCTATTCTACCCATTTTAATTTTCTAAAATCTTTTAAAAATGTCCAAGATTTTTTCAGTAATTGCAAAGTGGAGAATTGGGCCTGTTTTCAAACTTATTAGGTTATCTAGGAATTACAAATTGTGTGGACAATCATTATTAGTTGTAAACTCATAATCTCAATTTTCCTTTCCTTTACCTCCTTGCTTAGGGTACAAGACATTTGATTACCAAAATTAATTAGATCATGAGTTTGAGAGGTAGCCCAACTGGGGTGTTGTTTCTTTATAATAATTGCCAATTCTTCATGTAAGGCATTTATACAGTTTGAGTTATAATGTCATGTTGCTGATTGGCACAACTGTCTGCTGACAGGCCTGAATATCATTTAAACATTTTTAAAAATCTTTCATAGTATGACAATATAGGCTCAGCAAGATTTTGTTAGCATTGTTATACCTTATTTCAATAAACTACTCTTTAGAAAACAAAGAGGATAGCATTTTGTACATCTTTGGCAATATCACGGGTTCCTTCATGATCTGCTTCAGAAAATGTATGGAAGTCTTCGAAAGGATTCAACCAGTTTGCCTTTGCTATACAATCTTTGGCTTTCTAACACTAACTTGTGAACCAATTGATATAAAGCAGAGCATCTAGGGTCACAAGATAAAATGTTTAATTTGAGTTCTTTAGCAAATCCATTAGGGCTCTGGAGAGGATCCGATAATTCTTTAATTATGCTGTTAAGTTCTTCTTTTGACCACATTAATAAGCCAAGGCAGGTCTCCTCCACTGGACACAGGGTTTTCCCAAAATGGAGCCATTATGCCAGAGAAGGAAGAGAAGGAAGAGGAAACATGTTTGGACAAGGAAGTTTTGAGAAGAGAGCTGAAAAGGGGTGGGAATTTTTTAATTTTAATTTCCAGAATATATCTTCACAACATGCTAGTTTGTTACATAGGTATACATCTGCCATGGTGGTTTGCTGCACCTATTGACCCGTGCTCTAGGTTCCCCCCACTCACCCCCAAATCCTCAATATGCCCCGGTGTGTGCTGTTCCCACCCGTGTCCATGTGTATATATTGTTCAATTCCCACTTATCGTTTTCTGTCCCTATGTTAGTTTGCTGAGGATGATGATTTCCAGCTTCATCCATATGGCTGCAAAGGACATTACTGAATTTATTTTATGGCTGCATAGTATTCTATGGTGTATATGTACCATGTTATCTTTATCCAGTCTATCACTGATGGGCATTAGGGTTGGTTCCATGACTATGTGACTGTAAATAGTGCTGCAATAAACATACAAGTGCATGTGTCTTTATAGAAGAATGATTTCTATTCCTTTGGGTATACACCCAGTAATGGGATTGATGGGTCAAATGGCATTTCTGGTTCTAGATACTTGAGGAATCGCCATACTGTCTTCCACAATGGTTGAACTAATTTACATTCCCACCAACAGTGTAAAAGCATTCCTATTTCTCCACAGCCTTGCCAGCATCTATTGTTTCTTGACTTTTCAATAATCGCCATTCTGACTGGCGTGAGATGGTATCTCATCGTGGTTTTGATTTGCATTTATCTAATGATCAGTGATGTTGAGCTTTTTTTCATGTTTATTGGTAATATAAATGTCTTCTTTTGAGAAGTGTCATTACGTATACTTTTGCCCACTTTTTGATGGAGTTGTTTCTTTTTTCTTGTACATTTGTTTAAGTTCCTTGTAAATTCTGGATATTAGACCTTTGTCAGATGGGTGGATTGCAAAAGTTTTCTCCGATTCTGTAGGTTGCCTGTTCACTCTGATGATAGTTTCTTTTGCTGTGCAGAAGCTCTTTAGTTTAATTAGATCTCATTTCTCAATTTTAGCTTTTGTTGCAATTCCTTTGCCATTTTCGTCATGAAGCCTTTGCTCATGCCTGTGTCCTGAATGGTGTTGACTAGGTTTTATTTTACAGTTTTTATAGTTTGGGGTTTTACATTTAAGTCTTTAATGCATCTTGAGTTAATTTTTGTACAAGGTGTAAGGCAGGGTTCCAGTTTCAGTTTTCTGCATATGGCTAGCCAGTTTTCAAAGCACCATTTATTGAATAGGAGAACCCTTCCCATTGCTTGTTTTTGTGAGGTTTGTCAAAGATCAGCTGGTTGTAGATGTGTGGCGTTATTTCTGAGGTCTCTATTCTGCTCCATTGGTCTATATATCTGTTTTGGTACCAGTACCATGCTGTTTTGGTTACTGTAGCCTGGTAGTATAATTTGAAGTCAGGTAGCATGATGTCTTCAGCTTTGTTCTTTTTGCTTAGGATTGTCTTGGCTATACGGGGTTTTCTTTGATTTCATGTGAAATTTAAACTATATTTTCTAATTCTGTGAAGAATGTCAATGGTAGTTCGATGGGAACAGCATTGAATCTATAAATTACTTTGGGCAGTATGGCCATTTTCACAATATTGATTCTTCCTATCCATGAGGATGGAATGTTTTCCCATTTGTTTGTGTCCTCTTTTATTTCCTTGACCAATGATTTGTAGTTCTCCTTGAAGAGGTCCTTCACATTCCCTTGTTAGCTGCATTACAAGGTATTTTATTCTCTTTGTAGCGATAGTGCATGGGAGTTCATTCATGATTTTGCTCTCTGCTTGTATATTGTTGATGTAGAGGAATGCTTGTGATTTTTGCACATTGATTTTGTATCCTCATACTTTGCTGAAGTTACTCATCAGTTTAAAGACTTTTTGGGCTGAGATGATGGGGTTTTCTAAATATAAAATCATGTTGCCTGCAAACAAAGACAATTTGACTTCCTTTCTTTGTATTTGAATACCCTTTATTTCTCTCTCTGGCCTTATTACCCTGGCCAGAACTTCCAATACTATGTTGAATAGGAGTAGTGAGAGAGGGCTCGTGTCGGTTTTCAAAGGGAATGCTTCCAGCTTATGCCCATTTGGTATGATATTGGCTGTGAGTTTGTCATAAATAGCTCTTATTATTTTGAGATATGTTCCATTAGTACCTAATTTATTGAGAGTTTCTAACAGGAAGGGATGTTGAATTTTATCAAAGGCCTTTTCTGCATCTATTGAGATGATCATGTGGTACTTGTCATTGGTTCTATTTATGTCATGGATTACGTTTATTAATTTGGTTAAGTTAAACCAGCCTTGCATCCTAGGGATGAAGCTGACTTGTTAGTGGTAGATAAGCTTTCTGATATGCTGCTGGATTTGGTTTGCCAGTATTATATTGAGGATTTTTGCATCAATGTTCATCAGGAATATTGGCCTGAAGTTTTCTTTTTTTGTTATATCTCAGCCATGTTTTGGTGTCAGGACGATGCTAGCCTCATAACATGAATTAGGGAGGAGTCCCTCCTTTTCAACTGTTTGGAAGAGTTTCAGAAGGAATGGCACCAGCTCCTCTTTGTATCTCTGGTAGAATTCGGCCTTGAATCTGTCTGGTCCCAGGCTTTTTTTTGTTGGTAGGCTATTAATTACTGACTCAATTTCAGAACTTTTTATTGGTGTATTCAGGGATTCGACTTCTTCCTGGTTTGGTCGCGGGAGGGTGTATGTGTCCAGGAATTTATCCATGTCTTCTAGATTTTCTAGTTTATTTGCATAGATGTGTTTATAGTATTCTCTGATGGTAATTTGTATTTCTGTGGGGTCAGTGGTGATATTCCCTTTATCATTTTTTATTGTGTCTATTTGAGTCTCTTCTCTTTTCATTTTTATTAGTCTAACTAGCAATCTATTTTGTTAATTTCTTCAAAAGCCAGCTCCTGGATTCATTGCTTTTTTGGAGGGTTTCTTGTGTCTCTATCTCCTTCAGTTCTGCTCTGATCTTTGTTATTTCTTGTCTTCTGCTGGCTTTTGAATTTTTTTTCTCTTGCTTCTCTAGTTCTTTTAATTGTGATGTTAGGGTGTTGGTTTTAGATCTTTCCTGCTTTCTCCTGTGGGCATTTAGTGCTATAAATTTCCCTCTAAACACTGTTTCAGCTGTGTCCCAGAGATTCTGGTATGTTGTCTCTTTGTTCTCATTGGTTTCAAAGAACTTCTTGATTTCTGCCTTAATTCATTATTTATGCTGGAGCCTTTCGGGAGCAGGTTGTTCAGTTTCCATGTAATTGTGTGGTTTTGCTTGAGTTTCTTAATCTTGAGTTCTAATTTGATTGCACAGTGGTCTGAGAGACTGTTTTTATGATTTCAGTTCTTTTGCATTTGCTGCATTTACTTCCAATTATGTGGTCAATTTTAGGATAAGTGCCATGTGGCACTGAGAATATATATTCTGTTGATTTGGGGTAGAGAGTTCCATAAATGTCTACCATGTCCACTTGATCCAGAACTGAATTCAAGTCCTGAATATCCTTAACTTTCTGTCTCGTTGATCTGTCTAATACTGACAGTGGGGTGTAAAAGTCTCCCACTACTGTTTTGTGGAAGTCTAAGTCTCCTTGTAGGTCTCTATGAACTTGTTTTATGAATCTGGGTACTCTTGTATTAAGTGCATATATATTTAGGATAGTTAGCTCTTCTTGTTGAATTGTTCCTTTACCATTATGTAATGCACTTCTTTGTCTTTTTTGATCTTTGTTGGTTTAAACTCTGTTTTCTCAGAGACTAGAATTGCAACTCCTGCTTTTTTTTTATTTTTATTTTTATTTATTTATTTATTTATTTGCTTTCCATTGGCTTGGTAAATCTTCCTCCATCCCTTTATTTTGAGCCTATGTGTGTCTTTTCATCTGAGATGGGTCTCTTGAATACAGCACACTGATGCGTCTTGACTCTTCATCCAATTTGCCAGTCTGTGTCTTTTAATTTGGGGCATTTAGCCCATTTACATTTAAGGTTAGTACTGTTATGTGTGAATTTGATCCTGTCATCATGCTGCTATTTGGTTATTGTGCATACTAGTTGACGTAGTTTCTTCATAGTGTTGTTGGTCTTTGTATTTTAGTGTGTTTTTGCAGTGGCTGGTACTGGTTTTTCCTTTCCATATTTAGTGCTTCCTTCTGCAGCTCTTGCAGGCCAGGCCTTGTGGTAACAAAATCCCTAAGCATTTGCTCATCTGGAAAGGATTTTATTTCTCCTTCATGTGTGAAGCTTAGTTTGGCTGGACATGAAATTCTGGTTTGAAAGTTATTTTCTTTAAGAATGTTGAATATTGGCCCCCAATCTCTTCTAGCTTGTAGAGTTTCTGCTGTGAGTTTTGCTGTTAGTCTGATGGGCTTCCCTTGGTAGGTGACCTGGCCTTTCTCTCTGGCCACCCTTAACAGTTTTTCCTTTATTTTGACATTGGAGAATCTGATGATTATGTGTCTTGGGGTTGATCTTCTCATGGAGTATCTTAATGTTTTTCTCCATATTTCCTGAATTTGCATGTTGGCCTGTCTTGCTAGGTTAGGGAATTTCTGGATAATATGAAGTGTGTTTTCCAGCTTGTTTCCATTTTCCCCATCTTTTTCTGGTACTCCAACCAATCATAGATTTGGTCTTTTTATAAAGTCCAAATTTTATTGGAGGCTTTGTTTATTCCTTTTCATTCTTTTTTTCTCTAGTCTTGTCTGCATACTTCATTTCAGCAAGGTGGTCTTCAAGCTTCGATATCCTTTCTTCCACATGGTCAATTTGGCTGTTGATACTTGTGTATGCTTCAGGAAGTTCTCGTGCTGTGTTTTTCAGCTCCATCAAGTCATTTTATGTTCCTCTTTAAACTGGTTATTCTAGTTTGCAACTCCTCTAACCTTTATCAAGATTCTTAGCTACTGTGCATTGGGTTAGAACATGCTCTTTTACCTCAGCATAGATTTTTATTACCCATCTTCTGAAGCCTACTTCTTTTTTTTTTTTTTTTTTTGGAGTGTCGCTGTGTCGCCAGGCTGCAGCTGGAGTGCCGTGGCGTGATCTCAGCTCACTGCAACCTCTGCCTCTCGGGCTCAAGCAATTCTCCTGCCTCAGCCTCCCGAGTAGCTGGGACTACAGTCACGTGGCACCACACCTAGCTAATTTTTGTATTTTTACTAGAGACACGGTTTCACCATGTTGGCCAGGATGGTCTCGATCTCTTGACCTCGTGATCTGCCTGTCTTGGCCTCCCAAAGTGCTGGGATTACAGGCGTGAGCCACTGCGCCCAGCCCTGAAACCTACTTCTGTCAATTCGTCCATCTGATCCTCCATCCAGTTCTGTGCCATCGATGGAGAGACATTGCAATCATTTGGAGGAGAAGAGGCACTCTGGCTTTTTGGGTATTCAGCATTTCTTCCTTGATTCTTTCTCATATTCATCAGTTTGTCTAGTTTCGGTCTTTGAGGCTGCTGATGCTTGGATGTGGTTTTTGTGGGGGCTTTGTTGTTGTCGCTGTTGTTGATGTTGTTGATGCTTTCTACTTATTTGTTTTCCTTTCAATGGTAAGGTCTCTCTTCTGTAGGGCTGCTGCAGTTTGCTGGGGGTTCACTTCAGGCCATATTCATCTGATTCACTCCCACACCTGGAGATGTCAGTCAAGGAGGCTGGAGAACAGCAAAAGATAGGTGCCTGTTCCTTCTTCTGGGACTTCTGACCTTGAGGGGCACCACCCTGATGCCAGTAGGATCGTTCCCTGTATAGGGTGTTTGACAACTCCTATTGGAAGGTCTCATCCAGTTGGATGGCATGGGGAACAGGACCTGTTTAAAGAAGCACTTTGTCCCGTGGTGCAGGGGGTGTGCCTTGCTGGGGGGAAACCCACTTTTCTGGGCTGCCCGGATTCCTCAGAACTACCAGAGGAAAGGCTAAGTCTGCTGGCCCACAGAGACTGAGTCAACCCTCCCGCTAGTGGCTCCGGCCCCGGGAGATACAGGTTCTGTCCCTGAGCCTCTGGCTAGAGTTATTGGAGCTCCTGCAAGGAAACCCTGCCCAATGAGGAAGGATGGGCCAAGGTCAGGCCTGGAAAGGCATTCTGGCCACAGACTGCCACAGCAAGTGTGTTGGGCTTGGGGGACAAGTTTTGGAACCAAGCCGTCCAGCCTCCCTGGCTGCAGCAGGGGAAAAGTGCAGCCTGGAGCTCTAGAGGTGGATGCCACCCTTCCTTTGCCCAGGGCACTTAGCATGTTAGGCAGTTGTGAGTCCCACTGCTGGCTGTTGCCCCCCCCAAGGAGTTCAAATGGCTTAGACAACAGGCAGCTGCAGCTGTGGTGCTGGTCACCCCTTCCCCTGGGAGTTCCCTAAGCTTAAGCAGATACCAGCTGAGAGACTGTTGAGAATGTGTACATTCCTGGGTTGGGACGCTAGGCCCTGGTGGCATGGGCTCACCAATGGAATCCTGTGATCCATGGGTTGCACAGTTCTATGGAAAAAGCACAGTTTCCCCGACTGGGTAGACTACTCACCACCTCCCTTGGCTAGGGGAAGGGGGCTCCCCTGCTCCATGTGGCTCTCAAGTGGGCCGCCTCACCATACTGTTCTTCCTTCTCTTCATGGGTCACGCCAGCCTCCTAGTCAGTTCTGATGAGAGAACCTGGATACCTTGGTTGCTGGTGAAGGATTCAAACATTATTTTTTTTTTTCAATGGGAGCCTCCGAACACCACCCTTTCTAGTCAGGCATCGTGGCCCCGCCCCAGTTTACTTTGCTGAGGATTTTTGAATCAATATTCACCAGAGATACTAGCCTGTAGTTTTCTTTTTTGATGTATCTTTCTCTGGTTTTGCTATCAGGGTAATACCAGCCTCATAGAATGAATATGGAGGTATTCTTTCCTCCTCTATTTTTTTGAATAGTTTAGTAGGATTGGTATCGTTTCTTATTTAAATGTTTTGTAGAATTCAGCAATGAAGTCAGCCAGTCTCTGGGTCTTCTTTACTGGGAAAATTTTTATTAAGGTTTTGATCTCATTTGTTATTAGTCTGTTTAGATTTTAGATTTTGTCCTAGTTCAATCTGGGTAGGTTGTATGTGTCTAGGAATTTGTCCATTTCTTCTAGATCGCTCATTTTGCTAGAGTATAGTTGCTCATAGTAGCCACTAATGATCCTTTGATTTTCTGCAGTATCTGTTTTAATGTCTCCTTTTTCATTTCTCATTTTGTTTACTTGTATATTCTTTCTTCTCAGTGAGTCTGGCTAAAGGTTTGTCAATTGGGTTTAACTTTTCAAAATAATTTTGTTTCACTGACATTTGTATTGTTTTCTCCATTTCCATTTTATTTATTTCTGTCCTGATCTTTAATATTTCACTTCTATTCATTTGGGCTTTGGTTTGATCTTGCTTTTCTAGTTAAGATGCATAATTAGATTCTTTATTTGAAGTTTTTCCTCTTTTTTGATGTAGGCACTTGTAACTATAAACTTCCCTCTTAGTACTGCTTTTGCTATATCCCATAGGTTTTGGTAGTTGTGTTTCCATTGTTATTTGTTTCAAGAAATTTTTCAATTTCCTTCTTAATTTCTTCATTGACCCACTCATCATTCAAAAGCATAATGTTTAATTTCCATATATTTGTGTAGTTTCCAAAATTCCTTCTGTTATTAATTTCCAGTTTTATTCCATTGTGGTGAGAGACAATGCTTGATGTTATTTCAATTTTTTGAATGTTTTAAACTTGTTTTGTTACCTAACATGTGGTCTATTCTTCAGAATGATCCATGTGCTGAGGGGAATAATGTGTATTCTGCAGTCTTTGATTAAATATTCTGTAAATATCTATTGCATTCCTTTGGTCAATGATTAAGGTCTATCAGACTTAATCTGATGACTGTTAATTTTCTATGTGAAAGATCTGTACAATGCTGAAAGGGGGTGTTGAATTCTCCAGCTATTATCTTATTGGGATCTATCTCTTTCCTTAGCTATAATAATATTTGCCTTATATATCTGAGTGTTCCAATGTTGGGTGCCTATATATTTAAAATTGTTATATCCTCTGGCTGAATTAACTCCTTTATCAGTATATAGTGACCTTCTTTGTCGCTTCTTATAGTTTATGTCTTAAAATCTATCTTTTCTGATGTAAGTATGGCTACTCCTGCTCTTTTATGATTTCGATTTGCATGGAATATCTTTTTTCCATCCCTTTATTTTCAGTCTATGTGTGTTTTTATAGGTGATGTGTTTTTCTTGCCGGTAACTAATCAACAGGTCTTATTTTTTTAATCCATTCAGCCACTCCATGTCTTTTGTTTGGAGAGTTTAGTCCATTTACATTCAGTGGTTTTATTGATAGATAAGGATTTACCCTTCAGATTTTATTTCCTTTCTGGTTGTTTTTTGGTCTTCTCCTCATTTTTTCTTCCTTCCTGTCTTCCTTTAGTGAAGATGGTTTTCTCTGGTGATATGACTTAGTTTCTTGTTTTTTAAATTTTTTTGTGTGTGTGTATCCAATGTATGCATTTGGTTAAACATTACCATGAGGCTTGCAAATACTCTCTCATAATCCATTATCTTAAACTTATGACAACTTAACAGTTTGCATAAACACATAAACAAGCAAAGAGAAAAATAAACACTCTATGTCTGAACTTTGTCCCCCTGCTTTTTAACTTTTTGTTGTTTCTATTTATGTCTTACTGTACTGTCCATGTCTTAAAAAGTTGTTGTATTATTATTTTTCATTGCTTCATCATTTATTCTTTCTACTTAGGACAAGAGTAGTTTACACATCACAATTCCAGTGTTATAGCATTCTGGCTTTTTCTGAGTACTTACTATTACTACTGAGTTTTGTAACTTCAGATGATTTTTAATTGATCATTAACACGCTTTACTTTCTGATTGAAGTACTCCTTTTTTGAATTTCTTGTAGGACAGATCTGGTATTGATAAAATCCCTCAGCTTTTGTTTGTCTGATAAAGTCTTTATTTCTCCTTTACATTTGAAGGACATTTTTACCAGATATACTATTTTAGGGTAAAAGCCTTTTCCTTCAGTACTTTAAATATGTCACACCATTCCCTCCTGGCCTGTAAGGTTTCCACTGAAAAATGTGTTGCCAGACATATTGGAGTTCCATTGTATTTTTTTTTTTCCTTTTATCTTGCTGCTTTTAGGATCTTTTCTTTATCCTCGACCTCTGGGAGTTTGATTGTTAAATGCATTGAGGTAGTCTTCTTTGGATTAAATCTGCTGGGTATTTTATAATCTTCTTCCTCTTGGACATTGATCTCTTCCACTAGATCTGGGAATTTATCTGTTATTATCTTTTTCAATAAACTTTCTACCCTTATCTCTTTCTCTACCTCATCCTTAAGGCAAATAACTCTTAGATTTGCCCTTCTGAGGCTATTTTCTAGATCTAGTAGGCATGTTTCATTGTTTTCTTTTTCCTTTTTCTTTTGTCTCCTCTGAATGTGTATTTTCAAATAGCCTGTCTTCAAGCTCACTAATTCCTCCTTCTGCTTGACCAATTCTGGTATTAAAACACTGATGCATTCCTCAGTATGCCAAATGCAATTTTTGGCTCCAGAATTTCTGCTTGATTCTTTTTAATTATTTCAATATCTTTGTTAAGTTTATCTGATATTATTCTGAATCCCTTCTGTGTTATCTTGAATTACTTTTGAGTCTTCTCAAAGCTGCTATTTGAATTCTGTGTCTAAAAGGTCACATATCTCTGTTTCTCTAGGATTGGTCTCTGGTGCCTTATTTAGTTCATTTGGTGAGGTTTTGTTTTTCTGGATTGTCTTAATACTTTTTTAGACGTTCTTTTTTGTCTGGGCATTGGACAGTTACATATATATTGTAGTCCTCACTGTGTGGGGTTGTTTGCACTCGTCCTTCTTAGGAAGGCTTTGTGGTTATTTGAAAGGACTTGGGTGTTTTAATCTAAGCTGTATCTGTTTTAGGGGGCACTTCAAGCCCAGTAACACTTTAGTTCTTGCAGATTCATAAAGGTACTGCCTTCATGGCCTTGGAAAAGATCCAGAAGAATTCTCTAGATTACCAGGCAGGGATTCTTGTTCTCTTCCTTTACTTTCTCTGAAACAAATGGAGTCTCTCTATCGCTGTGCTGAGGCTCCTAAAGCTGGGGGTGATGTGACCGAAGCACCCCTTTGGCCACCACCACTATGACGGTGCTGAGTCAGACCTGAAGCCAGGACAGCACTGGGTCTCACCCAAGGCCTGCTGTAGCCACACTCTGGTTACTGCCTGTTTTGTTTGCTCAAGGTTCCGGGGCTCTACAATCAGCAAGTGACAAAGCCATCCAGGCTTGTGTCCTTCCTTTTTGGGGCAGCAAGTTCCCCCATGCCCTAGGCGAGCCCAGAGGTGCTGTTCAGGAGACAGGAACTAGATTCAAAACCTTAGAAGTCTACCTGGTATTCAATTGTACTGGGGCTGAACTGGCACTCAAACTACAAGATGCAGTTCTTCTCACGCTTCCCTTCCCTTTCCAAAGGCAGAGGAGCCCCACCCTGTAGCCAGTACTTCACAGACCCAGGAGGATTACTGCCAGATGACCTTCAATATTCCCTTAAGGCCCAAAGGCTCTATAGTCAGTTTGTGATGAATGCTGCCTGTCCTGGGACTCACCCTTCAGGGCGGTGCACTCCCCTCTGGCCCAGGGCAGGTCCAGAAATGTCATCCACAAGCCATGTTCTGGAATCGGAGACCCCAAGAGCCTGCTTGGTGCACTACCCCTCTGTGGCACAGCTGGTACCTAAGGTACAAGACAAAGTTCCCTTTACTTTTCCCTCTGCTTTTCTCAAGCTGAAGAAGTCTTGCCCTTAGCTACCACAAGTGGGGATATGCTGAGTTTCACCTCAAGTTGGCAAATCTCAGAGTCTCAACCAAGGCCCTCGACACAGTACCTGGGTATCACTGCTGATTATTCAGGGCTCAAGGGTTCTTCAGTTAGCAGGTGATGAATCCTGCCAGGACTGGGTCTTTCCCTTTAAGGTAGTAGGTTCCCTTCTGTCCAAGGGTATGTCTAGAATTGTCATCTAGGAGCTAGGGCCTAGCACGGGGGCTTCATGACTCTGATTGGTGTCCTATCTTGTTGTGGCTGAGCTGGTATCCAACATGCAAGAGAATGTCCTCCCCAGTCTTCCCTCTTCTCTACTCAAGCAGAAGGAAGGGGTTTGAGGAGACAGTTTTTGGAGCTGTGAGCTGTGCAGTCTGGGGTTAGAGGAGGGGAGATGCCAGTATCCCCTTGGTTGCCCCAGCGGGTGTCTCAGTATATCATGTGTCCCAACCCAGTCCACTGTCTCTAGGCCTAAATCAGCACTAGGACTCACTTAAGAATGGCAGTGCTTATGGCCTAGACTGCCTTTCAAGTTTTCTTAGAGGCCCAGAGCACTATAGCCCATGGAGTCCAGGTTTGTGGTAACTCAATTTTGGATGGCTAGGTAACTCAGTTTGGATGGCTAGGGCTAGTTTAAATGCTTCCTGCATTGGTGGGTGTTAGCTGAGTTTGGTCCAGTTTTCCTTTCTGCCCTAACAGGAAATCACTAAGTTCAATGCTTCACAATTGTGGTGTTCTCCCTCCCCCAGCACCCAGGTTTGCTCTCTACACCATGCTGCTGCTGCTAGGAAGGGAGCAGTCTCAGGGGAAGGAGGTGGCTTTAGGGATTCAGGACTATTTTTTCTATCTCTTTAGTGCCTCTTTCAGTGATATAAATTTAAAACCAGGTACTATGAGGGCTCACCTGAGTTTTGGTTCTAATGAAGTTGTTTTGAGTGTGTAGATAGTCATTAAATTGGTGTGCTTGTGGGGAAGAGGAATAATTGAGCCTCCTATTTTGCCATCTTCTCTGCCTTTTTCTGGTAGAATTTGAATAAAGTCTATTGACATGATCCAGTGAAACATGCTAGGAGCCATTGTGTACTACAGTCAGAGTTCAAATTATGGGGTAACAAAATAAAAGCTTATGAAATTCATATATAAGTGTCAAATTAAGCAGAATCTAATCTAGTTCCTTTCTTCTTTTATGTTTTACAATCTTCTAGTTTACCACAGTATAATAGGTGTCAAGTTGAAACAACTATGATTCCGGTTAGCCTGGACTGGAAAGTAACCCCAATATTACAGCCTCACACATCAGCAGCATAAGGTTGAATGGGAGAATTCAAACAAGCTTTAGTATAAAGACATTGGCCAGGCGCGGTGACTCACGCCTGTAATCCCAGCACTTTGGGAGGCCGAGGCGGGCAGATCACTTGAGGTCAGGGGTTCAAGACCAGCCTGGCCAACATGGTGAAATCCCGTCTCTACTAAAAATACAAAAATTAGCTGGGCATGCTGGCGGGCACCTGTAGTCCCAGTTACTAGAGAGGCTGAGGCAGGAGAATCCCTTGGACCCAGGAGACGGAGGTTGCAGTGAGCTGAGATCACACCAATGCACTCCAGCCTGGGTGACAAGAGTGAGACTCAGCCTATAAAATATATATATAATATATATATATACTTTATATATATATATAAAGTATTTTTAAATATATTTATAAATAATATATATTTATATATTATATATATACTATATATTATACATATAGTATATATATTATAATATATAGTATATATATTATATATAGTATATATATACTATATATAGTATATATATAGTATATATATTATAATATATAGTATACATATTATTATATATAGTATATATTATAATATATATACTATATATATTATATATAGTATATATACTATATATCAATATATAGTATATATACTATATATTAATATATAGTATATATACTATATATAATATATATAGTATATATATTATAATATATACTATATATATTATTAATATATAGTATATATACTATATATTGATATATAGTATATATAATATACAGTATATATATAAAATACATATATAATATACAGTATATATATAAAATACATATATAATATATAGTATATATATAAAATACATATGTAATATATAGTATATATATAAAATATATATATAATATATAGTATAGATATAAAATATATATATTATATATACACACATACATTTATGTGCATATATATACACATACATTTATATGTGCATATATATACACATATATGTGTGTGTATATATATGTGTGTGTATATATATATATAGACTTCATGAACTTCTCATCCAAGTGTTTTCAGTGCAAATATTCAAAAATAATTGCATGTTGTTAAGACAGAAAGCTACATTTCCTGTGATTCTTCTATTTTGATTATTGTGTATTCCTTTTTGAAAACTGACTAAATATATTAAGCATAAAACGGAAGATGAAGAATAATCAGAAATACCTTTATAAAATATGGTAAAATAAAGCCTATTATAGGAAATAAATGTGGACTTATTGAAAAGATAAGGCCACGTTTGTCTATACCAAACAAAAGTCAATTTTGAGAAAAAGAAAAGGAAAACCTCGATTCAACAAAATACAGGACATAAATTTGTAAAAGCCAAATAAGATACACAATGAAAAGATCCTTGTTCATCTAGCCAACAAGAAAACAGAAACAATAACATCAATAGATAATGACATACACTTTTGTACATTCGTCCCTACAAACATGCAGTGCAGTTCCACAGCAGAGTCTATCCAGCCTCTCCACATTCTGGTGATGAACTTTGCTCTGAATATTACAACTACACCACTCATTGGCCTATCTCACACTTTGGTTTCTGCTAAATATAATTTGAAAATACATCTAACCCTAAATAATTAAGGCAATGATGATCACTGTCCTCTCAAATAATACAACTGCATTTTCAATGAGCCATAATGCCTACTGAAATAAAATCTAAATTCCTTAGCATAAAATTCAAAGCTATGGAGCCCCACGTGTGCTGTTCCTAACCAACTGCTCCAGTTTCATCTTCTAAATACTCCTTGTTTTATCTTAATTTAAGGTGTACTGCTTGCTGCTCCTCAAGCAGACCTCTCCTGTTCCTACCTCCAGGATTTTGTTCATTATAATCTCACCTTTTACAATGACTCCTCCTCCAGGTACCTATTAAGATTGTATTCATCTTTCACAGTCTGGCTCAAATGCTATCCCTTCCATAAAGAATTCCCTAATCATTCTAGCTTGAAGAGCTCTTGACCATCTGTGAATTCAGCATTTTGAAAATATCATTCATATATAAAATTCATGTACATCCTCATTGTCTTGGGTCAGTGATGCTATTACCTGTTTTATTTATTAATAATCCTCCTTTCACTTTCAAAAGCATTCCAGTTTAGACAGTATATGACTATCATACTTACATTACTGTGGCATTCACCATATTCTGTTTTATTTGTAGATTTATGTGTATATATTTTATTCCCCATACTATGTTGTAACCCTCTTCGAGAAGACAAACCATATCTTTTATATATATGCACGTGTGTATGTGTATATATATACACACATAAAATGCAAACATATATGTAGGTGCATGTGTATATATACATATATGTATGTGTGTATATATACATATGTGTATGTGTATATGTGTGTATGTATATATACACATATGTGTATGTGTATACATATATACACATATATGTGTATATATGTATATAATACACATACATAGAAAAAGAAAGTGTCTTTCATATGGTTCAATATGTGTTTATTAAGTTGATAAACAGTAGAGAATCTGATGTTTATTAATAGAGTTCTAAGTCTTAAAATACTGAAAGCTTTTTCTTTTGAAGGCCAATGATTACTCATTATTAAACTAATGCTGATCCTAGATGATGTCCTTCAGAATCTTAATTATGACCAATTACAGATCCAACATAACTTGTCCACTGCTTGAAGGTTGGATTAGGATGTTAATTGGGTCCCTTTGAGTTCTCATACTTGATGATCATGAGAAACAGATCTGAGAGTGATACACTTTCTTCTTCAAGCTCTAATTTGACTCTGTACCTTTAGCTGACTCAGATGATGAACCTGAAATAACCCCATGTATTTCTTCCAGAAACAAAATTATACCAGGAGAAAGTCCAGGAGCAGAACCCCTCTGCCCAATACATGATACGTTTAGGAAGCAATCAAATGGCTTTCATAAGATAGGTAAACTTAATATCTAGCTTTTCATTTTCTCCCAAATCATATTTAATTTTCCCTACTTCCCAAAAAAGTGAGGGAAGGTTAACAAAGTTTGCTATGTTAAAATAAATTAACCAACATAAAAGCCTGTAAGCTTAGAGAAAATGCATCCAGACAAGTGCTACTGTTGGTTTTCAGTTTTGGAAAAGCAAATATTAACCCAAATTCCACCAGTAGTTATCAAAGGAACCTAATTACCCAGGAAGTGCTCAACAGACCCAATTCTTGACTTGAAGCTTGTCAATAAATAATCCAAATAAATGTTTAGGTCTCTGCTGCCCTGGTTTTCAAATTTATGATGAGAAAGCCATAAGGAAAAAAAAAGTAAAGTCCGTTAAAGTAATTTACCAAAACAAGTTTGGTTTCTTTTCATCCCACTTTTCTTTTTATGTTTTATTTTGTTTTTAATTGACACATAGCAATTGCACATATTTATGGGGTACAGCAACACGAATGAGCCTGGAGGTCATTATGTTAAGTGAAATAAGCCAGACACAGAAAGACAAATACTACACGATTTTACTCATATGTGGAATCTAAAAACGTTGGCCTTATAGAAATACAGAGAAGAATAGCAATTACCATGGGCTGGGGAGGGTAATGGGGAAGGGAGATGAGGAGAGGTTGATCAATGGGTACAAAGTTACAGTTAGATATGAGAAATAAGTTCTAGTGTTCCATTGCACAGTAGGGTGACTCTAGTTAACAATAATATATTGTATATTTCAAAATAGCTAGAAGAGCAAATTTGGAATGTTCTTACCCTTTTCCTTTTAATATAGTAATCTCCACAGCAAGCACAGATCACAAAGTTCTACTTTTTTCCTGCCCTCATCCATTATTTCACTTTTCATGAATTCAGTGAGGCAGTGTTTGGTAATAGTGTCAAATTAGTAGAAAATGTGAGGTCTAGCAATTTGACAATGATATAACTGTCACAATGGGTCTACTTTCAGCATGTGCCATGCATAATTAGAATCAAATATATACCTCTTAGCATTTCTCTTAGGTTCACCCAACTCTGAAAGCTCTCAGGTCATTAAGGCATATCAATTAGTAATGATTTTTTCTACCCCACCCCACCCCTGCAGCCAGGAAAGCACACATTAAAGGGGATATCTGCAGTCAAAATTTTAATGTGCACAATTTGAAAATATCTACTTTGACACACAGAACAGTATCATCTGAGAAACTCATTTGCTTAAAGCTTTATATTGCAGCCATTAAAAAATATGTTATCTCCTTGGATGAATGTCCTAAGAATATTTCCATACCTATTAAGTAGTATTAATTGTATAAAGGTTTGGAAAACATACAAATCATTAAAAGTATAAATTAGATGTGCAATAGCCTGGAAGAGCTAATGTTATCACTTTTGTGGCCAGTTTAACATCTTCTTAGTACGATCATTTTTAAATAAGTCATCATGACCCAGGGAAAATTACTTCTTTTGGCAGCAGAAAAGTGGGGATAGAGGAGATAAAAAGGGGATATCACAGGCTCAGCATATTTTAAATATTCACATTAGGTATCAGTCATGTTTTCATGAACTTGGCTAAATATATCCGAATAGACACTGTTTGTAGAAGTAATCTTTTATGGATTTTATTACCTGATAATCCTGCTGTTTCCTGGTTAGATGGCAGCATGAAAAATGTGTTGTTCTCCATCATACTGAATGGACAAAATCTGGAACCATTCCCCTTGAAAATGGGCACAAAACGAGGATGCCTTCTCTCAGCACCTCTATTCAACACAGTATTAGAATTTCTGGCCAGGGCAATCAGGCAAGAGCAAGAAATAAGGGGCATCCAAATAGGAAAAGAGGAAGTCAGACTATCCCTGTTTGCAGATGACACGATACTCGATACTTTATACAGAAACCCCATAGTCTCAGCCCAATAGATTCTTAAGCTGATAAACAACTTCAGCCAAGTCTCAAGATATAAAATCAATGTGCAAAAAATCATTAGTATTCCTATATACCAATAACAGTCAACCCCAGAGCCAAATAAGGAATGATGTTCCATTCACGATTGCCATAAAATAATAAAATATGCAGAAATACAGCTTACTAGAGAGGTGACAGATCTCTAAAAGGAGAACTATAAACCACTGCTCAAAGAAATCAGACATGACACAAACAAGTGAAAAAACATTCCATACCCATGGATAAGAAGAATCAATATCATTAAAATGGCCACACTGCCCAAAGCAATTTATAGATTCAATGTTATTCCTATTAAATTACCATTGACATTCTTCACAAACTACAGAAAACTATTTCAAAATTCATATGGAACCAAAAAAGAGCCCAAATAGCCAAGACAATCCTAAGCAAAAAAAAAAAAAAAACAAAAAAACAAAGCTGGAGGCTGGAGGCATCATGCTACCCAACTTCAAACTATACTACAGAGCTACAGTAACCAAAACAGCATGGTACTGATACAAAATCAGACATGTAGACGAACAGAACAGAATAGAGAACTCTGAAATAAGACTGCACATCTACAACCATCTGATCTTCAACAAACCTGACAAAAACAAGCAAAGGGGAAAGGATTCACTATTCAATAAATGGTGCTGTGACAACTGGCTAGCCATATGTAAAAGATTAAACCTGGAGCCCTTCCATACACCATATACAAAAATTAAATCAAGATGGATTCGAGGCTTAAATGTAAAACCCAAAACTAAAAAGCCTAGAAGGCAACCTAGGCAATAACATTCAGGACATAGGCATGGGCAAAGATTTCATAACAAAGATGCCAAAAGCAATTATAACAAAAGCAAAACTTGACAAATGGGATCCAATTAAACTAAGGAGCTTCTGCACAACAAAAGAAACTGTCAACAGAGTAAACAAACAATCTACAGAATGGGAGAAATTTTTGCAAACTATGCATGTGACAAAGGTCTAAAATCCAACATCTATAGGGAACGTAAACAAAATTTACAAGAAAACAAACAACCCCATATAAAAGTGGACAAAGGACATGAACAGACACTTTTCAAAAGAAGACATACATGTGGTCAAAAAATATAAAAACTACCAATCATTAGAGAAATGAAAATCAAAACCACAATGAAATACCATCTCACACCAGGCAGAATGGCTTTTATTAAAATGTCAAATATAACTGATGCTGGCGAGATTGTGGAGGAAAAGAACACTTATACACTGTTGGTGGGAGTGTAAATTAGTTCAGCCATTGTGGAAGACAGTGTGGCAATTCAAAGACTTAAAGACAGAACTACCATTCAACCCAGCAATCCCATCACCGGGTATATACCCTAAGGAATATAAGTCATTCTATTTAATATTACAAAGAAACATACATGTGTATGCTCATTGTAGCACTATTAAAAATAGTGAAGACATAGAATCAGTCTAAATGCCCATCAATGATTGACTGGATAAAGAAATGTGGTACTGGAACTATGGAGCCATAAAAAAGAGCAAGATTGTATTAGTCCATTCTTACACTGCTATAAAGAACTGCCTGAAACTGGGTAATTTATAAAGGAAAGAGGTTTAATTGACTCATCATTCAGCATGGCTGGGGAGGCCGCAGGAAACTTACCATCATGGCTGAAGGGAAAGGAAATGCATCCTTCTTCACATGGAGGCAGAAGAGAGAAGTGCTGAACAAGGTTGGGGGGAAGTCCCTTATAAAACCATCAGATCTTGTGAGAGCTCACTCACTATCACAAGAACAGCATGGGGTAACAGTCCCCATAATTCAATTACATCCCACTGGGTCCCTCCCACGACACATGGACATTATGGGAACTACAATTCAAGATGAGATTTGGGTGGGGACATAGCCAAACCATACCAAAGAGTATGCACTTTGCAGGCACATGGATGGAGCTGGAGGCCATCATCCTTAGAAAACTAACACAGAAACAGAAAACCAAATACCACATGTTCTCCCTTATAAGTTGGAGCTAAGTGATGTGAACACATGGACACAAGGAGGGGAACAAGAGACAGTGGGGCCTTTCAGAGGGTGGAGGGTGGAAGGAAGGAGAGGATCAGGAGAAAGAACAAATGGGTAGTAGGCCGAATACCTGTGTGATGAAATGATCTGTGCAACAAACCTCCATGACACAAATTTACCTATGGAACAAACCTGCGCTTATACCCCTGAACTTAAAATAAAATGTCAAATAAAAGAAAAATGAGTTGGTTTCTATCCAGACCAAAACAGAAATAAAAACGAAAGAACGACCTTACTAATGCTGAAATTCCCTGCTCTTAATTACACATTGCCTTCAACACAAATATACATGCATGATATTATTATTATTTGCTATATATTAAAGGTATGTTCAATGTCTAACAGATTGGCTAGTGGTATCAGTGGTCAACAGGGACAGCTCTACTCATATGATGATTTATGGGAAAGGCATTTAGGCCAACAAGAACCTTTCACACTGAATTGCTTTGGTACTGAAATTATCCACATTTTAATGCCTCAAAATGATTTATTTGGAAGCCTAATTTATGGTATAAATGTTACATGTGATGGGAGGCACACTTAGCTCATGTGAGCAATCTAATTTAATTAGTTAGGGAAAATATCTAATTTGGTAAGAAACAAAGTGAGTAAAATCTCAAGATCTTCAGGGTGAGTCAGCAAGCTGGAGACCCCAGAGGAGCTGATGGTTTAGCTTCAGTCCAATTCCAAAAGACTGAGAACCAGAAAAACTGATGATATAGTTCCAGTCTGAAGGTTGGCAGACTCAAGACCCAGGAAGAGCCAATGGCTCATTTCAAATTTAAAGGCATGTAAAAAGAGATGATATCCCAGTTTGAAGGCTCTTGGGCAAGAAGAATTCTGTCTTACTTGGGGTTCAGCCTTTTTGTTCTATTCTGGCCTTCAACTGACTAGATAAGACCGACCCATATTATGGAAGGTCACCTGCTTTATTGGTCTATACATTTAAATGTTACTCTCATCCCAAAACACTCTCTCAGAAACACTCATAGCAAATGTTTGACCAAATATCTGGGCATCTTGTGGTCCACTCCAGTTGACATGCAAAATTAATCATCGAACTCTTCTTTCCTCATTGAGTTAGCTTATGCCAAACAAAGCAAGTAAATCCTGAGAAAATTGAAGAAAATGCATTCTGAGTAAATATAAACACATCATTAAAATTTATGGACAGCACTTTTACATGAGAAAGTAACCGTAACAGTGTTTCATACCTAGGTATGGGGAATAGGAAAGAAATCATTGTAGGCTCTAGGATAGTTGAGGCTATGTCTGCCTTTCTGATCACTACAGTCTCAGTGCCTAGTAATACATCATTCAATAATGTTTTTGGCTAATCAAATACATGAACAAAAGTTCAAAGGATTTAGATTAGCTAGAAAGTAGCACAAACCTTTAAAATCAGAGTAGGTGATATGTTAAAATTGGAAATTCAGATAAAGCTAGAAATATTAAAGGTCCAATCTTGTATAAAGTAAATGTCCAGAGAATTTGGGACAGAGGCTCTACTGAGCACAAATATTTCTGTATATGTAGTAGTATTCAAAAATATGTAATTGAAAATAAATAAATTAATGACTGTAGGATAGAAACTACCTGCTATTCATCTCAATTTTTTTGTTGTTGCTGTTGTTGTTTTTTCATTTGTTTTTCTTATACAGTTACCTCCTTTGATACCGATTGCCTTCTTGGAGTGTTGCTCACTACCTTTTGTGACACTGTCAGATACTAACTAAGGTTTATTCCATCATGGAAAACAATGTCTCCTCAAGCATCTAGACTACACAAATGGAAGTGTCTGGTGGCTAAGTATCATACCTCTTCATTCTAGTACATTTTGCTGCCATCCAGACTCAAATGTTCTATTCTTCCATGTCTCCTGAGTTACTAACCTCAAAATTTTTTAAGTTAATAGATTTAGAAGGTGCTTAGTAAAGATTGAAGCAAATGTTAGATTAAAAAAAATTTCCCTATCCAGCAATGGAGGCTAAAATATGCATTCCTCTTTTAAAGATAAGGATTGGGCCGGCCGCGGTGGCTCATGCCTGTAACCCCAGCACTTTGGGAGGCTGACGGGGGTGGATCACCTGAGGTCAGGAATTCGAGACCAGCCTGCCCAACGTGGCAAAAACCCATGGCAGAGGTAGTGGAAACAGTGAACAATACTTAATGGTTTTATTCCCATTCCAGGATTCCAAATGTCTTTCCCATTTGTTCCTGTAAATTATGATCTATAATTTATCCTTCCGAATCCATATTTGACCACAACCACCAGCAAATATGCTATAGGCTTTCCATACCAATGCATACATTTCTTTTTTCTTTCCAACGCATTCATTTCTAACTGAAACATAAACTGATTCCTCCTTGTCCTTTTCAAATGCTCTTGGCCCCACCCTCTCCAAAGAGGCCATATTTCTATGTTGAGTAACATAAGTGAGAAGGAAAAAATAGAGATGTATTTAAAAGAGACACAATCCAAAGAAAATAAGTGGTTTAAACAAAATATGTGGGTACGGTGTGATATGCTATAAAGTTTTTATTGCCACTTACTTGGGAAGACTGGCATAACTCACGCATAGTGCTGCCACTTATAAGTAATGCAGTCACTGCAAACTCACTGCAGTAAAAACTTCAAACATCTCCACAACCACATATTATACACATACACATACACCAGTAATTCAGTAACTTTTCCAGCTGTCTTCCTCCCTGATAGGCTTTATTTCTTGATGTCCCTTCTTAATGGGACAAATTCATTTTTAGCATAGTGCATGGCTGATTAAACACAGATATTTGATCTTTTTAAAAAAAATAGGACTGCAACAATTAATTCACCACATCTAACACTGAGTGTTTATTGTGGTAGGCAATAAATACTTTGGATGAATCTTCCCTATGTTAGCCACTGGTAAATAAGTCCATGATTTCTCCTATAGTGGTGAATAAAGATAAGGTTCACCGTAATTGGGTCATTTGGACCTGTTGACTCAACATTGCAAAGTCAAGGAATCATGGAAGATCAGAGTGATGAGGGGCCTTAAATCCTGACTAGTGATTTTTAATCTGTGTTCCAGTGAATGTAATGGCTGGCATGTGATTGAAACAAGTTTGATGAAATGGAAGTAGTTTCAGAATAGTTCTATTTTATTCTGTTCTAAATGTGGAAGTTTATATAAGATTTTATTGGAATAAAAATTATGCTGAGAAAATACATACATAAACACACACATGTATCTGTTTTTCAATACGGCAGATAGGAGGTAGTGCTAGCTTGCCTCTCCCACTTGAAGAACAAAACAGTGTGTAGAGATTCACACTGTGAAATTCTGTTCCAAGAACCATTGCAGGAACTTACCAGGAAAACCTAAATAATTCACAGATTCTTTGAAAGAAGTGGCACACCACAGCAAACTCCATGGGACGGTTGAAAAACTGAGTTTCCAGAGTGGGAGAAGGGGAGAGTCTGTCTTTGAATACACATCCCCACTGGGGAATCTAAAAATCCAGATCATAGAAGACTTTAAACTTACCTAGAACTAGAACAGATTAAGGGAGTGGTGCAAAATATAAAAGTAGAAGCAGCAGCGAGAAGAGCCTTATAGGCATTCCCAGTCTCCAGCTTGAACCCAGAAAAGCCATCCCTGACTATATCTTACAGGGTCCCCATGGGGAAGGTAGCCAGTCAACTTAGGGAAGGGTTGCAGGGTGAAAGAAGCTCCCAACTGAATTTTGCGATAATTTTGAGTGGGCACGAACTCCCTTGAACAGAATCTGGGTGCAAATGGGAACTGCAGCAGATAGGAGCACAGGAGCTGGGGACCTAGCATTGCTGGCAAATGGGGAGGGGTGTGGCCTGAACGTGGTTCTTGCTTTCTCGTGGGGAAGCTTACGGCCTGGGATAAGTCCAAGTTCTGTGTACAGGTTGCCTGGAACTAAACTCAGCACTATTAGTGGGGCACTGTGAGAGCGAGACTGGCCTCACCAAATGTGTGGAGCTGGGCAAGGCCTTTTGCTACCAGCTATCTCCTACTCTCTGCAAACTTTCCTGCACAGCAGAGGCAGCCATACTCCCCTCTGGAACATTACCCTATTGGTCTGAGAACCACCCTTCACCCCCAACAAAGACCAAGGCAAGCCCCTCGCAGGGAGAATCTGAGCTCAGACCCGCCTAACCCTGCCCTGACCTGATAGTATTTCTCTACTCTGGTAGCTGAACACAAAAGACATAAACCCTTGGGAGCTTTATGGCCCTGCCCATCATTTGAGAAACCAGACTACTTCCCCTGGACAATTTAGGGCAAGCTCAAATCACACTACTACCACGGAAGCTGTTACTGTCTTGCAAGCACCACCTGCTGGCTAGAGGCCAACCAACTCAGGCCATTAGAGCAACTCTTGGCAGAATAATACTGTTCCCAGGTAGAAGAAAACAACACCTAACACCACAGCCTGCAACACCCTGGCTAACCAGAGTTCCTGAGTCTGTTCACGTGACAACTTCATTGCTAGCAAAACCAGCATTCCAGAAAGCCAGCACACTAAGCCTATCCATGACCAAGGAATCTCACAGAGTCTACATCACTCCCCTGCCACCTCCATCAGAGCAAGTGCTGGTATCCGTGGCTGGGAGACCCGAAGACCGGTCACATCACTGGACTCTTTGCAGATATTCCCCAGCACCAGCCCAGAGCCTGGTAGCCCCACTGGGTGGCTAGACTCAGAAGAGCAGTAACAATCACTGCAGTCTGGCCCTTAGGAAGCCCCATTCCTAGGGGAAAAGGGAGAGCACCACATCAAGGGATCACCACGTGGGACAAAAGAATCTGAACAGCAGGACTGCAGTTCCAGATCTTTCTACTCTGGGAAGTTTCTCACAGCAGAGACACAACTGCAGTGCTGACTGCAGTACGGAAATCTGTACCTCTACCCTAACAGGCTGGCTGCCTCTGTGATCATGACAGGCCTTGGATAAGGAGTCCTTGTCTTCCCGGCACTCCACTGCAGACACAGCTGGAGCTTCCTCCACAGGAATGCAGTGTGGAGGCACCTATAGACAGCCTTCCTGGAACAATCCAGATGAGCGCAGCCCCACAGGAGCAGTTACCCCCCAGAATCAGGCTTGCACAAGTTACAGAGTCACAATTCCTCCATACTTGGAACATCAACATTTCAACATTTCTATAGATGAAAAGAGGTGTCTGTCTGAACAGCCAAAACACTAGGACAGGAGTGAGGCTTTGTAGTGAATACATTTCCTGCTGTCGTGGCAGGGGAGCTGAGGTAGCTCACACTCAGCACATCTAATTGAGAGCTCCCCCCAGCCACCCTTGTCAAGGCTGTGACCTTGACCCATGGTCGGATATTATATCTACCCACCTGCCTTAGTTAGCTACAACCAGTGCTTACCCAGGGATACTTCCTCTATTGGCCTGAAGTCTGAAACACCAATTAATTAAAGAAAATACTGGGGAGAAATTAAATAAACAAATAAAGTGTACACCACAAAATCACAAAATAAGTTTCAAGAGATCCCTGCCATTCCAGCTCCATGGAAGACAGTAAACACACCCATACACGAAGAATATAACTACTGCAACTAGCATCGGGGAAAGCCAGCACACAGAAACTCTATAAGTAAGGATCTCATAGAAACTTCACCCCTAGAAGCACCAAGAATCAAATTAGGCTAAAATAAACATTAAAGCCCAACCCTTAACAGGGAAAAAAATAAGAAATTTAAAAAAACACACACTCCAATCAAAAATATATTCAAGAACAATTTGAAAAAAAAAATAGTTTACCCAAATGAGAAGGAACTAGAAGAGTAATTCTGGTAATATGACAAAACAGGGATCCATAATACCCCCAAAAGATCACACTAGCTCCCCAGAAATAGGTTCAAACCAAGAAGAAATCTCTGAGTTGCTGGATAAAGAAATTCAGACGGTTGATTATTAAGCTACTCAAGAAGATACTAGAGAAGGTGAGAACTAACTTAAAGAAATTTAAAAAAACAATACCAGATGAGGATGAAAAATTTTCCAGAGAAATAGATATAATAAAGGAAAAACAATTACAACTTCTGGAAATGAAAGGGACACTTATACAAATACAAAATGCAGTGGAAAGTTTCAACCATAGATTAGAACAAGAAGAAAAAATCTCAGAGCTCAAAGGCAAGACTTTTGAATTAACCCAATCTGACAAAGTCCAACAAAAAAGAATTTAAAAAATGAATAAAGTCTCCAAGAAGTACACGATTATTTTAAATGGCCAAAACTAAGAATAATTGGTATTCCTGAGGAAGAAAATAAATCTAAAAGTTTGGAAAATTTATTTGAGGGAATGATTGAGGAAAATTTCCCTGGCCTTGCTAGAGATCTAGACATTCAAATACAAGAAGCTCAAATAACTCCTGGGAAATTTATCACAAAAATATCATCACAAAGTCATCAGGTTATCTAAAGTCAAAATGAAGGAAACGATCTTAAGGGCTGTGAAGCAACAGCATCAAGTAACCTATAAAGGAAACCTATCAGATCAACAGCAGATTTCTCAGCAGAAACCTTACAAGCCAGAAGGGATTGGGATCCTATGCTTAGCCTCCTTAAACAAAATAATTGTAGCCAAAAGTCTTGTATCTAGCAAAACTAAGCTTCATAATGAAGAGATAAAGTCTTCTTCAGCCAAACAAATGCTGAAATTTGCCACTACCAAACCAGCACTAAAAATGCTAAAAGAAGTTCTAAATATTGAAACAAAACCTCAATATACACCAAAATAGAACCTCCTTAATGCATAAATCTCACAGGGCCCATAAACATTAATGCAATGAAAATAACAAGGTATTTAGGCAACAACTAACATGATGAATAGAACAGTACCTCACATCTCAATACTAACATTGAATGTAAATTGCCTAAACACTCCACTTAAAAGATACAGAATGGTGAATAAAAATCTACCAAGCACGTAACTTCTGTCTTCAAGAGACTCACCTAGCCCATAAAAACTCACATAAACTTAACGTAAAGGGGGTGAAAAAAAGATATTTCATGCAAATGGAAACCAAAAGCAAGCAGGAGTAGCTATTCTTAGATAAAATAGACTTTAAAGCAACAACAGTGAAAATGACAAAAAGGACATGAATGACAAATTGACAAAAAAGGACATGAATAAAGGATTAGTCTGTGTAATCGAGAGGCTAAGGCAGGCAGATCACCTGAGGTCAGGAGTTCGAGACCAGCCTGGCCAACATGGCGAAACCACATCTCTACTAAAAATACAAAAAAAAAAAAAATTAGCCAGGTGTGGTGGCAGGTGCCTGTAATCTCAGCTACTCTGAAGACTGAGGCATTAAAATCGTTTGAACCCAGGGGGCAGAGGCTGCAGTAAGCCAAAATCATGCCACTGCACTCCAGCCTGGGTGACAGAGCGAGACTCCGTCTCAAAAAAAAAAAATTAGTTTAACAGGAAGATACAATCCTAAATATATATGCACATAACACTGGAGATCCCAAATTCATAACGCAATTACTACTAGAGCTAAGAAATGAGATAGAAGCAGCACAATAATAATGGGGGACTTCAATACTCCACTAACAGCACTAGACAGGTCATCAAGACAGAAAGTCAACAAAGAAACAATGAACTTGAACTATACCCTAGAGCAGATGGACTTAACAGATATTTACAGAACATTCTACCCAACAACTGCAGAATATACATTCTTTTCATTAGCACATGAAACATTCTCCATGATAGACTATATCATAAGCCACAAAACAAGTCTCAATAAATTTAAGAAAATCAAAATCATATCTTCTGAGACCACAGTGGAATAAAATTGGAAATTAGCTCCCAAAAGGAACCCTCAAAACTATACAAATACATGAAAATTAAGTAATCTGCTCTTGCTATGAGGATACAAAGGCATAAGAATGATATAATGGATTTCGGGGACTTGGGGGAAAGGGTGGGAGGCGGGTGAGGGATAAAATAGCACATATTGGGTACAGTGTACACTGCTCGGATGACGGGTGCATGAAAACCTCAGAAATCACCACAGAACAGAATAACTTATCCCTATAACCAAAAACCACCTATTCCCTAAAACCTATTGAAATAAAATTTTTAAAAAGAAAGTTACACACACACACACACAAACACATCACCTAGAAAATCACTAATCTGGACCAATATTCCCACTCCCCATTTTAGGATAAAGAAAGTGGATCTCTGGAAAAGTTGTGATAAACTTACATTCACATGACATTTTGGAGGCGTAGGTGGTACCAGTGCAGTTATGGTTCCTGAATCTGAGACTGTTTTCCACTCTGTGGCACTCGAATGAATAGTGCAATCATTATTAATACTGTTTATAGTATAAGTCATGCTGGAGTTGGGCCCAGCACCACATATGAAATAAGCTATATTAGATACAAAACCTTGCTAGGGCAAGTACATTTTGGTCACTCTTTTTCCAGAATAAGGAGGAGGGTACATGCTAAAGAAGAAGTCTTCCAAATTATACAGATCTTTCAGAAAAACGTGGCATCCTGGGAGGTAAAATAATGAGTATAAAGGATGACCCTGTCTAAATATATCATTACCCATTCCAGTTGATTCTCTACCCAGGTCCCAGCTTGAAGAGAAGTCCCTTCATAGAACCCTAAATTCCGTATGTGAGAAGAACCTATTCTTTATATATTTACCTGTATTTTCATGATTGAGCCCCAAATCAAATAAGAATATAGAACCTGCTGCATCTCACTGGAACATGTATACTCAGAAGATCATTGTATGTTGTCAGGGAAGAGATAATCATTATTGCCAAAAGGTTGAGTTGACTCCAAAGGGGAATTTTACTCCTAAAAATGCACTTTTTTTTTTTTGAGACGGTGTTTCACTCTTGTTGCCCAGGCTGGAGTGCAATGGCGCAATCTTGGCTCACCACAACCTCCGCCTCCCAGGTTCAAGTGATTCTCCTGCATCAGCCTCCCAACTAGCTGGGATTACACACAGCTAATTTTGTATTTTTAGTAGAGATGGGGTTTCTCCATGTTGGTCAGGCTGGTCTCGAACTCCCGACCACAGGTGATCCACCCGCTTCGGCCCCCCAAAGTGCTGGGATTACAGGCGTGAGCCACCACACCTGGCCTGAAAAATGCATTTTCATAAATAAATACTTAGATTGATATTGACTGTTAGGATTATACTATCTCACTGTAGGAAAACACATTTTTTTACATATAAAGTGAGATGTAGTATATGAAATCACTTCAATGCAGAAATTTAGAAGGAATATAGTTGAACATAGGTTCTATCCAATGATGGTCGTATTTTAGTTGGTTTCTCAAATAACACCTTGTTATTTGTGTGAATATGGTGAACAGATGCTAGGGTGCAAAGCCCAGGCTAGGACTTCTAAATGAATCTTGAGGTTATATTCTTAAGAGAATTATTTCCAACATATCTCACTTTCCACTCTAACTCTAAAGGTTGTCCTTATTGTTGCATATCTGACCTTGACAACCTAATTGTGCTTGTATCTCTGGTGGTATTGTCCAAGTGCCCGAATATGTATCCCAATACCCAAATGAACACTCTGCCTCTATCTTTTTTTTGTCAACTCTTTTGCAACTTCTATCCTTAGGATGAACTGTGCCCTATGCTATATGCTTCAAGAATCATTCCCAATCCTCCTTTATTTGCTAGCTGCAAAAGGTAACCTGGATTTAGATGAACGATCTGGTTCAGCTGCCCACACTGATCAAAATCACAGCTAACTGGCAGATGCCCACATCCCTTAGACTGCACAAATAGAATCCAAAGGGTATACCATAAGGAGCTGATTACAGTTCCTCCCTGTACATAAAGGTACTTGTTCAGTCTCCATAATATATAGCTGTCTTTTTAGTTTATATAACAGGGAATGGACATATGGTGCACATTAAAAGCATAAAAAGTTGAAGAAGTGTTTTGAAAAATTTGTGTACAGTAGAACTATTGATCACTGATGGAGGTTAGGACAGAGGGACAGCCTAGCTGTCTGATGTTTCAAAATATAGGAGAATGACCATTCTACTTCTCTTTAAACCATTCCTGGGTATTTCCATCAGAGATACATCCTGAATTCAACAACAAGAAGAGCAGTTAGGCACTTCTCATTTTGCTTGTTTAATATAGATAGTAGTCTGAGAGGATTTCTACCTTAATATTATGCTAAAACCATATCAACTGAAATCCTTTTTTGAATATCTGAGATTGGGATAAAATGTTAGTAAGATTAACAAATATAGTCGCAATGTTAAAGAGTTTTCCAAAATTAATCAAACAGATCAAGATTTTATCCATATTTTGGGTACATATGAAATTTACCCAACTAACTGAAAAATGTTGGCCTGTATTGGTGGGTAAATGAATGGAAACTTTGGCTCTGAAAGCTTCTATTTTAATCTGCAAGTTGGAAAGAGTGTGAACACAAGACACTTCATCACCTATACAATAGGCTGTAAATTATTTGCATGACATCTTCTTTGCATTACATGCCATGGGTCTGTAACAGGTTGGCATAATATATAGACCATTTAAGTGACAATAGTCATAAGTTACAGATGGGAAGCTCTATTTTGTCCAGCCATTGTGCTCCTTCTTTGCTCAATTTTCAATATAAAAAATGACCACCGGATATCAAAAATGACTTCTTGGAACATCAGTTCTGATCTACAAGGTTCATCCTGTTGTAGCTCATCCATTTCAAGAGCACTTCATTCATTTGTTACATATTACCAAGACTGAGATTTCACTGAATAATTGATGAAAAGAGAAAACAATGAGCTACCTTGCACTCAGTCATTATGGCTTTGACACCACCTTTGTGGAAACTAACTACAGCATTAGCCAACAGCCATACAGCCTAAATGATATATAAGAGGCAATTTCTCAAATGGTCTGATGTTTAAGAATCAGGACACTGACCTTTCAGCTCTGACCATTACAGCAGACTTTAGTTATGCAAATATGAGAAAGGAAAGGAATCTTCAAAGTAGTGTGTGTGTGTATGTGTGTGACATGTATGTGTGTATATCAGAGTATTTTAGAGTGTTTCTAATCTTCTGATTTTTAAGAAAAAAAGACCAACAATAAAATAACATTTATTATGCATTTATTATGATGTGCAAAGAACTATGTATAGAGCTACTCTTTCAATAGTCATATCACTCTTGATGTAAATATTATTGTAATCATGATACCCCCCCACCAGATCTACATTGCTAATTCCCAAACCAGTACTTAATATTCCTTTGGATGGATTAACTCAACATATGCAATTGACCTTTTCAGCTTCTGCTACTTGAGGTATGGGTGACAAAAACGTGGCTGGTCAGGAGGTACTAGCACTATAATTTCCATTAAGTAAGTGGGAGATCCATAAGTCTAAGCAGGTAAGAAAAGGCCTATGTCCAGGTAAGTTTGCTAAGGTGCCAAATGGCAGGCAGGACATTAAATGGCTCAGTAACCAGACAAGATTCAGAGTTGAGAAGACTGTAGAAGTCAACAAAATCAGCATCAGTAGGCAGATTTGAACTTTAACCCTAGTACAAAGATGATTTGTTCTCTGCCCTATTTTATACTTCCTAACAGGTATCAGGAGCCTTGAGTCCGTAACTGGCCATCATTGCCAGAAAAAAAAATCAATTTAGTTGAACTCTGCCCGGATAAAAACTGAATCAGACATACTAAACTTCACAGCTTCCAGTAAATGTACATTTTAATACCATTTCTCCACACACTGTGTCCCTACCCCTTGCTTTGCCTGACACATTGTGATTCAGCAGTAAGTTTCTCCCTCTCTTCCATTTCCCTCTTCTTCCTTCCCTTTTCTGATTTAATCCTATTAAGACATTCAGGAGAAGTAGAAAATGTAGTCATTGAATTCAAGGACTTTAAAATCTAAATAAGGAGAACAAATATGAACAAGAAAAACAACTAGTATAAGACTATAAATAAAATACACAATGTCATGTAAAATAAATGTACATGAGCACTATTGTACAAATGGAGTGATGAGAGATGTCTGATGCACACATTACCATACTAGAAGGCATGGTTTGGATATCATGAATTTCTAATTTTCTTCAATGTATTCAGTAGCTACTTCCTCTCTGTGAGAAGGTATATACTGTTAAAACAAACAAATAATCATTTCAACCACAAGCTCTTTGTGAGACTGCACATTTTCAGAATAATCAGTGAAGTTCACAAAAAATATCTTTTAGGCAGGGAAAAAGAAGAGGGGTTTAAAAGATGAGGATAAAGTATCTTCAAGATTGGGAGGGCACCAAGTTGCCCAGAAATATCCTCTACACTTGGCAGTACAAATAACCATTATTATTTTTTGCCTCATGGTATACTTAGTAGACTTCCATCTATCATCACGAAGTCATGACAGCCTAATCAATTTAAGCCCAGTTCACTTTCACTTTTGGTTGCCTGAAGGTTGAGGTTTCCTATTCAGATGATCCATATTGGATTGTCATCATCATCTTTTTTGGTGACAAGGATGAGCTTCCCCTTGAGTTGACTGACCTGCAGACACAAGCACTCCAACAAGAGAGTCACATCACAAAATTACATCAGGCTGTTAAATGAATATAATCATTTTCACATTGATTTCAGCAAACATAGGTTTTGCCAATGCTGAATTATACCTTATTTTTCCCACTTGAGATCCAAAATAACTACAAGGTTATATCAGATTAAATGACCTCATTCAGTTTTGTTTGCTTGCTTTTTTCCTCCCAAAGGCAATTTGAATTAGCTGCTTCAGGATACAATTATCAACATTATTGTCTAATTCTTAGTCACACAGGAAATTTTGCAGTCAATTACTGTTACTTACATAGACTGAATTGAATAGGTTTAGTGATATATATTGTACATGCCTTTTTATACTATACACACATATATATGCACATACATGTAAATACATGTATATGTACATATGTGTGTATATAATCATATACACACAAAATTTTATAAACACATACATACATATATATGTACCTGTACACACATATAATTTTTTCATAGTCATAACTATAAGTTTCTTACAATATTGCCTGGGTATCAAAGCAATAATTTCCAACTCAGTGTTAAGGTACTCTACTACGCTAACCAAACAAGATGATTTTGGAAAAGAGATCTACAAATACATGCTTTGAAGTGTCTCTATTACAAAAGTACAAAATAAAATTTTACATTCCATTTTAAAAAAATCATTGCCCTAGAAATTTGTGTCTCCTAGTGTGTGTGTGTGTGTGTGTGTGTGTGAGAGAGAGAGAGAGAGAGAGAAATGAAATTTTCAAAGAGATCTACCACCAAATCTGTACATCCAAGGCTAGTTTTCAGCCAATCAATCAATTTTGACCTTCAGTTCAGGCCTAAACTTTTCTATTCTTCTCATCTCATTTGAAAAATACCAAGAGAAAAGCCATTCCTCAGAGAAGAGGAAGACAGTGTATCTGCAAAAAGCTATCTCTTTTTAGGTGTGCAAAGAGAAGTGTCAATATAACAAATTGCTACAGTTCAAGCCCATCAACTCAAATCAAGCATTTGAAAACTTGCCAAGATGACTCAAAATACTATGTACCAGCCTCTGTTCTAGATGCTTTCATCTCTTATCTTAATCTTCCCCAAAACCTATACACAACATACTTTGTTTCTATTTTACAGGAAAATTGAGGGTAAATAGCCCATATGGTCAGATACCTGAAGAAAGAAAGAATAACATCACACACATTAGTGCTGCAGTCCTGCTTGTATTAGATATGGGCTCAGTCCTTTCCTAATGGTTGGAATTAAACTGCTGCTTCACTCATTGGTTTATCACCTCAGCCAGAGAGCTTAGAAAGAGGGAAAAAGGCAAGTCAGAATGTTGTAGGAAAATTCATGAAAGACTCCAATTGTTAGGAATGGACTCACTTATTTAGGTAGTAGGTAGATTTTATGTGACCCATTTCATCTTGGCTAAAAATACACTACTTCCGAATCCCCACATTGCTCTGTTTTCCTTAGAATCTTCAATTTGGCAAAAGTCAAAAGAATGAACTATCGGTTTTACCAGTTATGAACTCTTGCCTTGACCAGTTGGTTTGCTGAATAATTATGGGTCTGGAAAGTTACACTATGCTGTGGAGAGTTTGCAAATGATGAATTGCCACAAATCCCATAACAAAAAACCATTTCATTTATCACTGGGCAAGTAAAGGGTGGGAAATGAGAATACCTATATGACTGCCCACTCTTCTGTGGAGACAGCACAGTTCAGATCAGAACAAAATGCAATAGGGAACACTAGTTATGCCTCTCTGAGCCTTTACACACAAAGAAAGTGTGTTGTGTACACAAATACGTATAAATACATTTAAACATAAGAAAATTGAGCCACTGATGATGGGGTAAAAGTTGCCCAGGAGACATTTGGTATAGACATAGTTGATACTTTCTACCAATAGGAAAATTCATCCCACATCCATCTGTATTTGAAGTTGTTTGGGATGCTTCATCAAGCACTAAAACTTGAACCAATCTTGGAATACTTGCATTTTCTCATGCATTGTTTGCCTATTAATGAGCCAACCATAAAACTATATTTTTCAGATTAAATTCAATCAAATTTAACTTGATAAATCTTAACTTACCATACCTTGTGTCTTTAGTTTTATGTAGGTATTAAGAAATAGAAGTCATAGTTTTAGTCCTAGAATACCTTATAGAATAATTGAAATATTCGACTGTGAGCTTGAGGACAGGAACCAAATCTTACACATATCTGTATCCCCAATGCCCAGATAATAGATTGTGGCAAAATAGGCATTTAATAAATGGATGTCAAATAAATGAATGAATGAAGAAGGGAAATGTAAGCATTACCTAATGTGAACAGTAGACCACTGATAATTAAGTGCTAGAGTGCATGGGTTAGGAAAAGGATGAAGAAAAATGAGCCCACTTACTGAAGTAAAAGATGCTTGTATCAACAGAATGCCACAAGTTCAGACCTTGATATATTCCTAGAACATATTAGACTGAGTTGCTAAATTCATCTGGAACCCCCAGCGAGCTCAGAAAATAGCCTCAGGTGATGATTTTCACCTTCTCACTGAAGTAGCGTGAACTATTCAAATGAGCCCTTTAAAAGAAAACATCTGACTGCAACCTCCCTGCCTGACTCTCCTGCCTCAGCCTGCCCAGTGCCTGCGATTGCAGGCGCGCGCCGCCACGCCTGACTGGTTTTCGTGTTTTTTTGGTGGAGATGGGGTTTCGCTGTGTTGGCCGGGCTGGTCTCCAGCTCCTAACCGTGAGTGATCCGCCGGCCTCGGCCTCCGGAGGTGCCGGGATTGCAGACGGTGTCTGGTTCACTCGGTGCTCAATGGTGCCCAGGCTGGAGTGCAGTGGTGTGGTCTCGGCTCGCTACAGCCTCCACCTCCCAGCCGCCTGCCTTGGCCTCCCAAAGTGCCCAGAGTGCAGCCTCTGCCCGGCCGCCACCTGGTCTGGGAAGTGAGGAGCGTCTCTGCCTGGCCGCCCATCGTCTGGGAGGTGAGGAGCCCCTCTGCCTGGCTGCCCAGTCTGGAGGGTGAGGAGCATCTCTGCCCGGCCACCATCCCATCTAGGAAGTGAGGAGCGCCTCTTCCCGGCCGCCATCCCATCTAGGAAGTGAGGGGCGTCTCTGCCCGGCCACTCATCGTCTGAGATGTGGGGAGCGCCTTTGCCCCGCCACCCCGTCTGGGATGTGGGGAGCGCCTCTGCCTGGCCGCGACCCCGTCTGGGAGGTGGGGAGCGTCTCTGCCCAGCTGCCCCATCTGAGAAGGGAGGAGACCCTCCGCCCGGCAGCCGCCCCATCTGAGAAGTGAGGAGCCCCTCCGCCCGGCAGCCACCCCGTCTGGGAAGTGAGAAGCATCTCCGCCCGGCAGCCGCCCCGTCCGGAAGGGAGGTGGGGGGTCAGCCCCCCACCCAGCCAGCCACCCCATCCGGGAGGTGAGGGGCACCTCTGCCCGGCCGCCCCTACTGGGAAGTGAGGAGCCCCTCTGCCTGGCCAGCGGCCCCATCCGGGAGGGAGGTGGGGGGGTCAGCCCCCCATGCGGCCAGCCGCCCTGTCCGGGAGGGAGGTGGGGGGTCAGTCCCCCGCCCAGCCAGCTGCCCCATCTGGGAGGGAGGTGGGGGGGTCAGCCCCACACCCGGCCAGCCGCCCCGTCCGGGAGGGAGGTGGGGGGTCAACCCCCAACCGGCCAGCCGCCCCATCCGGGAGGGAGGTGGGGGGGTCAGCCCCCCGCCCGGCCAGCCGCCCCGTCCGGGAGGGAGGTTGGGGGGGTCAGCCCCCCGCCCGGCCAGCCACCCCGTCCGGGAGGTGAGGGGCGCCTCTGCCCGGCCACCCCTACTGGGAAGTGAGGAGCCCCTCTGCCCGGCCAGCGGCCCCGTCCGGGAGGGAGGTGGGGGGGTCAGCCCCCCGCCCAGCCAGCCGCCTCGTCCGGGAGGTGAGGGGCGCCTCTGCCCGGCCACCCCTACTGGGAAGTGAGGAGCCCCTCTGCCCGGCCAGCCGCCCCGTCCGGGAGGGAGGTGGGGGGGTCAGCCCCCCACCCGGCCAGCCGCCCCATCCGGGAGGGAGGTGGGGGGGTCAGCCCCCCGCCCGGCCAGCCGCCTCGTCCGGGAGGTGAGGGGCGCCTCTGCCCGGCCACCCCTACTGGGAAGTGAGGAGCCCCTCTGCCCGGCCAGTCGCCCCGTCCGGGAGGGAGGTGGGGGGGTCAGCCCCCCACCTGGCCAGCCGCCCTGTCTGGGAGGGAGGTGGGGGGGTCAGCCCCCCGCCCGGCCAGCCGCCCCGTCCGGGAGGGAGGTGGGGGGGTCAGCCCCCCGCCCGGCCAGCTGCCCTGTCCGGGAGGTGGGGGGCGCCTCTGCCCGGCTGCCCCTGCTGGGAGGTGAGGAGCCCCTCTGCCCGGCCGCCACCCCGTCTGGGAGGTGTGCCCAGCAGCTCGTTGAGAGCGGGCCACGATGACGATGGTGGTTTTGTGGAGTGGAAGGCGGGAGAAGGTGGGGAAAGGATTGAGAAATCGGATGGTTGCCATGTCTGTGTGGAAAGAGGTAGACATGGGAGACTTTTCATTTTGTTCTGTACTAAGAAAAATTCTTCTGCTTTGGGATCCTGTTGATCTGTGACCTTACCCCCAACCCTGTGCTCTCTGAAACATGTGCTGTGTCCACTCACGGTTAAATGGATTAAGGGCGGTGCAAGATGTGCTTTGTTAAACAGATGCTTGAAGGCAGCATGCTCGTTAAGAGTCATCACCACTCCCTAATCTCAAGTACCCAGAGACACAAACACTGCGGAAGGCCGCCGGATCCTCTGCCTAGGAAAACCAGAGACCTTTGTTCACTTGTTTATCTGCTGACCTTCCCTCCACTATTGTCCTATGACCCTGCCAAATCCCCCTCTGTGAGAAACACCCAAGAATGATCAATAAAAAAAAAAAAGAAAACATCTTTCTTTCTTTCCTCTCTGTTCCAGCACAGCATAAGGAAGGGACAGAGAGGCAAGAAAAGAGAGGTCATCAACCTCAACTATTTGGATAGCATGCCAGGAATTTATTTGGTTCCTTCCAATCACAGAAAACCAACTCTATTTCCATTGCATTTCAGAAAAAGCCTAGAATTTCAGGAGTTAGGTATTATGTCCTTTTCTGGTGTTCTTCCAACACCTTTCCAAAAAACTGTTAACCTCAGAGCAAGACATAAGCTTACCCAGCACTGAGTGGCTGATATTTCATGACAAACTTTCAAAAGTCATCAGCTTGACCAGCATTTTAGCTTGCCAACACATTGGTAACCTCTACTCTTTTCTGCTGGAATCACTCATTTTTGAATCAAAAGGTCCTATAAGAAGCTGAACAAATTTGCAGAAAGTCAGTCAGGCCTGGACACTCCTCTCTTCCTCTTCTTTGACCTTAGCAGCTATCTCAAGATTTCAAGCCTGATTAAAGATACTGCACCTTTATTTCCAGCCAGACTTGAAAGAATCTGACACTAACCTTCAAGAAGGAGAAATGGGCAAGTGCTTGACTGCCATCATAAACAAATAGGGTTAATTCTAACGTACCTATCATGCATGTGCTCACTTTAAAGCACTGACTTACTGACTTTTCCTACATGGTAATAAAAAGGTGAATAAAAAGCCAAGGTCATAGGCTTGGTCTTCTATGGGCCAGATACTCACAGTTTTAAATCTTATTCTCAAGCTCTACTCAGATCCTGACCAGATGTCTCAGCTTTACATAATGCTAAGTTCAAAGTGTCCTAGACCCAGAGTGATTCATTTTCACAATGACAGAAAGAGCATATCTTCGTACGTAAAGAATGATACATTTTTACTTCAAAAGGAACTACCAAAGAAAGGAAATAGAAACTAACGTTCACTGAGTACGTGCTATGTACCAGGCTCTGTTCTAGATTCTTTCATCTGTTAATTCTTCCCCCTAAACCTATACATGACATACTTTATCTCTATTTTACATGAAAATTGAGGGTTAGAGAGGTTATACGGAGTTATAAACAAGTAAGCTCCACTCAAGAGGATATTAAAGGAGTCAGAAGAATGTTAACAAGATTTGGGAAAGAATGGATTACTAAACTGTTTTATCTACTTGAAAGATTACGAATATTCAAGAGAAACCATCAGCAATGTTTGGTGAGTAATAAAAAAGGGAGAACATCTCTCATCCCGTGTCCTTGCAGTCTGGATATGTATGAATAAAACAACTTGAACAGGGAGGAAGATATTGAATTCAGACAAATTGGTTACTGTCATTCATAAAACATGAACATCTGTGTAGATCACAAAGAAAATATCACCATTTTATTGAAGAAGAAACTGGGGCTTAGAAAAGTAAAGTGACTTGACCAAGGTCACACAGAAGCTGATGAGCCTCTGAGTCAAGTGTCAGTGTGCAGTAGGTCTAACTTACTCCAAAGCTACTTACTTAGTCTCAGAACACTTTGTATTCCATTATCCACAAATGTTCCCACTGAACCACTTTAGGGTCAGGGACCCAAAATAGCAGGTTTGACAGCACAGCTTCTGCTAGGCTATGATAGTTAATATTGCTGTTTTCTAATCCTTCCTCAAAAAGTGTCTCTTTCTCTACCTTCACAGATTCTCTTCCTTTTCTATATCAGAGGGCATGGGGATCTGCTTCACTACCTGGGGCTGGCAAGATAAGCAAAAGTGGAGGCTGTGTCCATTTCTACCCACTCCTACTTGACACTTTAGATGAATCTCTTTACTTTCACCCCAGGAAGTAGAGTGACATTACTTTCTTTATCTCAGTGGCAGGAAAGGATGAAACCTCTCCCAGCAAAATACACCTTTGAGCTAGTGAAAAGTGAATGATTAATAAAGAATATAAATCTTCATTCTTCTGAGACAGATCAGAAGAGAAAAAAAGAAGAAAGAAAGGGAAGGAAGGAAGGAAAAAAGGAAAGAATCTATGAAGAATAAAAAGAGAAGGAAGGACAAAAGAAAGAAAGTTGTCATTTTAGCAGGAAGGGATGGGGTCTTTTTCAGAAGTAAAAGCTATCTTATACCTACAAGAAGACGTGAGAGATTTCAAAACAAGCAGACACGAAGTGTATCACCGACACTTTTGTGTTCCTCCTACAATTTAGGAGTTCCAGGATTCCTCTCCAAATTAAATGTTGTACATTTTAAAACCAGACTCTTGACATTTTAAAGTACATTTTATGGTTTATTAATATGTATTTGGGGTCTTTTAAAATGCGTATTCTAACAGTGGATGTAAATCTGTATTTGGAGATTTTTCACGGGAAAAAGAGATTATATCCAACCAGATATGCCCTCATGCCTCATATTCCAAGTTGCAATGAGCATTTGGGGATTTGAACATTCACCAGGTACTCAGATGTTGCCTTTCATAGTTTACTTCACCTGCTAAAACTGATATTTGGTTGAAAATAACTTGTGTACATAGGGAAATGCTTCACTTTTCTTAACTCCTGATTCCCTCTGCTCTATCAAAAAGCTGGAAGAAACTACACAGGAAATAATCCACCCAAAACACATGCCAAGTATGGAAGGGAAGCAGGAATTTACCTGTAAACAGTGAGATGCTGGTCACTAAACTAGCTCAAAAAATAGTTCCTTCTTGTAAAATTACCTACAAATGTGACCAGTAAGAAAAGGGCAGGCCCCAAGGGATTGTGGAGATATGAATCTTCTCAGACTATCCAGTACTAGTTTTTCTCCAGCATAACAACCTCTACTGGGTACGTGGTTTCATATACACACACAAAATTATAAATTATAAATTATAAATTGTTAATATACATATTGGGTTCATTCATTCATTCATTTATTACATACCTACCCTTTTCCAGGTATTTTAGTTTGGATAAACACCACTTGGAAATTTAACAGGTATCTGGCCTGCTTTCATTTACTTATAAATTTAACAGGTATCTTTCATTGGTGTGGCTGTAATTATGTATTGCTTCACAACAAATTGTGCCAACATTTTCTGGCTTAAAACAACAACCGTTATATTACATCTTATGATATTGTGGGTAAGGAACTCAGGCAGGGTTAGGCTGGATGACTTCTCTCCTCCACATGGTGCCAACTAAGGTCATTTAATGGTGTTTACCAGATGGATAGATTGCTCTGGATGGTCCAAAGTGGCTTTACTTGTACAGACGGTACCTCGTCATGAATGACTGGAAGGTTGAACTCGGTTGAAACTATCAACTGAAGCTTCTACAACCGGAGTCTCCAACATGGAAACCTCAAAGTAGATGTACCATGTACACGGTGGCCCAGGGTTTCCAGAGAGAGTCTTTCAAGACACAAGAAGTGAAAACTGCCAGTGTCTTGTGGTCTAGGCTCAGAAATAATGCCACATATCTACAACCATCAGATCTTTGACAAACCTGACAAAAACAAGCAATGGGGAAAGCATTCCCTATTTAATAAATGGTGCTGGGAAAACTGGCTAGCCATATGTAGAAAGCCGAAACTGGATCCCTTCCTTACACCTTATACAAAAATTAATTCAAGATGGATTAAAGACTTAAATGTTAGACCTAAAGCCATAAAAACCCTACAAGAAAACCTAAGCATTACCATTCAGGACATAGGCATGGGCAAGGACTTCATGTCTAAAACACCAAAAGCTATGGCAACAAAAGCCAAAATTGACAAATGGGATCTAATTAAACTAAAGAGCTTCTGCACAGCAAAAGAAACTACCATCAGAGTGAACAGATAACCTACAGAATGGGAGAAAATTTTTGCAAACTACTCATCTGACAAAGGGCTAATATCCAGAATCTACAATGAACTCAAACAAATTTACAAGAGAAAAGCAAACAACCCCATCAAAAAGTGGGTGAAGTATATGAACAGACACTTCTCAAAAGAAGACATTTATGCAGCCAAAAAACACATGAAAAAATGCTCACCATCACTGGCCATCAGAGAAATGCAAATCAAAACCACAATGAGATACCATCTCACACCAGTTAGAATGGCAATCATTAAAAAGTCAGGAAACAACAGGTGCTGGAGAGGACGTGGAGAAATAGGAACACTTTTACACTGTTGGTGGGACTGTAAACCAGTTCAGCCATTGTGGAAGTCAGTGTGGCGATTCCTCAGGGATCTAGAACTAGAAATACCATTTGACCCAGCCATCCCATTACTGGGTATATACCCAAAGGATTATAAATCATGCTGCTATAAAGACACATGCACACGTATGTTTATTGCGGCACTATTCACAATAGCAAAGACTTGGAACCAACCCAAATGTCCAACAACGATAGACTGGATTAAGAAAATGTGGCACATATACACCATGGAATACTATGCAGCCATAAAAAATGAAGAGTTCATGTCCTTTGTAGGGACATGGATGAAACTGGAAACCACCATTCTCAGCAAACTATCGCAAAGACAAAAAACCAAACACCACATGTTCTCACTCATAGGTGGGAATTGAACAATGAGAACACATGGACACAGGAAGGGGAACATCACACTCGGGGGACTGTTGTGGGGTGGGTGGAGGGGGCAGGGATAACATTAGGAGATATACCTAATGCTAAATGACGAGTTAATGGGTGCAGCACACCAACATGGCACATGTATACATATGTAACTAACCTGCACATTGTGCACACGTACCCTAAAACTTAAAGTATAATAATAATAATTTAAAAAAAGAAACTGGTACAACATCCCTTTTTCCCATATTCTTTTGGTTAAACCAGTTGCAGTGCTGGTTGAGGTTCCCGAGAAGGCATAGACTGAATCTCTCAATAGGAGGAGTCTCAATCTGTGGCCATCTTTCATCTGTGGGTTCTTTATATTTCAGGATTAATGGAGCCTATCGAGCTTATTGGTTAAGAGCAAGAGCTCTAAAATAAACTGATTGTATTTGAATCCCAGATCTGTCACTTACTAATCTTTGGCAACTATGTAATCTTTCTGTGTTTCAGTTTCTCTGTCTGAAGATAGTGATAATAATATTGTGTTGTGTGGTTGTGAGGATTAAATTATATAATGCATATAAAGTGTACATAATACTACCTAGCAATACCAAGTCTCAATAAATACCGCTATCATTGCTTATAAAACCCAAACTTCTTAGCTGAGCAAATAACAACATTCACTATATAACTTCTGCTTTCCTCTCAAGTCTCATATTACTGCATACCTCACAGACACTCAATCCCAGCCATACTCAACTACTGGCTGTTCTCTGAACATGCCATGTTCTTACACCCAGTTGTCAAGAGATCTGCCTTTCAGCCAGGGCTTCACTGCACATGCTGCCCTGTCTGCCTAGAAGAATGATCTCCCTCTACTCCTTCTTCACCTGGCTAATGTTAACTCCTACTGCTCCTTTAAAACTCAGCTCATAAATTACTGTCTCCAGGAACCCATATCTGAACCTCCAGTCAGGGTTAGATGTCCCTCCTCTGTGTTTCCATAACATCTTATATGTATCTTTATTAAATAATTTAACACCATATTATTTGTGCTGATATATTGTGCCATATGCTAGACTAGACTATATATTTCTACAGGCAAACACTGTAGGAATATTGGGCTTTTGGTAAAGTGCTTAACATACACTAGGAACTCAGTAAATGGTTTTTGGAAACACAGAAAAATGGTTAAAATATGAATTGATTTATAAGGAAATCAAGATAAATACAATCTTTTCCCCATAACCCAGGCTTCAGCAACACAACAGTTGTGTAAAGTGAAGTACATCTGAGAGGAGAATTAGCCTTCACTGAGTTTTATCATCAAGAATTCAACAGCCTTGAAAAGGCATTTACTAGGTAACTGTATGCAGAGTGCTCACATAGAGCTGAGAGAAGATAGACATAACTGCATTCCGCCCCCCTCCAAAAAAAATAGTATAGTTCATTTCAGTTCTTTTTTCAAAAACATCCAAGAAGTGAATCCTCATTCTGGATTAATGATCTATCAATTTTTCATAAGGCGTAATGGTTCCCTCATTAAAAGTTATATTATTATTCTAGAAAACAAACCTCAAATCAGGAAAAGGAACAGAAGATAAATAGAAAGCAATGTGTGTCTGGTAAAACATCAAATGAGCCAATGGGTATCTCTGTGGCTTTGCTGCACAGTGAACATTTCTTGCTTCCCTGGAAATAAATCCAGCTTTTTACATCTATGTGACAAAAACTTTTCATTTTCAATGCTTTATTTCCTAGTAAGGCTTAAAAATTTTCCTAAGTCTAAAGTACCCTGATTAATTACATATTCTCTCCTTGTCTTACATCCCACATCTAATTCATCAACAGATCTTTTTAGTTTTTCCTTGAATCAGAATATGACCTATCACCACCTCCATCTTTACCATAGTAGCCAAGCCATCATCATCTCTCCTCTGTATTATTGCAGTAGTCTCCTAAGAGTTCTCTCTGCTTCTGCGTTGGCCCTGTATCACTCTACCCACTACGTTATTTCCATCTTCAAATAAACTTGTGGAGTATTTAGGGTATTGATCATTCCCTTCTTTTACTAACAAGAAGACACACATATAGAGGTGAGAACTCACCGAAGGTCACCCATATATTAATATCAGAGCCATAACTGAAAGGTAGATCTCCTGACACCTAATTTTATCTATTTAGCCTTATAACAGCAAAGTGGCTATTAGTAAACTATAGCCAAATCATATTTCCCATTTTTAGAACCTCCTTCTTCATGTAGATAGACCCACTACACTAGGAAATTTGGAAGTTAATCAGGGAATACTCATATTAGTATCTAAATATGTCAAAGTATCTACCTGAATGTTTCATTGCCAAAGGCAATTTTGTTTTTAAAATTGGCCCAATTGAATGATCTTCATCTTGAGTAATACTGGATTTTTATTCGCATTTTTGTTTGTGTTTTTAGTAACCAAAACCTATTTTTTCCTCTAAAATAACTTATACAGGACCCCACTATATTAAGAATATAGAAGTATGCGCTGGGCACGGTGGCTCATGCCTGTAATCCCAGCACTTTGGGAGGCCAAGGCGGGCGGATCACGAGGTCAGGAGATTAAGACCATCCTGGCTAATACGGTGAAACCCTGTCTCTACTAAAAATACAAAAAAATTAGCTGGGCGTGCTGGCGGGCACCAGTAATCCCAGCTACTCGCGAGGCTGAGGCAGGAGAATGGCGTGAACCCGGGAGGCGGAGCTTGCAATGAGCCGAGATTGCGCCACTACACTCCAGCCTGGGCGACAGAGCGAGACTCTGTCTCAAAAAAAAAAAAAAAAAAAAAAAAGAGAATATAGAAGTAGAGCATATTTAAAAAAAAAAAAGAATGAGGGAAGAACTGCTCAGAGTTTCATGTTCTTGGCTACACATTCACCCCATTGAGTTAACCCTTAAGGCACCGTCACAGAATCTTTGGATCCATGGATTCCAGTTTGAGCACACCTTCTACAGAAGACTTTTCCAATACAGTGTGTTCCACAAACCAGTAGTATCTGCATAACCTAGGAGCTTGTTAGAAATATAGAATCTCAGGCCCTATCCCAGACTAAGAGAGTCTACATTTACATTTTTACAAGATACTCCAGGTGATTCAAATTTTAGAAGCACGAATTCCTTGACTCTATCTGAAAAGGTCTTCTGGTTAAGGTTTAAATGTGGTTTTACAAATACAGGGCCAAACACCAAGAAACAGTATAGGAAGATATATACCCAGATATCTAACTAGATGCTTCGTGTTCTTTCTCTGTGTTTTGCTATATGCCGAGCTTAGCCTATGGATTCATCATTATGCCTAAGTAGATTAGGCAGCTACCACTATGGGATGAGTTGATGAATTCTAGAAAGATATTCCTGACTGCAAGTTTCCTTCCCACCAGCTCTACCACAGTGACTGAAAAACCCACTTGACTCACTCCCATGAGTGGACAGTGTAAATGTAGTTTTTGGAAAGACTATTACATTGAGTGATTATGGGTTATCAACAACCTTATCTCAAATATATTCAAGAAGAATCAGGCCTTAGGGTGATGATACCCTGGGCAGGTGTGACAGGAGGCACAGTACAGCTAAGTGAAGTACTCTTAGATGTTCAGAAAGGCATTGGGGAAAGCAAAACAAGGGAAAGGGGCACAGCACTCAAAGCACACTTCTATTTATTTGTGAATCTCTGCAATGGGCTCTGCTTGTTTTGTATATATATCTTAATCTAGTCACTGCAACTTACAAAATAAAGAAAGAAGCAAATCAATTTATCCCTGTTGAGAGCTATTAAGGCCAGTAAAATCACTGCCCCTTATTCTCACCCAAAGAAAAGAGTGGTTTTCTCTCCGCTCATATTTTTATGTGCAACCATCATCTTTATTATAAGTCTCATTCTTCTTTTCTAAGGAAATGGTGCTACATTTCAACATTAAGAGGTTTCAACATGGCACTACAAGGAGGCTTGTAAAAGCAATGTGGCACCAAGGCATATAAGCATTTTTTCCATTATGCCTGTGACAGATGTAATGCTTACTAGATTCAAAGCCTCAAGGGCTCCATTGTCAGAGATAAATGTTAAACTGAAGAATTTATCCAAATAATTCAAGCCAAAATATGGTTTCACCTGAAATGTGCAGGAAATAGAAATGATTGAAATTTATTGATTTGGATGGTCCAGATAATTAACTTGGTTCATCACTTTCATTTTGCTAGTGTAGAACTGGTCTGATTAATCCAAGTAGCTATAAAATGATGAATTATCCAGATTAAATCTATACTCCTTCTTCAATAAGCTTTTGTAGAACTTACCTCAAAATACCTCATGGCACACAGGCCTGGATGATTTAAGAGGAGCGCCACATTCTTGATGTCAGTGTCCAAATACTCCAGAGATACCTACCCAAACATTTTACTGGGAGAGGCAATTTTAACTTACAGAGTTGTCCAGTTAAATGGTCTTCATCTTCAGAAATACTTGAGACAGTGGTTCTTGTAGTGCAAGGTAGACTTAGAAAAGTGGCAAATGCTCAGGCTCATTTACTTTTACTTAGGAAGCCAAGGCAGCTGGGCGTGGTGGCTCATGCCTGTAATCTCAGCACTTTGGGAGGCCGAGGTGGGTGGATCTCCTGAGGTCAGGAGTTTGAGACCAGCCTGGCCAACATAGTGAAATCCTATCTCTACTAAAAATACAAAGAAAAAATTAGCCAGGTGTGGTGGCGCATGCCTGTAGTACCAGCTACTCGGGACGCTGAGGCAGGAGAATCGTTTGAACCTGGGAGGCAGAGGTTGCGGTGAGCCGAGATCATGCCACTGCACTCCAGTCTGTGCAACAGAGTGAGACTCAGCCTCAAAAAAAAAATTAAATAAGAAAATAAGAAGCCAGGGCAAAGGCCTACTACTAGGAGAAATAACATTTCTAGGCATCATATTGGATTAAATTGTCTCTAATTATTAAAGCATCTAGTAAGAAAATAAGCTCCAGCTAGGAAGTCTGAACTAAAGTCAGAGAGACTTGACTGAACTAGAAGCAGTCCCCTCACACCCACCACAGGACCCTGTAAAGCAGAGCAGACTCTCAATTATTTGGCCAAAGCCTGAAAATCTAAGTTTGCAAAACACAGTAAGGACCTGAGAGACAAAATATTTGTTCTCCTGTGAAGAAGGTTGGATTTTGTGAGGGCGGGGGAACAGGACAAAAATCTAGGCTACTTGGAAGAGGGGGCTGTGTGGAATGAAAGGATAGGTGAGTAATGAGTAGAGAGGAAGGTAAAACAGGAATATTTTCCTCTTCAAAAGCCCAAACCTAGATAGAACTTCCCCGTTTGGCACAAGGAACTACTAGATTAGAGTTCCAATCTCTGTTGCTCCAAACTATACTATTGTTCTAAGAGCTACTCTATACTTCATCAAGAAACTTCGACTATCTAGTTTGTAATTTGGTCTGAGGGAGATTGGTGGAGCATGAAGTACTTGGAGAAGGATGTAGCCATCGGATGATAATCTTGCAGGAGCTCTGAAGACTGAGATAGCATCAAACTCCATGTAGATTATTGAGCACAGTCACCAACAGTAATTAACAACTATGCATAGGTCCATGGACTAGCAGTGGCAGAGGAGCACACCCATCCACAGGCATGAAAGAAAGGAAAATGAGACTGCATTTCCTATTAGCAAGAATCATCCTTTAAAAGAGTTCTGCTCCTCTTGAATATTCTGTATATTTTACAAAAATTACCAAGCTGTATTTACCCAGGAAATAAGGAGGCAGTTTGCATTTGAAAGCGGGGGAAGGAAGAAATCACTCAAATAGGCGGTTAGGGTGGGTCCTTGGTAAAACTCCTTCAAACAGAGGACAGCCTGAAAATCAAACTGCAGGCCCCAGATAAGAAAGAGCCCACATCCTTGAATGGAAACACCTACTCTGTGAAACAAGATGAACAAATTCTATTCCTCTTCTGGTTCTTACTTTTCACCTATTTTACATATGCCTACCTTTCTGTGATTGGCTGCAGGCCAAGTCTTCACTCACATAGGGTGAATCATCATTTCAGCCCCGATTGGTCTCTGCCCAAGGTCCGGGGCCAAGCTTTCACATCAGCCCCTGATTGGTCCAGGGCCAAGTTCCTGGGCCAAGCCTTCACCTCTATCCCTAATTGCTTTTTTTTTTTTTTTTTTTTTTTTTGACAATATCATACCTCTCTCTTAGTGGTGCTTTCTCCAAGACAGCCTACAAGCTAGTCAGCACATTCCTCCCCTTCCAGTCCATAAAAATGCCAGACTCAGCCTCATAGCTGGCAACCTTCTCAGGCCCCCTCTCCTTGGTGGAGAGCTTTCTTCTTTTGCTTATTAAACATTTGGTCCAGCCTCACCCTTTGTGTCCATGATCCCCAATTTTCTTGGTTGTGAGACAAGAACTCCAGATAATACCATAGAAAACAAGACTGCAACACTGTGACAGAAAGACTAGTGACTTAGATGTCAGGAGATCTGTATTCAAGTCATTAATTAGTTCTGTGACTTTGGGAAAGTCACTTCTCCTGGGCTTTAGTATCCTCATCTTTAACATGAATTCCCAAATATGATGATGATGATGGTGATGATGATGATAGTAATAGCATTTATTAAGCCCTTGTTAAGTGTAAGAAACCATTTGTTCTCATTGTTTCATAGGCGTTAATTCTTCTAATTCTGGCAATGATCCTGTGAGGCAGGCACTATTTATAATGTTCTGTAGATATGAGAGGATAAGCTAGTTGCCCAAAATGTCACTTCACTAAAATGTATTAGAGCTAAGGTTTGAAGACAGATGTCTATAATGCCAATATATTTTGGCATTATAGACCAAGACGATGCCTGATGCTTCTTCATCTTGATACTAATTCATTCTTCTGACCATCATGTCAGAGCTTCTTTCCCTAAAGCCATACATGTTACAATGGCACAGCCAGGACTCAAACAGGGGCATCCTGGCTTCTAGGTCAAAGTATATCTACAATATCTACAATGCTTTCTGAGCAGGGGAAGCCTGAGAGTTTCCTTTAGATCACGCCAATGACATAACTTCTGTAGTAATAGAAAGAATAATAGATAATCCTCATGTAGGTCTTATTCTAAGCTTAGTACTAGTCTAAGTACATTACAAATGTTAACTCAATCTTCATTAAACTCGTATGAGGTAGAAACTATTATTTATTCCAATTTTATTGGAGTGGAAACTAAGGCATAGACAGGTTAAGTAAATTTACCAAGGTCAATTAGCTTATAGCAGAGCTACAATTTGAACCAAGGCAATCAAGTTCCACAGTTCTCTGATCCTAAGCACTATGCTAAACTGCCTCACAAATCAAATATCAAATTATGGATTTATTTCTCTTAACTTACGTGCCTGCTTTCCACATCTCACCATCCTGGGAATATGCAGATTCACGCCGAAGGACGCTGCATAGTTTGTCAGCAAATCGGATGGTGCAACTTCTATATGGGGCAATAGAAGAATCAAATAAAAACACTGACTCTTCTAGATAGAGTAAAGAAAGACTCATTCTAACCTTGATATTATACAGTGGAACATGGAACATGGCATCTCTTTGCCCAAGGACTACTACCTACTTGTCAGGGGCTCATAAGGTTTGCTACGTATCAGAAAATTAACTGTAACTACATTTTTGGAACAATTCGAACACTTAGAGCTCACATTGACAATCTTCAAGGGAAGTAAACTGTTTCAAGTATCTGCATTCCCAAAAGGGACATCTTCAAGTCTTCCTAAGAGTGACAGATTTGTAATTGAAGAAGATGGAGGAGAGGGATCAAGTAAGAGAGGTTAAGATTAAATATCAGAAATGTTTTACCAGCCAAACAAAATTTATACCTCTACATACACAGAGAGAGAGAGAGACAGAGAGAAAAAGGAGGAGGAGGAGGAGGAAGGAGGAAAACTTAAAATGGGATGGAACTTCCATTTGACAATAAACTGAGCTTTATTAGCCTTTAATCCAATTCTTTCTTCACTTAAGATCAGCCTGATCTCCAAACCTCCTATATATCTTCTTGTACAGGATACTGCCCTGTACTGGACTTAGCACAGTACTTCTGGGATATCTCAAAATCTTCAGGCAACAAACTAGTAATTTGAATTGTAGTTCTACCATATATCATCTATGTGACCTTGGCCAAGTCATTTAACTTTTATGAATTTTATTTTATTCATTGGAAAAGTGATAATTGATGCAAGCAATTCAATGAAATCTGTATCAAATGGGTTAGACCAGTGTGTGGCACACAATAAATATTTATTAAATTAAAAAGTGGGCTGGGCACGGTGGCTCAGGCCTGTAATCCCAGCACTCTGGGAGGCCAAGGCGGGCGGATCATGAGGTCAAGAGATCGAGACCATCCTGGCTAACACAGTGAAACCCCATCTCTACTAAAAGCACAAAAAACTAGCCAGGCGTAGTGGTGGGCACCTGCAGTCCCAGCTACTAGGGAGGCTGAGGCAGGAGAATGGCGTGAACCCAGGAGATGGAGCTTGCAGTGAGCCAAGATGGCACTACTGCACTCCAGCCTGGGCAACAGTGCAAGACTCTGTCTCAAAAAAAAAAAAAATTAAAAAGTGATTAAATGAATAAGTTGATTTTAGAAGATAGTTTTAACCATAGAAAAAAGAACTAGATCTTAATTGTTTTCCTTTGTACCCACACAAAAATGGCCTGATCATATCTCCTAACAAGATAATTTAATAAAGATCCAAGTCTTCAACTAACATATATGGAATTCTAATTATTCATGATCTATGGTCCTACAATTTTAGCAATAGAGTACATTTTTTTTCCCAAAAGAATAGCCATAATTATGCCCTGATCCATAAATTCCAATCGCTGGACCTATATGGACATAAATCCTGGAGAAGATGCCCTGTACATTCCAGTCTCTGATTCTTTGATCCATGCCCTTCATTTGACCTCCTTCTGTTATAATAATGGTACTCTCGATGTCATCTCTTGACAGAGTCATTAGATCCATTGGAACACACCTATGGGTCATCCAATAGTTTTCATATTTATGTTCAGACAAGACTAGGCAGTTTTGATTTCATTTAATAGAAAGTGGAATGAGGCATGAAAGATAAGTAATGAAAAGATTATAGTAAAAATTCATTTGGTCTATTCCAGGGTTTTGCAAACTGTGACCCATGGACCAAATTTGGCCTGCCACTTCTTTATGTATGGTGTGCAAGCTAGAAATTGTTTTCATATTATCAAATGGTTGAACAATCAAAATAAGAATAGTATTTAATGACATAAACTATTATATGAAATTCAAATTTTATTGTCCATAAATTTTCATTATAATAGAACCACACATTCATGTATGTATTATCACTGCATTCATGCTATAATGGCAGAAATAAGTATCTGGAATTAATGTAGATAGTCTACCTGTCATTCAAATCTAATTCATTCTATTAGATAAATTGATTTTTTTTTTCTTAAATTTAGGTTTGACTTCAAGGGAATTTTTCTCTATTCCATTATTAATGAGGCACACTTTAGTTCACATGCTCTTTTAAAAATGAATAATTATGTTATTATAGCATGTTTTCCTTTGTTTCTCAACAGTTATTGTGAGTGTTTTGACACTTGGGAAGTCATGCATTCAAGTAATTGTATGAGAGTAAAAAATATTTAGAATTACATTTAAAACTAGATGATGGCCCAGAAAGCCTAATCCTTATTATCTCGCCTTTTACAGAAAATGTTTGCTGACCCCTAGTCTAGTCTCTTGAGGGAACTTTCAGAAGTGATTGTTCCAAAGCTCATTTCTGATAGAAATCTGTGAATTTGTCTTTGGCCAACCAGAAGACTTCCATGAAAAAGCTTGTTGTGCCTGCTATTTCCGAGTTGAAAAAAAAAATCAAGCATGATAAATAAGGTACCAGGATTCTTTCTCCCAATTTGAAGGAGTAGACAATGGTCAGTTTTCTATGTTCTTTCTTATTTTCCTAAAAGTGCAGCAGAGCCTGGATCATTTCAAATTTGGTTCACAAACAAGTATTACCAGTTTCAGAGAGGAACACCACCCCAGAATTTCTTTGAGAAGAATTCATGATCACATCAAAGTTCTCTGCCTACCTAACTCTACTTCTTATCTGGCCTCAATATCACTGACTAAAGATCACATCCACAAAAAAGTACTGCCCACAAAAGGTAAAATTAAGCAAAGGTTTGAGGGCACTAGGATTTGCCACAGCGGTGGAAATGTAGCAAATGTAAAAGTTTCTCCCTCTTTGGAGTAGATGTATGTCCTGTAAGTTGCCCACAAGGCACAATTCTAGATAGAGAACCTTATTTTTCATTGATTTTCATTGTAAAATTGATTACATGCTTAATTGGAAAATAATTTCATTCCAACCATGACCAAATTACTCCTTTTAAAAACAGCACATTATTTTTTGACTACAGAATATTTATAGGGAACAGTATTTCTTTTTAATAAACTATTAATAATAAATTTATATAAAATCGCTAAAGACAAACACACAGCAACTAGGGTTGTTTGCAGTTTTATTTCAATGGTTTAAAGTGAAACTCACAATGATTAAACAAAAAGGACAAGTAGACTGAAAATTTCCTCAGCTCCAAGACTACTTTCTTAACAATATCTATAGCAAAATACATAGTGCTCCCTTTTTACCAGGCAGAAGCTTGATCAAAGTTTCCAGAATTTAGGATTGAGCAAGGTAATCTGGGCTGAAGAAAAGGGAAGACACTGAATCTCAACAGAAGCAGTGATTCCAATTATGACCTCAAGGAAGCAATGGTGGTAAAATAAGTGATTATATAGCTATTTCTGAAATGCATGGAAGAAAGACTTCAGGTAGAATTTTAGTTTCCTGAGGTAGAGAATCTGGAAAGCATAAACTTTGGCAAGCTGACTTTCTATATAAAATTGTGGTTTTTATATTTCAAGAAAATTGTGTCCAAAAAGTATCCAATTAGGAGGCAGTTTAGAACAGAATTAAGTTTGAATCTAGACTGCCCAGATTGACAGCACAACTCCTTCATTTTCTGTCTAAAATCTTGGGCATATTACTAAATATCTTTTTGCTTTAGTTTATTCGTCCATGGCAGAGTGATTGTAATAATAACTACCATGTCAGATGGTGATTGTAAGGATTAAATGCAAAACATATAACAGTATTTGGCACATTATGGGCATTTTAAAAATGTCAGCTGCTGTTACTCCTCCTCCTTTTCTTCCCCTTCCTCCTTTTTTTTTTTTTTTTAAGACAGAGTCTCGCTCTGTCACCCAGGCTGGAGTGCAGGAGTGCAGTGGTGCGATCTCGGCTCACTGCAGCCTCTGCCCCCTGGGTTCAAGTGGTTCTTCTGCCTCAGCCTCCTGAATAGCTGGGACTACAGGCCCACGCCACCATGCCCAACTAATTTTTGTATTTTTAGTAGAGATGGGGTTTCACCATGTTGGCCAGCATGGTCTCGATCTCCTGACCTCCTGATCCGCCCACCTCGGCCTCCCAAAGTGCTGGGATTACAGGCGTGAGCCACTGTGCCCAGCCCCCTTCCTCCTACTTCTATACCTACTGTGACAATTCGTCATGATCATTACTATAAAATTCCTGAAATATTTGCGTGTCTTAGTATGAATTGTTGTGGGTGCTTTGCCTAGCACACATTTTCGATGTGGTATACCCTGGTTTGAAAACAGAGGATCCCCAAAACACACCTAAGCTCCAAGATATTTATCTCTTAGAGACAGTAGTCACTCCATTCCTGCTATAGACTGAATGTTTGTGTCCCTTCCAAATTCATATGTTGAAATCCTAACTCCTAATGTGATGCTATTAGGAGGTGGGGACTTTGGGGGGTAATTAGATCTTAAGGGCAGAGCTCTCATGAATTGGATTAGTGTTCTTATAAAAGAGACCTCAGGCCGAGCGAGGTGCCTCACACCTGTAACCCCAGCACTTTGGGAAACTGAGGTGGGCAGATTACTTGAGCCCAGGAGTTCGAGACCAGCCTGGGCAACATGGTGACACTCTGTCTCTACAAAAAAGAAAACAAAAATTAGCCAGGCATGGTGGTGTATGCCCATGGTCCTATCTAGTCGGGAGGCTGAAGTGGAAGGATCACTTCAGCCCCAGGGACGAAGGTTGCAGTGAGCCAAGATAGCACCATTGCATTCCAGCCTGGGTAATAGAGCCAGACTCCGTCTCAAAACAAAAAACAAAAAACAAACAAACAAAAAAAACCACAAACAAACAAAGAGAGAGAGTGAGAGAGACATTAGAGAGATCAGAGAGTTCTCACCCCCATCACAGCAAGAAGATGGCCACCTGTGAACCAGGAACTGAACCAAATACCAATTATGCTAGGGCCTTGGTCATGGACTCCCCAGCCTCTAGAAGTATGATAAATAAATGTTCTTTGTTTAAGTCTGTGGTAGTTTGTTACAGCAGTCTGAAATGACTAAGACAATCCCTTATTCCCACAAGTAGTCTTGAAAATAACTAGAGTTGTACAGCTCTAAATCCAAAAATCGCTGAGTCCTCAAGCCCAAATCCATAACTCCCAATAGGGCTTTTAGAACAATATTACAGATGAAAACTAAAACAGTTAGGTAGCCTATTAACTTTCAGGAGCTCTTATATGTCTTCTAATGTCACAAGTCACCGATCTATATAGCAGCCTATTGCTCCTGAATACCCTGCAATGACCAATCTGCCTTAGCGATTTCAGTTTGGTTACTGATGAAAAAGAAATAATCGACTTGAAAAAGTCAATCTCATTAAAAAGATATCCCACAAGTGAGATATAATCTTGAATTTAATTTTTTTAAATGTACTAATTTGCTGATTTTCTTCAAAGGGATTTATGATTGATTAAGTCTTCTACAAGGTACAGAACACTATGCTTAGTGCTGAGGATACAGGAGTGAATAAACTAGATATGATCCCTGCTCTCATGAAGCTTACAATTATGCTATTGTTTCATTTTTATTTATTCATTCAGTAAGTATTTATCCGACCCATTCTAGGTGTGAATTGGAGATGAAAGTGACCCAAACAAACATGCCAAAGCTAAACAAGAGTTATTAGTTCTGTTATCTTGGATATAACAATTTACTCCTTAATATTTTTTTCTAAATGCCAAAATTAATGCCTTTGGAAATCATGTGACTTATTTCTGTGCTTACCGTGTAACTTCATAGTACGCTAGTAATGGAACTGGGCTTAGAATACTGACCTCCTGACATCAAATTCCAAGCATCCCTGGTTCAGGCTAAATCTAAAATCAAAATTAAAAATTTCACTTCTAATATCTGAGGGTGACATTCTATCAACTCCATTTATTGTTACGTGGAATTAATGTAGTCTACCTCTCACTCAAATCTAATTTATTGTATTAGATAATTTTTTAAATTTATGTTTGATTGCAAGGGAATTTTTCTTTATTAATGAAACACACTTTAGTTCAAATGCTTTTTTAAATGAATAATTATAGCATGTTTTTCTTTGTTTATCATCTGTTATCGTGAGTGTTTTGACATGGGAAGTCACGCATTCAGGTAATTGTATAAAAGTAAAAGGTATTTAAAACTTATAATTGAGAGGGACAAATAATTGAGCAGCAAACAGTGGTATGTATTTTAATTCAGTATTACAAGTTATAAATTATCCAGACAAGGCAGGCCAGGTGCGGTGGCTCACGCCTGTAATCCCAGCACTTTGGGAGGCTGAGGCAGGCGGATCACGAGGTCAGGAAATCAAGACCATCCTGGCTAACACGGTGAAACCCCGTCTCTACTGAAAATACAAAAAAATTAGCCAGGTGTGGTGGCGAGCGCCTATAGTCCCAGCTACTCAGGAGGCTGAGGCAGGAGAATGGTGTGAACCCAGGAGGCAGAGCTTGCAGTGAGCTGAGACTGCGCCACTGCACTCCAGTCTGGGCAACAGAGAGAGACTCTGTCTCAAAAAAAAAAAATTATCCAGACAAATAATAATTTTTAAACTGGATTTTAGTAGTAATTTCCAATTAGTCTTCCTATACTACCATATCTTTCACGTTCCAATATATCCTACACACTGCTTCCGGATTATTCCCTACAGTACCATTTCCATTTTGTCACACCTCATCTCAAGAAACTCTGGTGTCTCCCCAGTGCCTAAAAAGACTAAATATAAACTCCTGAGTCAGAATTCAAGATCTTTCATTATTTAATTCTATTTTTCTACTATTAGTCCTCTACTAGGAATTAGATCACCCATTATTGGTTTTGTTGTTTTACCTTTCCTGAATCAATGTCTGATAATTGAACATGGGCAAAGAGGTGGAAAGAGGTATGACCTCTATCTCCTGTTATTTTTTACCTGAATTGAGATGCATGTGTATAGAAAATCTATAATTTACCACTTACTACATGGTCTAATCATGGAAATGTAGACACTCAAAGTATTCAGCTTTGGGTTTATTATGTGAAAGGCAAGTAACAGTCTACAAAATAAACTACACTAGATGGGGAATCTTTTCCTTAGAGCTTCCTATATCCATGTTATGAACTGAGTGATTTTCTACTAAGTTCAAATAGGTTTTCCAGGTGGCCAGTTTGCTATCTACACACATCACAAATTTTACAGTATGTAGTGACCAATCCCATAAGCCATAGACGAAAAGGATAGAATATAAAAGTCACCTTATTATCTCAGGAAATATCAGAACAAGTACACGTTTGGACAACAGTATGGGATATAAATTACAGCTCCATTTGCTTTTTAGTCTCAGATTTCTGTAATTCCATTCTCCACAAAATCTAAATCATAATAAATATTTAATGTACAAGATAACTATCCTCCTTAACACCAATATTTTTTCTTTTCTTTTCTCTTTTATTTTAAGTTCCGGGATACATTTGCAGAACATGCAGGTTTGTTATATAGGTAATCATGTGCCATGGTGGTTTGCTGCACCTATCAACCTGTCATCTAGGTATTAAGCCCCGCGTGCATTAGCTATTGGTCCTGAAGCTCCCCCTCCCCTCAACTCCCCCGACAGGCCCTGGTGTGTATTGTTCTCCTCCCTGTGTCCATGTGTTCATCATTATTCAGCACCCACTTACGAGTGAAAACATGCGGTGTTTCTGTTCCTGTGTAAGTTTGCTGAGGATGATGGCTTCCAGCTTCATCCAAGTTCCTGCAAAGGACATGATCTTATTCCTTTTAATGACTACATAATATTACATGGTGTATATGCACCACATTTTCTTTATCTAGCCTATCATTGGTGGGTATTTAGGTTGGTTCCATGTCTTTGCTATGTGAATAGTGCTGCAATAAACATACGTGTGCATGTATCTTTATAATAGAATGATGTATATTCCTTTGGGTATATACCCAGTAACGGGATTGCTGAATCAAATGGTATTTCTGGTTCTAGATGTCTGAGGAATAGCCACACTGTCTTCTACAATGGTTGAACTAATTTACATTCCCATCAACAGTGTAAAAATATTTCTATTTCTCCACAGCCTTGCCAGCATCAGTTGTTTTTTGACTTTTTAATAATTGCCATTCTGACTGGTGTAAGATCATATCTCATTGTGGTTTCTATTTGCATTTCTCTAATGCTCAGTGAAGATGAACTTTTTTCGTATGTTTGTTGGCCACATAAATGTCTTCTTTTGAGAGGTGTCTGTTCATTTCTTTTGCCCACTTTTTTGATGGGGTTCTTTGATTTTTTTCTTGTACATTCATTTAAGTTCCATGTAAATTCAATTGCAAAAATTTTTTCCCATTCTGCAGGTTGCCTGTTCACCCTGATGATAGTTTCTTTTGCTGTGCAGAAGCTCTTCGTTTAATTAGATCCCATTGTCAATTTTACCTTTTGTTGCAATTGCTTTTGGCAATTTCATCATAAAATTTTTGCCCATGCCTATGTCCTGAATAGTACTGACTAGGTTTTCTTCTAGGGTTTTTATGGTTTGGGGTTTTACATTTACGTCTTTAATCCATCTTGAGTTAATTTTTGTATAAGATGTAAGGAAGGGTTCCAGTTTCAGTTTTCTGCATATGGCTAGCCAGTTTTCCCAGCACCATTTATTGAATAGGAGAGCCTTTCCCCATTGCTTGTTTTTGTCAGGTTTGTGGAAGATCCGATGGTTGTAGATGTGTGGTGTTATCTCTGAGGTCTCTGTTCTGTTCCATTGGTCTATATGTCTGTTTTGGTACCACTACCATGCTGTTTTGGTTACTATAGCATTGTAGTATAGTTTGAAGTCAGGTAGCATGATGCCTCCAGCTTTGTTCTTTTTGGTTAGGATTGTCTTGACTAAACGAGGTCTTCTTTGATTCCATATAAAATTTAAACCAATTTTTTCTAATTCAGTGAAGAATGTCAATGGTAGTTTGATGGGAATAGCATTGAATCTTTAAATTACTTTGGGGAGTATAGCCATTTTCACAATATTGACTCTTCCTATCCATGAGGATGGACTGTTTTTCCATTTGTTTGTGTCCTCTCTTATTTCCTTGAGCAGTGGTTTGTAGTTCTCATTGAAGAGGTCCTCCATGTCCCTTGTTAGCTGTATTCCTAAGTATTTTGTTCTTTTTCTAGCAATTGTCAATGGGAGTTGATTCATGATTTGGCTCTCTGCTTGTCTCTTATTGGTATATAGGAATGCTTGTGATTTTTTTTTTTTTTTTTTTTTTTTTTTTTTGTGAGACAGAGTCTCGCCCTGTTGCCCAGGCTGGAGTGCAATGGCACAATCTCAGCTCACTGCAACCTCTGACTCCTGGGTTCAAGCAATTCTCTTGCCTCAGTCTCCCAAGTAGCTGGGATTACAGGTGCCCACCACCACACCCAGCTAATTTTTTGTATCTTTAGAAGGGACAGGGTTTCACCATGTTGGCCAGGCTGGTCTCGAACTTCTGACCTAGTGATCCACCCACTTCGGCCTCCCAACGTGCTGGGATTACAGGCGTGAGCCACCACACCCAGCCCGCTTGTGATTTTTGTACATTGATTTTTGTATCCTGAGACTTTGCTGAAGTTGCTTATCAGCTTAAGGAGCTTTTGGGCTGAGACGATGAAGTTTCCTAAATATAGAATCATGTTGTCTGCAAACAGACAATTTGACTTCCTGTCTTCCTATTTCAATATCCTTTATTTCTCTCTCTTGCTGGTTGCCCTGGCCAGAACTTCCAATACTATGTTGAATAGGAGCGGTGAGAGAGAACATTGTTGTCTTGTGACAGTTTTCAAAGGGAATGCTTCCAGCTTATGCCCATTCAGTATGATATTGGTTGTGGGTTTGTCATAAATAGCTCTTATTATTTTGAGATATGTTCCATCAATACCTAGTTTATAGGAGTTTTTAACAGGAAAGGATGTTGAATTTTATCAAAGGCCTTTTCTGCATCTATTGAGATGATCATGTGGTGTTTGTCATTGGTTCTGTTTATGTGATGGATTACGTTTATTGATTTGCATATGTTGAACAAGCCTTGCATCCCAGGGATGAAGCCAACTTGTTAGTGGTGGACAAGCTTTTTGATGTGCTGCTGCATTTGGTTTGCCAGTATTTTATTGAGGATTTCTGCATTGATGTCCATCAGGGATATTGGCCTAAAGTTTTCTATTTTTATGTCGTATTTGCCAGGTTTTGGTATTAGGATGATGCTGGCCTCATAAAATGAGTTAGGGAGGAGTCCCTCCTTTTTAGTTGTTTGGAACAGTTTCAGAAGGAAAGGCAGCAGCTCTTTTTTGTAGCTTTCGTAGAATTTGGCTGTGAATCTGTCTAGTCCTGGGCTTTTTTGGGCTAGTAGTCTATTCAGTACTGCCTCAACTTCAGAACTTGTTATTGGTCTATTCAAGTGTTCGACTTCTTTCTGGTCTAGTCTTGGGAGGGTGTATGTTTCCAGAAATTTATACATTTCTTCTAGATTTTCTAGTTTATTTGTGTAGAGGTGCTTATAGTATTCTCTGATGATAGTTTGTATTCCTGTGGGGTCAGTGGTGATATCCCCTTTATCATTTTTTATTGTGTCTATTTGATTCTCCTCTCTTTACTTCTTTTTTTTTTTTTTTTTTTTTTTGAGACAGAGTTTCACTGTCTCCCAGGCTGGAGTTCAGTGGCACAATCTCGGCTCACTGCAAGCTCTGCCTCCCGGGTTCTCGCCATTCTCCTGCCTCAGCCTCTCCAGTAGCTGGGACTACAGGCGCCCGCCACCACGCCCGGCTAATTTTTTGTATTTTTAGTGGAGACAGGGTTTCACCGTGTTAGCCAGGATGGGCTTGATCTCCTGACCTCGTGATCTGCCCACCTCGGCCTCCCAAAGTGCTGGGATTACAGGCGTGAGCCACCGCACCCGGCCTCTCTTTACTTCTTTATTAGTCTATCTTGCTATTTTATTAATATATGCAAAAAAACATTTCATTGATTTTTTTAAAGGTTTTATTATTTATTTGTTATTTTTTTGTCTCTATCTCCTTCAGTTCCACTCTGATCTTAGTTATTTCCTGTCTTCTGTCAGCTTTTGGATTTGCTTCCTCTTGCTTCTCTAGTTCTTTTAGTTGTGATGTTAGGGTGTTGATTTGAGACATTCCTAGCTTTCTGATGTGGGCATTCAGTGCTATAAATTTCTCTCTTAACACTGCTTTAGCTGCACCCCCGAGATTCTGGTATGTTGTCTCTTTGTTCTCATTGGTTTCAAAGAATTTCTTGATTTCTGTCTTATTTTCATTATTTACCCAGGAGTCATTTAGGAGCAGGTTGTTCAATTTCCATGTAATTGTATGGTTTTGAGTGAGTTTCTTAATCCTGAGTTCTAATTTGATTCCACTGTGGTCTGAGAGACTTTTATGATTTCAGTTCTTTTGTATTTGCTGAGGAGTGTTTTACTATCAATTATGTGGTCAATTTTAGAGTAAGTGCCATGTGGTTATGAGAATATATAGTCTGTTGTTTGGGGGTGAAGAGTTCTGTAGATATCTATTAGGTCCACTTGATCCAGACCTGAGTTCAAGTCCTGAATATCCTTGTTAATTTTCTGTCTCATTGATCTAATATTGACAGTGGGGTGTTAATGTCTCCCACTATTATTGTGTGGGATTCTAAGTCTCTTTGTAGGTCTCTAATAATTTGTTTTATGAATCTGGGTGTTCCTGTATTGGGTGCATATATATATTTAGGATAGTTAGCTTTTTTTGTTGAATTGATTCCTTTGCTATTATGTAATGCCCTTCTTTGTCTTTTTGGATTTTTGTTGGTTTAAAGTCTGTTTTGTCAGAGACTAAGATTGCAACCCCTGCTTTTTTCTGCTATTTGCTTGGTAAATTTTCTTCCATCCCTTTATTTTGAACCTGTGTGTGTCTTTCCACGTGAGATGGGTCTCTTGAATACAGTACACAGGTGGGTCTTGACTCTTTATCCAATTTGTCAGTCTGTGTCTCTAATTGGGGAATTTAGCCCACTTGCATTTAAGGTTAACATTGTTATGTGTTAATTTGATCCTGTCATCTTGATGCTAGCTGCTTATTTGGCACACTAGTTGGTGCAGTTTCTTCATAGTGTCATTGGTCTTTGAATTTTGGTATGTTTTTGCAGTGGCTGGTACTGGTTTTTCCTTTCCATATTTAATGCTTCCTTCAGGAGCTCTTTCAAGGCAGGCCTGGTGGTGACAAATTCCCTCAGCATTTGCTTGTCCAAAAAGGATTTTATTTCTCCTTCACTTATGAAGCTTTGTTTGACCATATATGAAATTCTGAGTTGAAAATTCTTTTAAGAATGTTGAATATTGGCCCCCACTCTCTTCTGGCTTGTAGGGTTTCTGCTGAGAGATCCACTGTTAGTCTGATGGGCTTCCCTTTGTAGGTCCCCTGGCCTTTCTCTCTGGCTGCCCTTAACATTTTTTTCTGCATTTCGACTTTGGAGAATCTGATAATTATGTGTCTTGGGTTTATCTTCTCGTGGAGTATCTTACGTGGTTCTCTGTATTTCCTGAATTTGCATGTTGGCCTGTCTTGCTAGGTTGGGGAATTTCTCCTGGATGATATCCTAGGTGTGTTATCCAACCTGGTTCCATTCTCCCTGTCTCTTTCAGGTACTACAGTCAGTCATAGGTTTGGTCTTTTTACATAGTCCTATGGTTCTTGGAGGTTTTTTTCATTTCTTTTCATTCTTTCTTCTCTAATCTTGTCTGCCTGCCTTATTTCAGCAAGATAGTCTTCAATCTCTGATATTCTTTCTTCTGCTTGATTGATTCAGCTATTGATATTTGTGTATGCTTCATAAAGTTCTCGTGCTGTGTTTTTCAGCTCCATCAGGTCATTTATGTTCCTCTCTAAACTGGTTTTTCTAGACAGTAGCTCCTGTAACTTTTTATCACGGTTCTTAGCTTCTTTGCATTGGGTTAGAACATGCTCCTTTACCTCAGCGAAGTCTGTTATTACCCACATTCTGAAGCCTACTTCTGTCAATTCATCCATCTCATCCTCCGTCCAGTTCTGTGTCCTTGCTCGAGAGATGTTGTGATCATTTGGAAGAGAAAAGGCACTCTGGCCTTTTGGGTTTTCAGCATTTTTTCATTGATTCTTTTTCATCTTCATGAGTTTGTCTAGTTTCAGTCTTTGAGGCTGCTGACCCTTGGATGAGGTTTTTGTACGGATTTTTTTGTTGTTGATGCTGTTGTTACTTTCTGTTTGTTTTTCTCTCAATAGTCTGGTCCCTGTCCTGTAGGGCTGCTGCAGTTTGCTGGGGCCCTACTCATCTGGTTCACTCCCGCAGCTGGAGATGTCACTTAAGGAGGCTGGAGAAGAGCAAAGTTGGGTGCCTGCTCTCTGGGATCTCTGACCTTGAGGGCCTCCGACCTAAAGCCAGTAGGAATGCTCCTGTACAGGGTGTCTGGTGACCCCTGTTGGGGTGTCTCACCCAGTTAGGGGGCATGGGAACCAGGACCCATTTATTGAAGTACTTTAGCTGTCCTTTGGTGGAGGGGGTGTGCTGTGCTGTGGGGTAACCCACTCATCTGGGATGCCCAGATTCCTCAGAGCTAGCAGGAGGAGAGACTATGTCTGCTTGTCCGCAGAGACTATGGCCACCCCTCCCCCTAGGGGCTCAGGCCCAGGAAGATCAGAGTTCTTTCCCTGAGCCCCTGTCTGGAGTTGTTGGAGTTTCTGCAGGGAGGCCCTACCAAGTTAGGAGGGAGGGATGGGTCAGGGTCAGGCCTGAAGAGGCTATCTGGCCACAGCCTGTGTGCTGCACTGTGGGGAATACCTCTTGTGACCAAGCAGTCTGGCCCTGGCTCCAGCAGGCAAAAAGCAGGACCTGGGGCTATAGTAATGGCTGCTGACCTTCCCTTTCCCTTGCCTTCCCCGCCAGGAGCTTCGTTTCTTAGGTAGCTAGCAGCTGCAGTGTTGGTTGCTGCCCCTCCCCCAGGAAGCTCAGATGGCTTAGACAACAGTCAGTGGCAGCAGTGGTGATGGCCACCTCTCCGCCTGGTAGCTCAGCAGGCTTAGGCATATTCCAGCAGAGTGGCTGTTGAGAATCTGTTGAGAATCAGCGTGGCTCTGCGGTTGGGACCCAAGGCCCTAGTGGTGTGGGCTCACAAGTGGGATCTTGTGATCTGTGGGTTGCATAGTTCCGTGGAAAAGCACAGTTCCCCAGGCTGGGTAGCATGCTCACTCACTGGCCACCTTGACTGGGAGTGGGGGCTCCCCTGTCCTGTGTGGCTTTCAGGTGGCTGCCACACCACCCTGCTCCTCCTTCCTCTACGTAGTCATGCCAGCTGCCTAGTCAGTCCTCAACACCCACCGATCTTTTGCAAGGACTTTAATTTGCTTACCTGTATCATTCAATAGATGCTCAGAAAATAAAAACGAATGAAAATGCCATCACAGTATTACAAATAGGCCAGAAGTACTTTTTTTCAGTAGCAGGATTGCACATAATGATCATTAGTGTTTTACTTTAATAATAAGCAAGCTACCAGGCCGGGCGTGGTGGCTCACGCCTGTAATCCCAACATTTTGGGAGGCCAAGGCAGGCGCAACACGAAGTCAGGAGATCGAGACCATCCTGGCTAACACGGTGAAACCCCGTCTCTACTAAAACTACAAAAAATTAGCCGGACGTGTTGGTGGGCGCCTATAGTCCCAGCTATTTGGGAGGCTGAGGCAGGAGAATGGCATGAACCCGGAAGGTGGAGCTTGCAGTGAGCCAAGATCATGCCACTGCACTCCAGCCTGGGCTAGAGAGCGAGACTCTGTCTCAAAAATAATAATAATAATAATAATAATAAGCAAGCTACCATAAATTGGGGAAATCAAAAGACTAATAAGAATTATGCCACCACTCATTGATTATAGTTTTTATAGATGAAGTGTGTGTGTGTGTGTGTGTTTGTGATTTTTATTCCACAACATTTGGATTTAATATCTTACTCTATTACATTTCCAGATTGTGAAATCTGCCCAAACTCTGTACCCACCAGGATGCTAGTCATTTTAGAGACATCTCCCCTACCCTCCAGAGGATTATACCAGAATCACAGGCTTAAGTGGTACTCAAAATTGAGGAGTGATGCAAGTCCTTATTATATGATGGTTATTGTATTTTAAGGGTTTTTTAGACAGTATTATTATTCTATCAAGCAGATCCTTCAAGTTCATTTAGTCATTCCACTCTAACGGGATTCAGAATGCCTCTTAAAATGGTTTGCCTAACTGGCCCAAGATTCATTCACAAGGAGCCTTACCATTATTCTCTCAAGTCCATGATACATATGGTCAAGCTCCTACAGGCATTCCTTAGTAATTCCCCATCTGGAGCCTTGTAAGTGAGTTTCCATTTTTCTGTTCTCCAGGAAACCTTTAAAAAAAAGACTCAGGAAAACCTTCCCCACTTCTCCAGGTTGCCTTATTCCACCTCTTCCATATCTTACAACTCTCCTCTTTGTGAATAATCCTTCCAAAAGACTATGTTTTTAAAAATCAAAAGGCCTGGATGGGGTCACCTTCTGGATTTCTGGAAACTACTGCTTTGGTGAATCAAAATTTAAGTCTTCCACTTCTGCCTCTGCCATAACAGAGATACAAAATGTTTTAGCTACTTTTTCTAGATGGAGAAGGAAAAAGGTATGTCCACTCCAGTGAGAATAATATAGAAATGAATATCACAATAAATTATCTGTCACATAAAAGTCAGCAGAAGTCACAGACAAAAATAGAACTCAGTTTAATGTCTGTTACATGGAAAAAATATTTGCAAATTCATGAGTTATGCTTTAGCTTATGCTTCTGTCCCCAAAGTGGTTTTTATTATTGTTGTTGGTTTAAGTAAGAAAGATCCTGTCTTGATTGGAATAATTACTATAAAAACTGCTTGCTTTGCCACAAATAGATTTAAATTTAATATCAAAGAGGTCAAGCTTGACAAATATGTGTATTTGCTGACACTTGATAAATTCTAAAGGTATTAGTTGCACAGACATATAATTAGTTTTAGAAATAGAAGTGTAATCAGGAGTATTTGCTGTGGATTTCTTGCATGCACTAGTGTTTGATCTTTAAAGTTTAAACAGCTGTGTACATATATACATATCTATGCATGAAATGGGGTCAGTGAATATGGCAGGGATATTTACATTTATAAGTCAGATTATATCTCAGGATCTCATACTCATGACTTAACATTTTTTGAACATTACAATTATACCCCTTTAAATTGTTCAACTATAATAAAGGCAGCTCTTGTAACAATTTTTATCACACACACACACACACACACACACACCAGTCTTTTCGTTAAACTATGCTAATAACACCATCACACAAATTATGACCCCTAGGCAAGATTTAAACCAAACCAACTGCACAACTGAAAGTCTGCTTCACTGATGTGTCATACTGCCCATGTGAACATTTGGAGTAGTAAATTTTGCTTAAAACTACCCAGCTGTCGTAGAAACCAATAGGTATGCATAATTGTATTGGAGGTGATAAAACCTGAGCCCTTCAAATAGAAGAAAATGCCCAAAGGGTAAAGTAAACAGGTCAACCAGAAATGCAAATAAGACCAAGGCAGTTTGTTCTCACCTGGGATGATTTTAAGCCTGAAGGACAGAGCTGTGCAAGTTTCTTGTACATTTTAGCAAGACAAAACAACAGAGCATCAAGGATTCCTCAGTTGGGGCTTGAAGTCTTCCAAGTTCAAAAAAAGCTCTGAAGCCAGGCAGCCAACTATAGGGTAGCTGAAAAGGGAAAAATGAAGACAGATCAAAGGAGTGGCTGAGTCCTAGTTTTCAAGGTTTCATTGTTAGAAAACGGAAAAGAAGCAGGCCAATTACATGAGGAATGCTCGTACTCATGCCCAAGCTTTCTCTCTTACTCACGCTTACTTTTTTCCTCTTTATCAGACATACCCCAGTATACCATCCCTAAGGAAAGGAACCCAGGGTATTCAACTATAAAGTCCTGGACAAGACTCATTTATATTCTTTGGCTTGACACCAGGCACGGCAGCCATGATCAGAATTCTGGAGGCAGATACAGGGCTAGAAAGCTAACAAGGAGAAGGGAGAACTTAGGGGATGAGCAGCCTGATTATTTTATGATGTGAAAACACAGCAGGGACTTCCTCTAAGCATGACCAGAGGATGGCATGACTGTCCAATTTTGACTTTCACAACCTAGCAAAGAGAAATACAGTCTAAACAGGTTTAAATAGAGAAAATGACAAGGAAGTAGATAAGGAAGATGAGAGATGGAAAATGACTGTACACAAAGAAAGCGCTATCAATTTGGAGAGAACAAACAAAATATACTTAACAAGAAGTGAGGGTTACTAACTTTATTAAATAATTGGTTGTTTTAGGCAGGTATAACCACAGCCAAAATGAAAGCATCTCTTCTATTGTGCTGTATTAATCAAAATGTGTTACATAGGCCAACTTTCTCAAAATATCCTGGGGTGCTAGTAAAATACACATTACTAGATTCCTTTTCTGAACTCTTGAATTGGAATTCTTGGAAGTTTGCCCACCCTCACCCCCCAAAATCTGCACTTTTAAGACATTCTCTAGGTAAGGAATTCTGAAAGTATGGTCTGCAGAGCCCAGGGGTTAACTGGTTCAGGGAGTTCCATGAGTTAAAATCATTCTAATAATAATAATTGCTATTTGCTTTTATCGCTGTGCTGATATTTGCTTTGATGGTGCAAAAGCAATAAAGCATAATACTGCCAATGGCCTAGCATTAATCAAAGCTGGGGCAACACTATTGTCGTTGTATTCTTTGCCACCATTAATTTGTAGTAAATGAATAACAAAAAGGCCAGTTTAACTTTAAAATGTCCTTGATGAAGCATTAAAATTATTAATTTTATGTCTTAACCCATGAGGATGTGTTTCGTTAATTTTCTGTGTGACAAATGCAAAATCTGCATAAAGCACTTCTGACACATTCTCAAGTATGATGGTTGTTTTAAGAAAAAGCACTGTGTTACTGTTAGAGTTCAAGCTGAAAGATGTTTTTCTCATGGAACACTATTTTCACTTAAAAGAACAACTAATAAACTATGGTTATTCAGACTTAGATATTTCTTGACATGTTCTTGAGAAATTAATGAAGTGAGCTTGTCACTTAAAGGAAAACAACTGACAGTAGTTGCTGACACTGGTAAAACTCAAGCTTTCAAGAGAAAATTCAAATTTTGGAAAATTGGTATCTGCGATCATAAGCATGACAGTTTTCTACCATTAAATATTTTTCTGATAAGATCAGCATTGATATTGAGTATGATTTTTGTATTGGATTTTAAAAAGGCAACATTTCAAAAATCTGTATAACTCAGTGAATTAGAATTTTCCAAATAATTTATTATTTAAAAATCCATTCAGAGTGCAAGATAGACCAATGCTTGTTAATGAAAATAAGTATGAAAAGAATGAAAATTAGTATGAAAAGTTAGTTAACGTGGTTTTGTTTCCAATGCAATATTGCAACAAACCTTTAAACAACCACTACTTGTTGAATTTTAGTGTAGTATCAGAGAAGAATATCCACTATTATCTGAAAAGGCTATTAAAATATCTCTTCCCTTTCCAACTACATATCTGAGTGAGACTGGATTTTCTTCCTGTACTTCAAATGAAACAACATATTGCAACAGATTGAATGCAGAAAAATATATGTGATAATATAGCTGCCTTCTGTTATGCCAGATGATAAAGAGATTGGAAAGAATCTAAAACAATCCCATCCTTTTCATGACATACTTTTGTTTTGGAAAATAAGATTAGTTTTCCTAAAATTATGTTATTTAGGTAATTATATAATGGATTTGTTGTTATTTTAAAATAAGTTAATAAATGCGTATTTTAATTTCTCATTTTAATTTCGAATATAGTAAATATTGATGGATATAACCCATGTAAGAAAAAACTCTTTGGGATTCTTTATAATTTTTAAGAGCATAAAGGGATTTAAAAAAATTGAGAACTGCTCTGTTAGGTTATTCTATTCTTGATTACATTTGCAAATCATTACTAATAAAGGTAGGTACACATGGAAATGCTTTAATAATAAGACTAATATAATTTCTTCCCAACTAGTCTTAATGATCATGTAACTCATCAGAGATTTTTCTAAAGTTTAGGCACAGTGCTATTCAAAGGTAAGGTTATAGGGGATGCCTACATGAATTGTTAAGATTCCTTCCACTTGTTTTACTCTAAATCATTCTGTCTAAGATAATTTAATCTAAATTTCATTTCAATTTGATCCACTTTATATTTCCTAAACATCTATCAACCACAGATTTTTTTCAAAGTAAATTATATATCTTCATCATGCTTCACAATGGATCAGATATAATTCCTCTTGTGTACAGAAACTTTCAAGAATTGCTTGGTAGACATAAACATTACATTTGACTCTCATTTTATGCTGGTGTCTGCAGAGATGCTTAATTATACTGTTAGCCACAGTCAACAGGGGTTGAGGGTAAATAAAACTCTGCTGAGAAATAAAAGAGAAGAACTCAGTCCAATTCAACAAACACTCACAGGATACCAACTATGTGCTAGCGTCTTTACCAAGCATATGTTCTCTGACTTCTAAGATTTTAAAGTCAAGTGAGTGAAAGTTGTTTCAAGAGTTTTCTCTCTGAGTATCTGTTTTGTACTTTGTTAAATCTTCTCCTATAGTTAACACAGAAACTAGGGAACAAGGTGATTCCTAAGATTTAAGAACCAGCACCCCCACCAGATCTTTTTACCCCTTTTCCTACACACAGTAAAGCCCAGTTAAATATGATTGTTCATCTGCAGATAGCTGTAAGATAAACTAAAACATCAAAATTAAACAAGCTTAGATCAAGATTATGAGGCCCAATCACATTGTGGTTAAAATCATGAGGTTTTCATTAAGCCCAAATTTAAAATCTATCCCTCTTCTGCTCACTATCTGGGTGTTCTAAAGCAAGTCTTGTCATCTGTAAAATTTATCTAATGATAATACTTAATGTTGTGACTATCAAATAAAATAAAACACATAAAATGGTGTTTGGCATACAGTAAGCACCAAATTACTGTTAGCTCTCATATTTCTCTTTTAATATAAGCTAATTTTCTGTAAATATCTTTAATTTAATACCTAAATCCTGCCAGGTCACCAAACATTATTTATTATGTCTTTCAGAGAATAGCAGCAAAACCTTCCACATTTTTTTCCTTTATACCTTCTAAATATGTGCCCAAACTACCAAATATATGTGTATAATGTTTGGAAATTGATAAAATACATTCCTGATTTGAAAACCACATCAAGCTCAAGAGAAAAGCAGAATGTGTATAATTGTATACGTTCATCGATGAGGAAACGGAGACCTCCAAAAAATTAAGTGACTTAGCTAAGGTCACACAGTTAGTAAGTGATGGAATCAAGAGTCAAACCTACCTTTGTCTGACCCTGCTAACATATTCTATAATCTTCAACTGACAATGATCAATAAAGCTCCGAATAATGGCACCAAGTTTTGAAAACACCATTCATCAAAAGAAACATCAAAGGGCAATTCAATTTGATTCACTAGTGCAGACATGCTTTGACAATAATGTATATTCATATAATCTAAACAAGATCTTCAGTAAAAAGAACAGAAATAAATAACTTTCTAATAGTTTTTGGAAAAGTAACTAGAAAATTCCACCAATATGAACGCCTCCCTCCCTCATCATTTTGTTTACCCCAGGCTGTCCCCCACCAAGTTGCTTCCTGGATTGTGAAAAGAAGCTCTCAGGAAAAAACAGGGAAGTATAGAACTTGGTGCAGGGCAACAATCACAGAAGCACTTTAATCAGGAGACACATTAAACTTTTATCTTGAAAAGCTGAGAAAAAGCAGTGAGATGTGTGATTGGGGTAAACAAGCCTTGATTTTGTAGGGCCTTAAGAAGCCATTTGAGATACCTTCATGGAGGAAGTAAGAGGTAGGCAGTAATTGCTTTGGCATCCTTCAGAAAAAAAATCAATAATGAATATGAGTGAAGGGTCATGATAAAAATAACAGATCCACTCCGGGGGTAACAGAGAATGTGAAAATCAAACTAAAGAGAATTTGATCAATTGTAAAGTGGAGGATTGCTTCTTGTCACCTTGGCAGTGATTAGGGAAACGTGATGCATTTTTAAAATAATGAAGGCCAAAGCAACAGTAATATCATCGAATATCTGACTCCCGGATAGATTTATCTTTTAAGTACAACAAAGCCTCAATAAGGGAGCTACTCAGGGAATGGTAGGTTCAGGCTAATTAAATTGCTGTGCAAGTGAAGCTTTATCTGGAAGCTTCTTTAATCAATCTGGTCTAGCGAACATACTTGAATGTTTCTTTGCTAAGTGTGGCTGGTGCAAAATCTTAGAGTCATTCTAAATGTCATTGGTTAAAGTCCAAGTCCTGAGGAAATGTGATCTTCAGCTCCAAGTATTTTCATCATGTACAAAAATTAATTTATCTTTTTCCTCATGTCCTGTCCTGCTAGTTCTCTTATCATCCTAGATACCTCCCTCTCCCTCAACTCCGAACTCTAAAAATTCACTGTGTCTTGTCCATTCAACCTCATAAATCTTTTTCACTATTTAAAATATACCTTCTCCTTTCAATTCCCACTATTACCTCCTCATTGCTTATCTGGTCTAATACAACTTACCACTAATTGCTTACTAATTGTTTTTGCCTCCTGTCTTAACTTCTCCAATCCAGCCTCCACCCTGCACCAGAGGTAGCTCTCTAAACTGCAAACACAGCCATAACCCTTTGCATCTGAAAATTCTTCAATGATTCTCTATTGCCTTCAACATTCAATCTAAATGTTTTAACCTGATATACAAGTTCCTTAATGATCTGGCTTCTGCCAACCAGTTCAGTTTTTCTGCCACATTCCATGTTTTACTGTGTGTTGCAGTCATACTCTGAACTATTTACAGTTCTTACTATATGCCTTCTTCCCTTATGTTTCTTCTTTTGCCTGGAGTGCAAAGTAGTTCTTTTACTTACAGTTATTTTCCCTTTTACTACCATTTCACTTGGCCTACTTCTAGTCGTCCTTTGAAATTAACATCATATGTCACCTCCTCAGGAACCCTTCCTTGTTATCTCCCTAATTGTCTATCCTATGAATTCTAAAACATCCTGTGCTTATGTGTACACATAATATTTAATTGAAATCATTCATGTATCCATTTATGTTTCTATTTGAATGCAATAACTATGTCCCTTGTCACTATACTCAGTACCTAGTGTTGAATAAATGAATGAATAAATAAGTCATTCAATAGATGCTTGATGTGGAATTGTTTCTGATTATCTACATTTTTCCCCTCAAAGTAAAGCATCACTTAAAAACCCCAATTAATTGAAGAATACAATTAATTGGACTCTAGTTTGATGTTTTAAGGAAATGTTCCATGAAAATATCTTTTTCTAGTGACATAAACACTCTCAAACATAGTACTGATCCTTTGCCTAAGCAGTAACTAGCATGACCACTAAATCAGTCCAAGGAAATATGCAAAAAATGTACTAACTGAAGTCCAGATATTTAAGAAGCATATCTAAGGAGAAAACTTCTTACTTCTTATAAGAAGTGACAGCTCTCTTATTGAGAGGTCTATTAATAAGAGTGTCACCTCTCTTATTGAGAGGTGACAGCATGCTGGCAGCCCTGGCTCGCTCTTGGCGCCTCCTAGGCCTCCGCGCCCACTCTGGCCGCGCTTGAGGGGCCCTTCAGCCCGCCGCTGCACTGTGGGAGCCCCTTCCTGGGACGGCCGAGGCCGAGGCCGGAGCCGGCTCCCTCAGCCTGCGGGGAGGTGTGGAGGGAGAGGCGCGGGAGGGAACCGGGGCTGCCCGCGGCGCTTGCGGGCCAGCGAGAGTTCCGGGTGGGCGTGGGCTTGGCGGGCCCCGCACTCGGAGCGGCCGGCGGGCCCGCCAGGCCTGGACAGTGAGGGGCTTAGCACCCGGGGCCAGCAGCTGCGGAGGGTGCGCCCGGGTCTCCCAGCGGTGCCGGCCCACCGGCGCTACGCTCGATTTCTCGCCGGGCCTTAGCTGCCTCCCTGCAGGGCAGGGCTCGGGACCTGCAGCCTGCCATGCCTGAGCCTCCCCTACCTATCCCCCCTCCCCTCCCCCTCCCGCCTGGGCTCCTGTGCGGCCTGAGCCTCCCTGACAAGCGCTGCCCCCTGCTCCAGGCGCTGGGCCCCACCTACCACCCAAGGGCTGAGGAGTGCGTGCGCGCGGCACGGGACTGGCGGGCAGCTCCACCTGTGGCCGTGGTGCGGGATCCACTGGGTGAAGCTAGCTGGGCTCCTGAGTCTAGTGGGGACTTGGAGAACCTTTATGTCTAGCTAAGGGAATGTAAACACACCAATCAGCACCCTGTGTCTAGCTCGGGGTTTGTGCATGCACCAGTTGGCACTCTGTATCTAGCTAATCTGGTGGGGACTTGGAGAATCTTTATGTCTAGCTCAGGGATTGTAAACGCACCAATCAGCACCCTATCAAAACGGACCAATCAGCTCTCTGTAAAACAGACCAATCGGCTCTCTGTAAAATGGACGAATCAGCAGGATGTGAGTGGGGCCAGATAAGAGACTAAAAGGCTGCCTGAGCAAGCAGTGGCAACTGCTTGCTCGGGTCCCATTACATGCTGTGGAAGCTTTGTTCTTTCACTCTTTGCAGTAAATCTTGCTGCTGCTCTCTGTTTGGGTCCATACTGCCTTTATGAGCTGTAACATTCACTGCGAAGGTCTGCAGCTTCACTGCTGAAGCTGGTGAGACCAGGAACCCACCGGGAGGAATGAACAACTCTAGACGCGCCGCCTTAAGAGCTGTAACACTCACCACGAAGGTCTGCAGCTTCACTCCTGAAGCCAGCAAGACCACGAACCCACCAGAAGGAAGAAACTCCGAACATCAGAAGGAACAAACTCCAGACACGCCGCCTTTAAGAATTTTAACACTCACCTAGAGGGTACGCGGCTTCATTCTTGAAGTCAGTGAGACCAAGAACCCACCAATTCCGGACACAGTATCTCATTCTTTCCTCCAGCTCCAAGTCTGTCTGTCAATCTGGAGTTATAGCTCAGGAAGGCAAAGTCATGTCTAGTTTTGTGTGGCACTACACTCAAGCTTAGTTCACATCAGAGGATAAAAATAAAATCCTGAACTGCTGTAGCCAGAGGGGAATGTTTAATAGTGTTAAATAGGAAATGCTATAGCATGCAAGCTTCAGACATTACAACTTAGATTCAATCTGGAAGTTAATTTCTCCACCAGGATATGTGGTATTTAAAACACTGTTTCTACACAGTGTGGACAGAGGCTGCTAGGTAGAAAATACAGCACATTCACAAGAAAGAGAATTAGAAAGCTAAAGGGCTGAAGAAACATGGAAAATACTATTCCCAACGTAATAAGTAACGCACAGCAGATGTTTCCGAGAGAATCCATAGTTCTTTAGGAATAAAACTGATAATATTCCAAACTGAAAATGATTTTTGAGCAAGTATTTAATCAGAGGCTGTAATAATGGGAGCTAGTATAGAATACCCCCAGGGCAGAGCAGCACAGGGCAAGAACAGCTCAGGCCACTTTAACAAGGTTCAGAAGAACTTGGACAACTCCCAAATTAAAGAAATGTGGATCAGATAGGACCATAGAAATGTTCTTTTCCTCAAGTGGTTAAAGCCTTTAAAACACACGCGTGCACACACACACCACTTTCTGCAGGAAAATTAAATATTAGTATCAGAGCACTAAAAATTTACAGTATGTGTATGCATATATGCTTAACAATTTAGAAAACTGTCATTCTATAGTGTTTCTTCAGTAATTCCAAGTTAATATTTTTGTTGTCTCCATGAAGTTATATGTTTAAAGAGACCCTGTGACATTTTTTATTGAAAGTGATCTGGGACAGATCAACCACACTTGATAATTAGTCAAAGTTCCGGTTCCCAGAGTAACAGACTAGTTATGTTACCAAAATGCCAGGTATTTGGTCTAGGTCCTGCTGCTCACACAGCCAGCCAATCACTGAGACAAGTATTGCCAGAGAAGTCTTTAATTTGTTGCTGCAGCCTAGGAGATGAAAGATCAGTCTCAAATCCATCTCTCTGACCAACTAAAATTAGAAGTTTATATGGCAGGGAAGAAATGTAACTACGTGTGGGAAAACAGGAACTTGGGAGGGGCAAGAGAGCAATCATGATGAATGAGGGGCCTGGAATCTCATTGTCTAGATGTGGTGGCCTGGTGAGTTTCAGTTCCTTGATACTTTTTGAGAGGCCTGGGGGTCCTTTCTTGAGGAAGGAACTCAGATAAAACAAATTTAAGTTTCAGCAGGGCGCAGTGGCTCATGCCTGTAATCCCAGCACTTTGGGAGGCCAAGGCAGGCGGATTGTGAGGCAGGCAGATCACGAGGTCAAGAGATCAAGATTATCCTGGCCAACATGGTGAAACCCCGTCTCCACTAAAAATACAAAAATTAGCTGGGCGTGGTGGCACGTGCAGGAGAATCGCTGGGAGGCGGAGGTTGCAGTGAGCCAAGATCGTGCCACTGCACTCCAGCCTAGCGACAGAGTGAGACTCGGTCTCTTAAAAAAAAAAAAAAAAAAAAAAAAAAAAGGAAGTTTCAAGCTTTAGGACCGGAAGGGTCAGTTTCTGTTTTTCCAAGAAAAAAAACTGTCTATAGGAGTATTGGGTTGGTTGCAGTTACACAATATACCTGACACAAAAAGGCCTTAACAGGCCATGCACGGTGGCTCACGCATGTAATCCCAGCAATTTGGGAGGCTGAAGCAGGCAGATCACTTGAGGTCAGGAGTTCGATACCAGCCTGGCCAACATGGTGAAATCCCGTCTCTACTAAAAAAAAAAAAAAAATACAAAAATCAGCCAGGCGTGGTGGTGGGCACCTGTAATCCCAGGTACGGGGGAGGCTGAAGCAGGAGAATCGCTTGAACTCGGGAGGCAGAGGTTGCAGTGAGCCAAGATTGTGCCACTGCACTCCACCCTGGGTGACAGAGCGAGACTCCATCTCAATAGATAAATAAATAAATAAATAAAAACAAAAAGGCCTTAATAATGGTTTTCCAAAACTGGGTATGCTACCCCTTTCACAAATGTGTTATTGACACTCAAGCCACACAAATAGATGGCAAGACAATTTTTATCTGAGAGGGAAACTAATCTTTTCTAATACTTGTACTAGATAAGGCTTCTCTTTATTCACTTGCACTACAATTGTTTTAAAGAGATTTGAGAAGTCTTTAGTATAAAGAAGGGAAGGAGAAAAATGGTAAATGTCTTAGGACTGACTCTAGCTGATAAAAGAAATAAGTTGTCACACCTCTATGAGAGTAATACGGACTAAGATAAGATATTTATTTTTAGCTCTAAATCATTCAAGCGGCTCCAGGCCTTTATATAATACCATAATAATCATCGTATATAATCATGTTTTTCTTTCATACCCTATTAGCACCATCTAAGGGAAGGAAATAAGATTCATCAAAAGGTGTTATACAATCTGTACACAATTGTGAGTTCCTTCCAATATGTTGTGACAGATGAGGCACAACACATCTCAGCTTTATCCAACCTCATTTTCAGAAAAATCATTTTGAAATTAAACATGACAGGGGGAAAGGAAAAAACAAAAGGCAGATAATTACCAAGAAGCTCTTGGATTTCTGTGTTTACAGACAAATCAAAAGAAGTAGAAAGCAGAATTTCTCACTGACTGTGAAAGAGTATTTTGAACTCAAAAGTATTTAGAACATAAGATGGATGGTGGAGGGTGGAGGGTGGAGGGTGGGTGGGGGGGCGCTCACAGGAGGTCCTTTCATTTGTACTTTGTCTCAACGATTCTGATCTTCAGTGTATCACTGTTTCCCAGCTAGTGTATGTACACAATAAAAGGTATACCAAAGAGTTCCTGTGTGGATCATGATGTCTTGAGTCCTCCATTCATCCAGAGATAATATTGGACATAATGGAGAAGAAAATACCTGGTACATATATGTCTACATGTGTTTATATGTTTTTAATGACTTCACCGTCTAAATACTGAATCCTTTTGTTTAAGCTTGTCTCAGTTTACAATAATCTCAGCATGGTTGTCCACTCTCTTCTAAAAATGTTCATGTCCCAACAGAGTATTGTATCATCTTCATTGTCCTTCCATTTCACTGACAATTCATCCTCTTCACTTAGTTTTCTCTCTATTCCCCCATTTCTGTTGTTGTCAATATCATTTGCCTAATCAGATCGGACACTTTTAAGACAGCTTTGACTCTTCCCTCTCATCTATTTTTCATACACAGTTTTTCATCAAACCCTAATAATAATTCCTAGAAGATGCTTGTCTTTCCAGTTTATTCCTTCTGTCTATTTCCACTGCCACCATTATGCATCTAGTCTTTATAGAATTATCAGATTATTGCAATAACCTTCTATATGCCATTATTATTTTGTGGAATAGATTATTTAATTCAACCTCTACTTCCTCATTTTTGGGCACATAAAAATCTGAACTTCAAAGAGAACAAAAGTCAAAGGTCTTAAAGCTAATAATAATCAAAATTGTTGTCAGGAGTAGAAGTCAGTTTTCCTAAGTTTCAATCAAGTTCTTTACCATTTCACCATGCTTCTCTGGCACAAACCCCTAGTCAAGAACATCGTGTGTTACATCGACTATCTAACATGTCCTAGACTTCCATTTTCATTAAATTACTCTGCCTTTCAAAAACTTCATGTTGGCCGGGCGCGGTGGCTCACGCCTGTAATCCCAGCACTTTGGGAGGCCGAGGCGGGCGGATCACGAGGTCAGGAGATCGAGACCATCCTGGCTAACACGGTGAAACCCCGTCTCTACTAAAAATACAAAAAATTAGCCGGGCGTGGTAGCGGGCGCCTGTAGTCCCAGCTACTCGGGAGGCTGAGGCAGGAGAATGGCGTGAACCCGGGAGGCGGAGCTTGCAGTGAGCCGAGATCGCGCCACTGCACTCCAGCCTGGGCGACAGAGCGAGACTCCGTCTCAAAAAAAAAAAAAAAAAAAAATTCATGTTACCTCATTTCTCATTAAAACAGGCAATTCTGTTTAACTTTGAAGCCCTATTGCAAATCCTCTTTCTTTAAAAAGCAATTTCTGTGAACTTAGTTTCAATGCCTTGGCTCTACTTAGTGACTAATAGTGGGGAATTACACACTTATTGGCAAGGAAAATGAGAGTGAGATTTTGAGATTGACCCTAACTCTCATAGTAGTCTTTTCATTGTGCCTTCACATAAGCCTGGTCCTATTTCAGATTCACTTGCATTCGAATAAGCAGTCTTCAATGTAAGTTACTGCTTTCCAAGAACATAATCTAAATGTTCTGTAAGTTTATATTAAAAGAACTTTAACCAGTATCCAAAGGCTGAAAGAAAGTAGACTTGGGACCAACTATACTACTGGAAAGAATGGCAATGCCACATCCTTGAAAAATCTTCATTACCTACTGAGCTAAGAGAATAAGTCAATTATGACAAGAGATGAGAAATATATGAGGTAGCAACCTATGGGACATGCTAACAAGTAGTAAGGCTACTAATACTCTGAAACTCTTAGTTTTAACCTACTCAAGAAGCCTTTGAGGAGCGGTAGGAAGGAGAGTACAGTGACTACAAAAAAAATGAAGAATTAAGGAAGTTGAGAATAAATGATGAGGCATAGGAATAAAGGGACAAGTAAGAAGGCTCTGAATGTAATGGCCTAAGTATTCCTACCAGCATCTCAAATATATAGGTGCATGTAAAGAACAGAAGCAGCAGCAGCTAATATATATGGAATACTTTGCATTTTAAAAAACATTTTTCTATCAAATATCTTATTTTATCACAACTAGTCTGTGAGGCAGTATTTGTTATTTCTTTATTAGGAATGAAACAAAAAAAAACCCTGAGGTTCTAAGAAGGTAGCTTATCTAAGTATACAAAGCTGACATGTGGCCTGGGCTTAAAACTCATCTCGAACTTGTCCGTAGTAATTCTAAAAGCATGTGTATTTATTTGACCCATGACTGTCTTCCTACCAAACTTAAAATCCCACAAGGGATTTAAACCAGTATCCAAAGGCTGAAAGAAAATAGACTTAGAAGCAAGTATACTACTGAAATCATACCTGGCTTGTTTACCATGATATCTCTAGTGCTTAGTACACTGTTTACCCCAAAGAAAGTGGTTGAAAAATATTTGCTGAATAAATAAAAGAACAAGCACTGGTTGGTTGGCTTTTTCTTCATACAAGATAGAGCACGCATTGAAATTCTAATTTGAAAACTCCACCTAGGACTTCAGGTGACTTTATGTTAGCTATAGAAATATATTTGAAGATCCCTTAATATAGAGTTATCCATGGTCCTGACTTATTAAAATTTGAAATAAAATTAAATATAAAAAGATAATTCAATTTAAAAATCACATATCTTCTGACTCAAAACAAATATCATTTGGTTTGTAAAACTATACTGGCATGAGATTCAGAGTTATTTCCTGAACCTGCAATAAGTGATGTTGCTCAGGCGATTGTTCCCATAATTAATATTTTCTGTGAGCAAGTTCTATTTTCTTGGACTATGAGTATATTTTACTCTATATTATCTTCCACCACTATGATTTAGGTCCACTCTTTTGTATTATATAATACAATTGTCATTTCTTTTGTGATGATCATAGAAATTTATAACGTAATTAAGAATCATAATGAATATCCAGCCTTGAGAAATGCAAGTTATTTGATGACAAAGAAAATAAATTAATTTTTATTAAGCTAAAGATTGGAGGAGTCAGTTTTAAATTCACAAAGAAAATGCTTCATGTATTGTAAATGCAGGTGATTTAGGAAAGAAATGAAGACAGGGTTTAGATTTATTTTTTCTTTTACTTGCAGCTTTTTTTTTTGTTTTTTTGTTTTTTTGTTTTTTTGTTTTTGCAATTCTGGTGCTCAAGTCAGCCTGGCACTTAGTGTCACCAAGGAACTGGGCAGATTGGACCAATTCCTGGAATAGTAGTCTCACTCCACAGCCCTGTGGTGCTTGAAAGAGTGAGTTTTAAGAAAAAGGAATTAGAACTTCAGTGGAACTCATTACCCTGAAGGCCAAAATATAAATCAGTTACAAAAGGGCATAGATAAATTCATGAATGAAAGGTCTGTGGAGGGAAAAAGGAAACCAAAGAGGAAAGATTACAATCTTAGACCATAAATTGGGAAGGGAACCTCAGGAGAGTATCTGGTCCAGCTAAAATAAATCCCCACTTTGCTGATGAGGCAACTGAAACAAAAAATCACCTGCTTAAGCTGAACAGCCAGTCAAATGAAAGAGACTTATAAACAAGGATTCTTGCCTCATGGGGCAACATATGTTTCACCATCCTGCCATACTGTTTCCCACTCATTGTGCCCCAAACTGTGTCCTGGTGAGTCACCCAATGGTTTCAACCTGGGGGAAATTTATTTTGCAATGAATCCTTCTTTGAATGTTATCTGTATTCATATACTATGGCAGTCTAAAAACAATAGAAGTGTTTTTCACAATTACCTTGTTTTAATTAATTCCATTTGACCTGCACTACAAATCTTGTTTCCTATGACAAATATCATTCCATCAAAAATGAAAGTGAATTTCTGCTATAATTAAAAAGCCTCCATATTATGCTTCAAAATTTCTGCATTCCAGGCTCTAAATTCAATCTGGACAATCATCTGGAGTTTGTTATAATGACATATAATGAGTGCTATGGTTTGAGTGTTTGCCCCTTCAAAAGTCATGTTGAAATTTAATCCCCAGTATGGCAGTATTTAGAGATGGGGACTTTAAGAGGTGAGGTCATGAGGCTCTGCCCTTATGAATGGATTAATCCACTCATGGATTAATGGATTAATGGGTTAATTAATTAATGGTTTAAAATGAAAGTGGGACTGGCGGCTTTACAGGAAGAGGAAGAGAGACCTAAACTAGCACTCTAAGCTTTGCCATGTGATGCCCTGCACCATATCTGGCTTCTGCAGGGAATCCCCACCAGCAAGAATGCTTTCAGCAGATGCAGCTTCTCAACTTTGGACTTCTCTGCCTCCATAACTGTAAGAAATAAATATTTATTCTTTATAAATTGCCCAGTCTCTGGTATTCTGTTATAGGCAACAGAAAATGTACTAAGACAATTAACGTTTCAGTTTGAATTACCAAGGAAACAAAATGCACTAGCAGTGCCTATACACAGAGTATTTATTGTTCTTGGTAGGTATTCTGTATGAATGCACGTTGACATGTACAAAGTAGAAACAATTTTGAATCTCAAAAAATGTGTGGCGGAAATAGTCAAGGGTCATGGAGTTTGAGAATAATCTTTCCAACTTAACATAGTCTGTGATTTTGGATAAGTCATTTCACCTTTCTGAAGATCTGTTTCCTCATGTGAAAATAAAAAGGAAATGTAATCTTTAGTTCCTTTCCAGCGTGCATATGTGCTTTATAAACTGTGGGACACTATACAAATGTGAAGATGTACTGTTATTAAGACAATAACATCCAAAATTTTCTAAAGCAACTACTTGTAAAGAGGAGTTACCACAAAATATGTAGGGCTGGTCCTTGAGACATAATAATGAGTAAGTTAACCTTGCTTTTTGCAAACCCACTCTTAGACAACCAGTATTACTTGGCTATTTTCAACTGCTAAGAATTATCCCTGAGATCACCACCTTGGGCTGACTTTCTCAATTACTTGTCCCTAACACTTGGGATTTATCTCTCATTCATGAACCTTTCTATTTAGGCCCTCTTCTCTAGTACCTTTCTGCTTTCCAAAGGCTATGGAAAAGTATCTTACACAGATATCTGTTCTGAGTGGCCAACGACTAATAATAGATCCCCATCCCATTTGCATTAGTTTCTTCACTGCTCCAGGCCCCCTATATGGAGGATGTTTTGTGCCAAAGCAATGATTCAGATAAAAGGAGTTTCAAGACAATAAGGCAGACTTGTTGGAAGATATCTTGGAGCTAGAAATATTTTATGGCATCCCCTATCATAGCCCAAAGGTGTGCCTTGGGCAAAGATGATTCCTGTGAAGACCTCTGGCTTCCATACAATAGGCATCAAAGGATGTCAATTGTCTGTTGGTCATAGCAAGAGTCATTTTAAGGGTAAATATTGAGAATATGCCTAGGTATCACTTTTTTGTTTCTCTCATATATGAAACATTTTCCTTATAGTGGGTTACAGTAAAACTATATGTTTCAGTTGGTATTGCTCCATAACCCACTATCTCAAAACTTAACAGCATAAAACTTATATTTTATTATATCTCATTAATTCTGTACATCAGGATTTCAGTTGACTGGATGATTCTTTATTCCATGCAGCACCAACTGAGGTAACTCAGTGGTATTCAGCCAGAGGATGAGGTTTTTTAGAGGAACAAAGATGACTTCACTCACATATCTCGCATTTGGGCAGAGTGTGGAGGGCATGCTTAGCTGGAACTGACAAGGCATCTCCAACATTGTGGCCTAAGGGTGGTGGAACTTCTTACATGCCAGCTGCCTTACTCTAGAGTGAATTTCCCAAGATAAGCATGAGGAAGCTGCATTGCCCCTTAAGATTTAGCCTCAGAAGTCATATAGAGTCACCTTAATCAGATGCAATTGGTTGAAGTCATAAGCCCACTGGACTCAAGAGGAGACACAGATCTTGACTCTCCATGAGAGGAATATCAAAGAATCTGAAACCAGTTTTTTTTCTTTTTTTTTTTTTTGAGACAGACTCTTGCTTTGTCACCCAGGCTGGAGTGCAGTGGTGCCATCTCCACTCACTGCAAGCTCCGCCTTCCGGGTTCACGCTATTCTCCTGCCGCAGCCTCCGGAATAGCTGGGACTATAGGCACCCGCCACCACGCCCGGCTAATTTTTTGTATTTTTAGTAGAGACGGGGTTTCACCGTGTTAGCCAGGATGGTCTCGATCTCCTGGCCTCATGATCAACCCACCTTGGCCTCCCAAAGTGCTGGGATTACAGGCGTGAGCCACCGTGCCTGGCCAAATATCTAAGAATCTGAAACCATTTTGTAAAGCAACCACAGTGCAGTCAGTGGACAGAAACTATATTCCTTACATATGCCAAATACACTCAATCCATCTCAATACTGACCAAGAGTTTTATCTAATTGGGGCATCAGGCTCAGGATCTGAAATCTGAGCCTGTTATTGTCTTAATAAGGGGGCTTAATAACAATATTCTTTACTTTTCAGACAGGACTTTGTTATCTTTATCAGGTTCAAGTGAAGATAAGGCTCCATGGATACAATTCCTATGGTATGAGACCTTTCAATCGAAAAGTTTGTGATGTAAGAGACAAATTATCTTCCACTCAACATACAACTGTGGACAGACATAACAAAATAATAGGAACTCAAATTTAAAGAGGAAGGCAGGAAACACATAGCAGTCGGGGGTCCAGGACAATTTTGAAATTCAAAATTTCCAGACACTTTCTTTATTAGGACTCAGTTTTACTCCCTGGATCTTGGCTCCACTCCATGATCTCTTGATCATGTCCTCTGAGTCATCCTTCTCAGCCTATTTCCAGATCATAGAAGTTTGCCATTCCAGGGTGTATTAGTCTGTTTTCACACTGCTGTAAAGTGGTTTAATTGACTCATAGTGCTGCATGGCTGGGGAGGCCTCAGGAAACTTACAATCATGGTGGAAGGGGAAGGGGAGCCAGCATATCACATGGCAAGAGTGGGAGCAAGGGGAGGGGGAGGTCCCAGACTCTTGAACAACCATATCTCACGTGAACTGAGTGAGATCTCACTTATCATCAAGGGAATGGTGCTAAGCCATTAATGAGGGATCCACCACCATGATCTAATTACCTCACACCAGGCCCCACCTCCAACGTTGGAAATCACATTTCAACATGAGATTTGGAGGGGACGCACATCCAAACCACATCATCTTTCTTTAGTTCATCTCTATCCACACTGTACAATATATAACTAAAAGAAACCATTGATGCCTTCAACACTCTTCATAGAAATCTATTTAGCCAGGCCCATCAGTTCAGGTACGTTTTCTTTTTTTCTTATTGCTACAAGGTGACAATTATGTTAAACTTTCTGCCACTACATACAAAACATCTCCTTTCCTCTAGCTTCCAATAACATTTTCCTTGCTCTTCTTTAAGCACTCACTAATAGATTCAAGGAGAGGGAAGCTAGATTCAACCTCTCAAGGTGAAGCCATGCTTTACCATCCTATATAACCCATTTCACTATTTTCAGATTTGTAAAAATGGTGATAATAATAACAGCTACCTTGTATAGAAAAACTTCTATGTTTTAGACATAATCTAGGTGCTTTACATTTATTATCTCATTTACCCTACACAATTACCCTACTTTGTGGAAAGTATTGCTATCCCCATTTCACATTAAGGACAAAGAGGATGAATAATTTCTCCGAAAGTCCACAGTTTACAGGTGACAGTGTCAAGTAATGAGATATACCTAGATATACTGAGATCAAACTCTACAGCTTATACTTTACTTCATGTAATTTCATGCTGAGAAGAGATCATTTATACTCAATGTACTTGCAAATTAAATCAAAATGTAAATGCATCAGGGGAGAAAATTTAATAACTTTTCCTCATAACCAAAGAAATATTATTTTATTGTAACAAATGAGAAAATAAAGACAAAAAGAAAATAAATACTACATAGTGATTGGAAAGAAATATAAGAAATTTATTATTTTGTATGCTTCAGGATAAGAGAGGTGGAAGAAAAATAGTGATACTGATATTATCAGCAATGTTTTATTTCTGTTATTTACGAAAAGGATTTGAAATAAAGTAAAATAATGTTAATAATAATAAAATAATAATAATAATTGTAAGTTTTAGGGGCTTATACAAAGATAGATGGTATAGTTTTTAACTTCTTAAAAATTTGGAAAAATTAAATTTTCCAGTAGTTTCAATGCCCAAAGAAAATAACTTCAAATATTTTGGCATATATCGATCCAGTCACTAGACACACATACACACACACACACACACACACATGTTCACACTATATGATGCTTGTAGCCTATATTTTCGCTTAACCCTACGTTTGAATATCTTTCCCATTTTAACATTATTTTTAATGGTTTCATATTACTTTACATGAGGCCCCTATTATTGGATATTTATAATTTTTGAGATTTTTCAGTTATAAACAATGCTTAAATGAATATTCTTTCAACTGAATTTTGTCCACATAGCCATGATTATTTCATTAGCATAAATTCCTCAAAGTAGAATCCAACAGGCAAAGCATATGTACATTGTCAAGGCTTTTATATCATATTAAAGCAAACTATAATGTAAAATTATAGTGTATGTATGCATATATACACACAGACACGCACACACATATATGAAGAAAGAAAGAGAGAGAGAAGTAAATCCCTCTTTAAAGTTTCCTGTTTTATCTTTTGAGGACTCAAAATATTCACATATCACATTGCTTGAAGTTAGGTACCTGCAGTGCTGGCCTCTGACTCTCATGAAGAGCTTCCCCAGGTGAAAGGCAAGCCCTGAAGAAAAGAGGCCTTAAGTAAAATAAAACCTCAAAGCTATAGAGCTATGTGTCCAGATCTACTGGCCTGTCCTAAAATAATTGGCTCATTAACTAGCCATCCTGGTTTAGTACCAATATCAAAGACTAATAGGAGAATAGGCTGTAGGCTTGCATACTCTCTGGACATACCAATTATTCTTTGGATACAATGCTGTGGGTACAGTGTACTTTGATATCAGAAAAACGTTAAGTGGGCTTTGGGCCTGAAGCTGTGATCTAGGCATACACAGAAAGTGAGAAGGGAGACAGGATATGATAAAGGGCAGTGGCACTGAGCAGAACAGCATGGAAAAGGGAGCACAGCAAGAGCTTATTAAGGACAGAACAAAGATTTGGCTCTTCTCTTTATATCCGTGTAATTTTGGAGTTCATTCGAATGGGTTTTGCAGGAGGATCATTGGTGATATGAATAGACACAATTTCTATGCTTACGGAGATTACTGCCATCATGAAAACCACCTCTGTCAGTATGCATGGTTTTCTACCCCCACATCTCCCACCACCACTTTCCCCCTGCCACACTGCCCTCCGAAGGCAGAACCAGAAAAATGTTGACAAGGAAGCTATTCCAAAGCAACGAGTTTGCTGGGTGGCATAGCTAAAGAAATCTTTCATCAGCCATAGAGTCTGTACTCTGAGGCACATGTAAGGGAGCAGACAGAATCAGATTAAGAGAAAGGCCAGCTGAGCAATTGCTCTGGTACTCACTTATAAGACATACTCAAATACAAATAGAATAAAATGACAAAATATAAATTGTTCTTACCTCTAACAAGGTAGAAAACAAAGTAAACCAAAACCTTTACCTCTCCTTTTCTTCAGATCTATCTCTGTTGAGTGAATATGTCTACTGGGTCATACAGTTAGTAACCAGCTCAGTTAAAGGAGGTATATTGTTCTTCAAATTCCTATTCCAGTGCTCTTTTCACTGCACTGTATGGGTTCTCTAAAACAATGTATATTCGTAACCAAGTTATCTTTCAAGCTACTACATGGAGAATGGATAAAAAAGTTGTTTTTGTGTTTGTTTTGTTTTAGAAGTCAGCATTGATATTTTAACATGCATACTTGACTTAAAATAAAGTGAATCATTATCTTTATGTTATCCCTAAGAACAATACAAGGAACCTTAGTTTGCTTTCATTATAGTAAGACCCTTCCCATTTTACAAGTAATTTGTACACTTTTAGTTATATCTTGTTTCATCCTTTTTGGGGAAAGACATAATCTTTGGTGTTAGGCCTGAGTTCAAATTCTAGTTAAATAAAATGTGGTTCATCTATACAATAGAATACTGTGTATTCATAACAAATTATAATGTAGATACTTCCTAAAACTGTATGAATTGACATGGAAAAGCATATATAATATATTGTGGGGAAATGATAACAGAGAGGTGTATATAGTATGCTATTATTTATATTTTTAAATATATATGAGTATCATCTAGGAATAGAGAAAAAAGGCTGAATGAACAGATACCAAAATATGAACAGTGTTCAGTTCTGAACAACGAGAGTAGGGGTGGTCTTAATTACTTTTTATTTTATATGTCTATTTCATATATTTTTCTGTGTGTGATGATCATAATTTACTTATATAGTTTTAACTCTAAAATTGTTAAAAATTACAAATACTGTTCTTATTATAAAAGAAATCTGTCGGCCGGGCATGGTGGCTCATGCCTGTAATCCCAGCACTTTGGGAGGACGAGGCGGGCAGATCACAAGGTCAGGAGATCGAGACCATCCTGGCTAACACGGTGAAACCCCATCTCTACTAAAAATACAAAAAATTAGCCAGACGTGGTGGTGTGTGTCTGTAGTCCCAGCTACTTGGGAAGCTGAGGCAGGAGAATGGCATGAACCTGGGAGGCGGAGCTTGTAGTGAGCTGAGATCATGCCACTGCACTCCAGCCTGGGCGACAGAGCAAGACCCCATCTCAAAAAAAGAAAAAACAAAAACAAAAACAAAAACAAGACATCTGTCTTCTACTCAGAGGACTCCTGTCAGAAGTTATTACCCTGAAGTTTCCCATCTGAAGCCTGGATGGGATTATTAGGCCCAGTATTCATGACTGAAAGTAGTTGCTTTCAAGATAATTAACATATTCCTCAGTTCACAATCTAATAGATCAATCATCTGTTGAATGAGTAATCACTCATCAAGATATTAATATTGACATTCTCTTTTATTTTCTTACTCTCCATCTTAGGTTGCCTACTATATTTTCTAAATTATTGCTAGGATATAAACTCAGTTATACCTGTCATATTTTAGATCATTTCTATCCATGTTTTCTGTATCACTCCCCTTCTCCCATTTTGACCTACATGCCTACCTCTAACACTTTGAACATCATCATTTTATTATCTCCCCACCATTCTATCTATTTTGAGTAGAAAAAAATTATTTCTTTCCAGGTGTGGGTGTGATTTTACCTAGTAGGCTTTGTCTGGCCTCTGTCCTCCTAGACACAGAATGGGAGACTTGATCACTGAAATCTTATTATGTTGGTGACTCCAGAGGCATTGCACATTCTATAGCTACTTAGACATTCCCATTCCCACCTCCCATTATGTACTTGCTAGGTGATAGATTTCCCAACATGTCCCAAGTGGCTCCAGTGTCTCTGAGCAGAACAATGACATTTTCCAGTAGATGTTATGCTCCTCGTTATATAAGCAGTCCCCATAGCAGATTGTTGGTCTCACTCTGAACTCCAGCCAGAGCATACTTCTACATTAATAAAGAGAATAAGGCATTCCTCTGTTGTTCATCTCTCTCAATCTGTCTCTCTTAGTTTGACTGTCTTTTTTTGTGGGGAGGGGGTTGTACAAGTGTGCTTCTTTTCTCTTTGTTTCTGTCTTTCCCTCAAGCACATTTTCTTTTTTAAAAATATTCTGTATCCTTTATTTAGACTGTAATTCAAAAAATGCAGGAGTATTGCTGGGAGTTAAGTATCTGAGAAATTGAGCTCTAATAGTGTTCAGAGACTGACTGATTCAATTTCTTCACCTTGCTGTTCACTCTCCCATCTGTTTCTTTTGCCTAGAACCTTGTTTGTGTCATGGGATTCTTGGGGTGTTGCTTCACCAGCTGCAAACGTCTGTGGCCAGTGGCACCTTTACCTGAGTTTTGCTTGGGCCCTCTGGGCTCACTCCACCCACTCGACCTGGCAGGCTGCACTCAGCCACACTACTGGCCTGGATCCCATGCCTGCCAAGGGTGAGCCAGGTGCAGAGCAGAGAGGGTTGTGTGAGTGAGCATGAGGAACAGCCACCACACACAGCCAGGAATGCCTTCTGCGGCAGGGTGGGCAGATCCAGGCACTGGCAGTGGGCCAGCTCCCTGCAAGGCTGCAGCTGGACCAGGCATACTGCAAGCAGCTTCTACAGCTGGCACCAGGAAACACAGTGGTCCTTGGAAGCTTGGAGATGCCATGAAACACAGAGATCCAAAGAGGATGTCACAGTTCTGGCTCAGGGAGCTCCTAGGTCTGGCCCTCCACCAAAAGGCTGCAGCTCTTCTCCCCTTCTTTCTTCTCTCCTTCTTGTTGCCCACATTGTGATGAGCAAAGGATGTGTTTCAGCCCTGCTTGTGTTACAACTCTTTTAGCCCCAGAATTTGGTGGGACCCGAGTTCTTGTCCTGCATCCAGAACAAATGAGGTACGTGGACAAGTGGAGAGTAAGCAAGATGAGAAGGAGCTTTATTGAGCAACAGAACAGCTCAGAGGAGGCCCACATTGGGTAGCTCCTCTCCGCAGGCAGGGTGTTCTGACAAGTGTTCAGCTCTCAGCAGAAAGGAGACCCTGGAGTAGGTAGCTCCTCTCCACAGCTGGCCATCCCATTGTCTGTTCAGCTCTCAGCAGAGAGGAGACCCTGGAGTGGATAGCTCCTCTCTGCAGCTGGCCACCCAGTGGTCTGCTTGAGTCTGGCTGAGTCTGGAGTTTCTATGGGTCTCAGAGTGGAGGATGTGTGTGTTAATTGGTCCATATGTGGGCCTAGGAAGGCCTGGAAAAAACACCAAAAGTTCACACTCCAGTCCAGGGAACTGGCAACCCATCCCTCAGGATTTAGGCCCTCCCTGGCTTAAAGGTGGGGCTTCACCAGGACCCACCCCCTTCCGCCAAGAAGCCTGTCTGCCTCCTGCCATCATTCATGGCACCCAGGCTGTTTATGCCAAAAGGCACCTTCAGGCCAGTGCTGAACTGCCCTCAACCTCCACTCAGCCTCCCTCCCATGCTCCTCCATGCCCGAAGTCTGGAGGACACCGAGGCAGCAAGGGCCTGGTGTGTCAGCACTGCCCTGAGTTTACACACAGCTGGCCAGGCTGCAACAGCATGGCTTGGCCCCAACCTGGCTCTGAAATTGGAGTGGGCACCAGGAGCTGGGAGTGGCCAGGCAGCAGGAGCAGACACCTCTGAGCCTGCAGAGGCAGGGTGGGCCTTCCCAGGCCCCCAAGAGTGCAGAGATGCCCAGGTCTGTAGCCATGGCTTGGGTGGCTGCAGCTGTGCCTAGGAGGACAGGGCTCCTGCCTGCTCCCAGCCCCAAAAACATAGGGAGTCCTGGGTCCACAGCCACAACTTGCGTGGCTGCAGCTGTGCCTAGGAGGGCAGGGCTCCTGCCTGCTCCTGGCTCCTGCTGGCTCCATGGAGCACACAGCCCTGGCCACAACTCCCCCACTGCAGCTGGTATCATGGCAGTGGCTGCTCCATATGGCTGTCACTGACATCAATTGCACATAGTGGGCAAGCTAATCTCCTGATGGATATTGCCCAAGGAACATACGTCTTTAGCTATTTTACAACTGTGGCCTCCAGAACCCTGATATAAGTTATAAGCCAGCCTAAACTCAGCACATGGTATGTCAACATCAGCAACTCTCTATAACATCCAAATAGACACTCGTCAACATAAACAGACATTATCTTCCTTCCAGATAAAAGATCTTACCTTCTAAAAGTTCAGAAAAGCCCATCTCTAAAAGCAGAAACCTAATAGTGCCCTTTAAAGAGCTCCTCTTAACAAATGCCCCACATCTGTTTGCTCCAATGAAGGAATAAGTGGTTGAAGAAATAATCATTTAGAAAGATGTAGGCACTGGCCCCAGATTTTGAAGCAGTGTAGTAAAGAGAATGATTTTACATAGAAAACGCAACAGAAAATAAAACAACATTTATATACAGGCTAGCAATTGCTTTTGTTTTTCTTTTTTCTTTCTTTTTTTTTGGGACAGATTGTCACTCTGTCACCCAGGCTGGAGTGCAGTGGCATGATCTCAGCTCACTGCAACCCCCACCTCCAGGGTTCAAGCAATTATTCTGCCTCAGCCTCCAGAGTAGCTGGTATTACAGGTGCATGCCACCACGCACAGCTAATTTTTGTATTTTTAGTAGGGATAGGGTTTCACCATGTTGGCCAGTCTGGTCTCTGGTCTCAAACTCCTGGCCTCAAATGATCCACCCACCTCAGCTTCCCAAAGCGTTGGGACTACAGGCATTAGCCACTGCGCCCAGGCAGAAATTGCTTTTAAGTAGTTATAATTACAAGCACATAGCCCTTTTTAAAAATAAAATTACTGACAATAACAATCATCATAAAAATGGCATTTACCTCACCAGGTATATGCAAGGAGCACATAAGAATTTATATTATTGTGCATTACATTTGGCAAAGTATAATACAAATATGAAGCCTTGTAATATAAACCAAAGGATACACATGGCTGACTGACTACTATGTACCAGGCAGTATATTAGATGCTTTACATGCACCATCTAATTTAGTCACCACAGTCAATTTAAGAGGTGGCTAGAGTTATCACCTGTTTTAGAGATAAGGACACAGGCTCAGAGATGTTAAGCACCTCACTCAATGTCACACATCTAATAAGTAACGAGTTGTCTGGCATATGGATTTAAAGACAAAAATATTAATTGCATCTCTATCACGACCAGGTAGAAAGCAAAATGTGAATGAGGTAGAGAATGATGCTCAAATGTCTTTATTGCTTCTTTTTCTGTTTCTTCCAGAAATTAGCCCTCACTTCCTAATATCCTAAGCCCTTTCCCCTTTTAGCATCTACTTGCACAGACTATACCACCACAAATACAAAACAACCCAGCCAATTCCTGACCTCTCTCAGCACCCGCAAACCACTAACCTTGCTTTCACATAGCCATTTGAAGATTGCTTAACAAATAGCAATTCTTGCATTGATTATTTGGCATTCAACTATGAGCCTGGTGAGTCTAAGGAGAATAACTTGTTTTTAGTGAAATAAGCCTCATTTTGCAAAGAACTGGTCATTTTGCTGTAGCCAAGGTTATTTTTGCAGTAACCTTGACTCTTACGGGGGAAAAAAAACATAAAATATAACTCATTAATTCCTGCTCTAAGATCTTGAGAAGTCTATTTCTTTTCCTTATCCAAAATATAAACTATTTTCTCTTTTAGTTCAAGCCTTTTACCTCTTTCAAAAATCCATCAAAATGCATTGTTTTAAAGAAGCATTCCATATTAACCCATACCCATTCTGACCAGAATTCTTCCTCTCCTTTAAGGATCCAGATTTTATAAAGTTATTTTGCCTTCACTACATTTAGTTTTCAGGCTGGTCTCAAGTTGTTTTATTTCTGTATGTTGAATGTACTTAACCAGATGGTACACTGGCCCCTACTTAGATAAAGATCGCATACAGTAAAAATGGCATGGAACTTGATGTCTACATAAGAATCTGAAGTTCAATGTGCTGCTAACAAAACATAGGAACTTTTGCATCTTAATTTGCCCATGTCTTAAATAACTAAATGTGTTCTCTAAAATATTCCAGGCTTTTTTCAATTTAAGAATTCTATTATTTTAGGATTTCTAACTCCTCTAACCTGATATACTGCCACTAGGGCATCCAAGCTACTCTTCCTTTAATTCACGCTCTAGATTTTGATGAGATATTCAGATCGTCTTCCATTAACTATGACTGATAAAACGTTTTTTTCTGAAAATAGAAAAAAGTAAGTATCATTACTGAAAATATTGAGGTCTAAGATGTTCAGTATCTAATAGTTCTAAGTACTACGACATATTTTCAGGCAACATCCAGAAAATAGCTTAAACACCATTCATTCAATAAGCATTTACTGAGTACCTACATGGCCAAGCTCTGATCTACTATATCACTGGACAAAACAAAGTACCTGACCTCAAAGAACTTATATTCTAATGAGGAAGGATGGAGGCAGCTATATTCAAATAAATTAAATCACTTGTTTTAGCTGATGATATTCAATGCTACATAGAAAAAATTCACAGGGGCAGGAGAGTGGGATGCTGATTTGGAGGGGGTGCAGTTTTAAAAATAAGGTCAGGAAAGGCTTCACTGAAAAAATGAGATTTGAGCAAAGACCTGAAGGAGATGAGAGAGTGAACCATGTGGATATCGGGAGGAAGAGTTTCCAGGCTGAGAAAACAGCATATGCAAAGGCCCTGACAAGTGTGCCTGATGTATTTGCGAAAAAGCAAGAATACCAATATAACTGGAGTGGAAAGATTAAGAGAGACACTAAGGAGGGGAGGTAAAAGAGGTTATGGGGGCTTGATCATGAAGATCATTTTAGGCCATTTAAGGACTTCAGGGTTTACTCTGAAATGAAAGTCATTAGTGTGTGTTCAACACTGGAAAGTCATGATTCAACCAAGGTTTGACAAGCAGACTCTCTGGTTGTTGTTTTAAGAACAGTTGGAGTAGGAGAAAAGGTGAATGTAGGAATTATTTGAAGGCTATTTCAATAATCAAGAAAAGGGACAATAGTCATTTGCACCAGTATAGTAGAAGTGGAACCAAAGAGAAGTAGGTAAATTCTGGATATATTTTAAAGATAGAGCCAACAGGTTTTCTAAATGGGTTGGAATGTGAATTAGGGACCTCATATTCATTAATGTATCCGTAAAACACAGCAGGAGAGTAGTATTGGAATTATAGCTAGAATTATAGTAATACTAGAATAAGAATTATAGCTAACACATAGCACTTACTGCCAGCCAGGCATCATTCTAAGTGATTAAACTCATTTAATCCTCATAATAACTCTATGAGGTAGGTACTGTTTTTATACCAATTTTATGGATAAGTAAACTGAAGCACAAAGAAGTAATCCACCTAAGGTGACACAGCTAATATATGGTAGAGCTGGAATTTAAATCCAAGTGGTCTGACTTCAGAATCCATGTTGTTAAACTCTATGATATGTTTATTATTGTTCACACTTCACTACTTATACAGGCACACATGAGGATGGAAATAATTTACTATTGCCCACTATTTTATTAAAATATTTTCAATTGGAAGCTCGACTTTTTATTGCCATTGTCTTGAGTTTCATTGACCTCTTACTAATGCATTTTTCAGGGTGCAAGATCAAGTGTTATCAGTACAACCAGCCAGGGCAAGCCTAATGGCATGTTGAATAAATAATGTCCTTTGGAAACATCAGAATTGTTCCAATGTATATTTAGAGAAAGCAATGAAACACAACTAACTATTCTGGAAGAAACATTACTACTTCATGTAGGAGACTTACCTCACATCCTATAGGAAATCTCTAAGGATTCTTTAAATGTATCAACCCTCTAGACAACTTGCTGTGGGTAACTTACTGCACCCATTCTACAACTAGGAAGCTGAATTTTCTAGAGTTAACTGGCTTGTCCATAGCTAGGAAGTAAATAGAGGAGACCCATCTCCCAAAGAAATCTTGAATGTATATCTAAGAAACCACGTGGCCGGGTGCGGTGGCTCACACCTGTAATCCCAGCACTTTGGGAGACCAAAGCAGGCAGATCACAAGGTCAGGAGATCGAGACCATCCTGGCTAATACGGTGAAACCCCGTCTCTACTAAAAAATTAGCCGGGCGTGGTGGCGGGTGCCTGTAATCCCAGCTACTCAGGAGGCTGAGGCAGGGGAATTGCTTGAACCCGGGAGGTGGAGGTTGCAGTGAGCCGAGATTGAGCCACTGTGCCACTGCACTCCAGCCTGGGTGACAGAGTGAGACTCTGACTCTAAATAAATAAATAAATAAATAAATAACCACATGTACAAAAACAAAAGAAGGTATGACTTATCACCCTGTATGACACTCCTCCCATTAAGCTCAATATGAGTCAACATTGATCATGGGCTACCAAGAAAAGCTAATGCAATCTAAAATACGGTATTAAATGTATGGTATTTAAGGAAGATAATAAAGCTGGTTCATTATCCTCTGGTCAAACTATACTTGAGGTATTGTATTGACTTCTGGCCACCACTCCTTTATAAGGATGTGCACCAACTGGGAAAGTGTTCAGAAGAGGGGGATCAGGACAGAAGCAATTGAGATCTTGCCAGATAATCATAATGATAATAATTACTACTTATTAAGCACTTATCATGTAATATGCCTAATGCTTTACATGTATTAGCTCACTTAGTACTCACAAAAAGAGCATGGCTACTCTCTGAGGCTCAGAGGTATTCAGTAACATGTCTAAGTTCAAACAGTAAATAAGAGGTGGTGCCAAAATTTGGACCAATGTCTTGACGATTCTACTGTACTATGTTGGACTTTTAAGAGAGAAAAGATCATTTATCACATGCCAACACTTTACACAGATTATCTTGTTGAATCCTCATAACAGCTGTATAAGATATCATTTTTACAATCTATATTTCACAGGTAAGAAAACAGAAACTTGCAGTGGTTTGGAACCTAACCAAGGACACACAGCTAGCAAGTGGCATAAACAAAATATGACATAAAGAATGGCTGGAGACACTAGAGATGTTTATCCAGAAGAAGGAAATTCTAGAATATTATTTGAAGATGTAAGTTTGAAGGAAACAAGTTCGAACTATTTGTACCTTCCGACGTTGAAATTATAAGATCAACCTATTATGCTCTGTACATTATTCATTTCCTTTACCACATATGCATACATGTATTGATTTAACAAATTATGTTGCACTACTGCATGCAATAAACTGTGCCATGTACTGAACATGTGGGTGTAAACAAAACAGATAAGGTACCTGCCCTTAGGAAACTTAGATTATTATTCTGCCTTCTCTTACTTCACCTTCTGCCATCCTATATTTTTCACCCCCTTCAAAACTCAAACTCACCTCAAAAGTCACTTTTCCCTACCCCAGGAATCTTCAGTGATAGATTCACTGCTCTTCCGCCCCTGCCCCCTATAACCCCACCCTCACACCACACACACACAATGCTTGCATTCCTTTATCTTTCTTGTATTCTATTACTTTGCTCTTATTGTTATTGGTAATGATATATTTCCCCTCATTCATTCCTTTGCTCAATTGTTCACTAATTATCAAGCACCTAGTATGTGCCAGGTGGTGTCCTGAGGACTAAAGATGCGATGGTGGTCAAGAATGACATTACAGTATTATTTTGCCTTCTCAGATTTATTGTAAACTTACTTTTATCTTTTTGACCTACCTTCCCCACTCCTTATCTAGCTAGCTGCTTCTGATGCTTTTGTGTGGAACACCTTAGGGCCTCTCAAAGCTCAGTTTGAAACCTACTGAAGATGGTAAATCTTTCATCTAGTACAGGAATCACATGTACTATATCCTGGAAAGTTGGCCATCCTGGTTTTTAACTAGGATATGTACAGTAAAGGTGAACTTACTGATTCTTACAATCATCTGTTGTAATGTCATACAGTCATTTTTTTAGATTAAATTGAACTCTATTTCATTCTGGTTTTCATTCATTAGTTCTAGTTCTGTCCAACTCAGATATAAAAGTAAGTTACATCTTTCTATCAGCATCCTTTTAAATATTTGAAGACATCTATTATATCTTCCTTTTGTCTCCTTTTCTTGAGGTTAAATATCCACATTCCCTCAATTAAAATGTTTTTTTTTAAAAAAAAACTGTTAAATGTCCTTATTAGCCCTCTCTAGACACTTTCAACTTTAGCAATATCTCTCAACATATAGTTTATTTTGTTGTATTTGTCCATTTAAAGAAAAAAGAATATCTACCGAAGTAATTCTTTCCCTCAGGACTTTGTGACCCACATCCTGATGGGAAGAAATATACACTTAAACATTCTATGTCTTTCAACTTAGTGCTGATTATAAATTTGAAATGTTTGCCAAGAAGTCTTCCGAGGGTTGTGAGGTAAGAGGTAGAGGCCAGGGGAGCAAATAGTTTTATAGTATGAACCTAAAATGGGATTCTGACATTCACTTTGTCATGCCTGGGGAACTGGTGGAGTAGACCTACTTACTTGAGGGTCTGAGAAACCGTCTAGGAGATAATTTTTCCTAAGCTAAGGAGTAACCAGACACAACAAACTTAAATTGAAAACAAAGAATGGATGAATCTAAGTACAAAGGATTTGTGTCCTTCCCCAGTCCATATTGAATTCACATTTGAGGCTTACAGAGAACATGTAAAAACTAAAATGTTTTGGTAAGATCACTGTAAGATCCTGGGCATAAGTATCAATATGTGGATATACCTCTAATACAGGGGAATATACCTCTAATACAGGGGAATACAAAGGGGACAGGAAGAATCTGTTCCTACTTGCCAATGAAAAGCAGTGTAGATTTGACATTTTGAGGGCTCTGGTTTATCAGTTTTTGCAGAAGACAGTGGTGCCTGGCAGATAAGGCCATACCTGGTAGATGTCCAGTGGAAGAGATGGTACTTGATGGGCACGAGGATACATACTGCATATTTATTGATAATGGGTGGCAAGTAGTAATTAGCAATGGCAAACTAATTCAAGAATAAACATTAAAAACCCCTGAGAACTCCCAACAATAACTTAGATGTGACTTTGGAGGGGATATGTAGATCCTAGGTCAGCAATTAGGGAAGAATTAGTTAAATGTGTTGCTATTTTTAATGTGACTCAAATTGTACCCATAAGCTATGGTTCTAAGTCAAAATGTCCCTAGAGAACAGTGCTTCCTAATGAAGGTATATTAGTATCATCCATCCCGTACCTTTTTTTTCATAACACCAAGCCCAAGGACCACCCCCAAGTGTTCTTATTTAATAGGACCAAGATAGGGCCTAGCAATCTGTATTCTGAAAATGCTTCTTCTGTGGTTGCATTATATAGCTCAAAAAACCAGTGTTATAGACCAGATGTCATCAACCTTTTTCTGTAAAGGGCCAGATAGTAAATATTTTTGGCTCTGTGAGCCACAATCTCCATTGCAACCACTCAATTATGCTCTTATAGTGTGAAAGCAGCTATAGATGGTAAATATAAACAAATGAGCACACTGTGTTCAATATAACTGTACCAAACAAGGCAACCAGACCATGTGCCATAGATAGTGTGCTTACTTCTGATATAGATGATCAATGATTAAGTTAATGGCAGATCCCCTATGTCAAGTTGGCCCATACTACTTAGATACAATAGACAACGAGAAGCTATTTATCCTAAGTGTTAAGCAGAGAGAAGTGACACCCTGAGATAGTCTGAATGGATATTATTGCTATTCATTCCTGCTCATTAGTCAGAAGGAAAAGATACAAATATTCCCAGAAGTTTAAATCCGAGCTTCCTTACCACATTCCAAACTTGAAACTTGAGGAAGATAGCCTAGGGACCAATAAACTGGAGTTAGAATAGACAGTTTTCCAATCTAGGAGGCAGGTGGATAATGCAAACTGGTTCAAGAAGAGTTTCAATAATTCAGAGCGTCAGCTCTCAGATGGGTTATAAACGGAAACAGGTTGTTTAGGAGGTCCTTAAACCTTGTGGATGATGTCAGGAAGGACAAACAGATCTACCTGCAAAATATCCTTTGGTTTTGGGTCCCAGTTTTTGTAATTTTAGACTGGTTGAAACCCAAGTGAGAATTTTTATGTTCTTATACAAGAATACTGATTGGATTGAAAAGCTTCACTGCTCATAGTCTGGCTAAATTTTCAGTTCTGGAACAATGTGAAAATCTTCTGAGGCCCATTTCAGCTTTAAAATTCAATGGTTCCATTATTCATTCTCTTTTCACATTCATTTTAAGGGATTTCTTATATCAATAGTAAGCCATCAGGCTGAAACACAATCAGGAAGCACAACTGAGAAAATGGCTCTCTGCACACTCCTCTTTCTTAGGAAGGAAGTGCCAGGCAGTTGGCTAAGCCTTCACAGGGCTACTCTGTTGCTTTTTCCCTTCCATCTAAAGCACTTGAGGAATGTAAGGGATTATATGAAGTCAGGATCCAAAATCATTATTAAATCAATAACTAAAGTCCATATCAGAGGCAACTTGGTCAGGAGCTACTTAACTCCAGGGAAGACACCTTCCTTTGGACATCAAAATTTGTCCTCTTCCTAATTGAATTAATCACAAATGCATCATTTTTTACTATAGCCTACCCATTTAGGCTGTGTAAATAACTGTCATTGGAGGGGGAAGGGGTACAGGAAGCACTTTAATGGCTTTCTTAAAAAGGAAACTTTGTTTGAGGAGTAATTGTGGCATTTTTTCGCTTCCCAGCTATTACTTTTCTGCATTTAAATCTTAATGTCTCGTCTGGATGAGCACCTTATCACTAGCCAACAGGGAAATGTGATGTTTGTATTTGTATTTGCATTTATATGGCATTTTCATACAGTGTATCTCACACTGCTGACAGAGCAATGAATCGTAGGCCTATAGCACCCTCTCTACATGCATCATGGGAACAGCCATCTTCCACATGCTCTATAGCAGCAAACTAATTAATCTTTCTTAATTTTTATTTATAAGGAAGATGCTTTGGCAAGGGAAGCATGGAATAGTGTGTGTGTCTGCCTGTCTGTTTCTCCCAACTTTCAGGAGGCACTAAGAGGACATCACACAAGTAGCCATGTGTCCTCAGAATCTATCCTTTGCTGACACCGTTACTGGTAGAATCCTAGGCTGGATGGGTCGTTGCAGCTTTTGTGTTACTTAAAATGTTTGCCTTTTATAAACTTGTAGCAGAGGAGAGGCAAGCACATAGATCTGGCACACAATTGCTACAGAATCACCCAGGGAATTAAGATTGGATATCACATCGGTCCCCCTTCAGAAACAGTTCTCATTCAATAGATATTCATGCTCTTTTTAAAAATCATGTTCAAGGTTCTATGTCATTAGCAAGACACTACTGGTGATGGAAACTACTGTGGAGTTAGCTCTATGGAAAGCTGAGTCTGTTTAGGAGCTTTGAAGTAGGCATTAATAACTCATTGCTCAACACAGAGGTGCCTACAACATGAGATCAATTTCTCTTAACTCGGAGAGCACCACTCTTTTACAAACTATTCCAAGGGCCCTGTCAGAGGCCTGCTGGAAAATCCACTGAGCTGGATTGTCCAAGCTGAATTGGTCAGGCAAAATTTTTCCCCAGCTTTATTGGAGTATAGCAAATTTTTATTGACAAATATAAATTGTATATATTCAAGGTATTCAATGTCATGTTTTGATATATGTTTTGATGTAACATTCACCACATTCTTATATAAAGCTAAATGGTCAGCAACCCCCAAACACAAGAACTAAGTACATACATAAGCTACAACCCTCACAATGTTAAGAGTCTCTCCTTAGTTTCATAGAGGATGTGGCCCAGGAATTCTTTTGAGTTGCCAGTAAGATACAGCCTTACAGTGATTAAGGAACAACTGATCTCCATCTTTATGGCAGGTCCCATAGATTTCCTCTATCCAGAAAGCACATAATGTTACAGTGTTTAGTAAAATAAATAATTAGTTACACATGAGGTATACATCATGCCTACTCCTAACCTCCCCTACTCCCTCCATTGCCTTGTTGCAGATGACCTGCCTAGAGGCTCTATTATGGTTGCTTGAGTGAAACATGGCCCAGGTATAAGTCCTGCAGTGTGAGGCCAAGAAACATATCTGGCGGGGTACATTTGTAACTCTCAGGCCCAGTGCAAAGATTATAAAATGATCTCCAGAGCCTGTGGATGTCATTTAAATCAGGGTCCATGATAGGAAAACAAATGGTTGAATGAGATAATAGGGGCTTGTGTGATATTCTGAATTCCTCAGTCTTTACTTTTAGCCAATTAAAATTAATTCCTTCAGCCTCACAGCCTGGAAATCCCAAGTTCCCAGACATGTCAAGTTGTGGTTCAATTTTGAGACACAGGCAATTCCTCAAGAAACTCCAGCCTGACACAATCAAATAAGCCTTGTCAAAGTCCACCTAATCAAAAACCCCACACTTAATCACATCAGCTTCTTCAGCTCAAACTAGACAGACTCCCATCAGGGGATGGGAGCTCTCAGTCAATGCTGCCTGTTATTCAAATAATCTGAGCTGCAGCACTCCAGAACTGCATCCCAGTTACGGGAAATCAGCTGCAGCTAATTAAAAGCAGTTTATTGTCTCCCACACTCTAGTCCCAGCCCGTCTTCATAACCAGGTACAGCTTGTAGTGCTTCTCCAATCACAGCACTGCATAAGGGACCTGGGCCAGGCAATTAATGAGATTGTGAAATGCAGAAAGCCAGTGAGTAAAAGCAAAGGTAAAGTTTGTGGCAGAGGAAGGGAGTCCACAGAAAGGTATAGCACTCTGAGGGAACCTGGTAAAACAGCCTCCAGATTCACACACTAGTTAGCACATTGGCAGACTGTGCTTCAACAGCCCAGTGCTTCCTGTTTCCAACATCAGTAACTTCCTCAAAACATTAGGCTTAGGGAGACTAGGCCTTTGTCCATAGCAGTATTATGTTAGATAGTGGCTTGTTAGCATTCCAATTCAAATTGACAGCTCAGGAGTCTTTTACCATAGCTTATTAAAATGTAGAGAAAAAGACGTTTTGGTCATGTATTCAATGTCAACTGGGCCAGACACAGTGGCATAACAGTTTTTGTGTAATGAGGTCTGGAGCTAAGCAAGCTCTCAATTCCTGTCTCCACCATTTACTAGCTGTGTGGTCTTGAGCACTTCCTATGCATCTCTGAGCCTGTTTCTTTATGTGTAAAATAAGGATAATGATAGAAAATAATGCATGTAACTATCATTAAATTGTAAATGCTGCATACATTTTAGGTAGATAGATGATGAGGAAGGGAAGGGAAGAAAAGGGAAGGGAAGTGGGAAAAAGGAAGGAAGGAAAGAAGGAAGGAAGGAAGGAAGGTACGCCGGCCCAGTACAGTGCTTGGAACATAGAATTCATTCAACAAATGCTGGTTTTCCTCCTTTATTCTATCAACAAACCACCCCCAGGCAGAATCTAATAGAAAGAGGGTGTATTAGTCCCTCTACTGGTACCAAGTTACTGTATTAGTCCATTTTCACACTGCTGATAAAGACATACCTGAGACTGGGTAATTTATAAAAGAAAGAGGTTTATTAGACTTACAGTTCCACATAGCTGAGAAGGCCTCACAATCATGGTGGAAGACAAGGAGGAGCAACTCACTTATTATGTGGATGGCAGCAGGCAACAAAAGAGCTCGTGCAGGGAAACTCCCATTTTTAAAACCATCAGATCTCATGAGACCCATTCACTATTACGAGAACAGCACGAGAAAGACCCACCCACATGATTCAATCATCTCCCACATGGTCCCTCTCACAACATGTGGAAATTATGGGAGCTAGAAGATGAGGTTTTGGTGGGAATACAGAGCCAAACCGTATCAGGGGGACTAGATAAGAACATGGATGGCTCACTACAAACTCATTTACTAGGAATATCACGCAACGCTCAAATCCTGTTAATATGGGATAAACTATGCCATTTCATTGAAAGAAGTACAAAACTGCTTGTGAATTCATAGTGTACATTTTTCTTTTCTGTCTTCCCTAAAAATATTACACCATTGCATGAAAGAAGGGGCTTGGTTTTGTTGACTACTATGTCTCCTTCCCTAGAACAGAGTGTAAAAGCCAAAAAATGCTAGATATGTTGAACGAATGATAAATCCAATTGCAGGTATGTCTTTCTTTACACAAAATCTGTCTTCATGAAAACTGTTTGTAAATAATATGTTTTAAATATTCCTTAATTCTTAGGAGACTCCTTATGGTGGAGCAATTCTTTTTACTTGTTTATTTAGCAAATACTCATTGGGTGCCTGTGATATGCCAGGCACTGTTCAAGGCATGGGAAATTAACAGTGAAAAAAGACATATGTATGCCCTACCCTTGTGGAGTTTAAAATATAGCGGGAAATTGACATGTTAAAAAATCCTTCTGAGCAGTATGAATGCCTATTTGGGATGTTTCAATCATTGTATAATATGTTTAGTTAGAGTAGAGTCTAGCTACACTAAAATAATCACAACCAATGATGGGCTTTTGACATTTGGGTTTGTGTTAACTAGTTCTGATGTATTCAGTGGGCTGAGGTTATTGAGGCTATAGGTACACCCTCCTATATTTCCCAAAGAGCCTGTCTGAATCTGAACACACACAAACTCTCACTGCACATTTAAATTTCCCTGTTGCACTATTCACTTTCTATGTTTCCTTTAGATTCACAAGAAGATACAGTCCTCCTTTTCAAGGCACACAACTCCATTGGTGCCTGTATTTATTTCCTATCATTACTGCAACTATTTACTACGACTTAGTGGCTTAAGCAGTACTAAGTTATTATTTTATTGTTCTGGGGAAGTCCAACACAGGGCTCACTGGTTTGAAATCAAGGTGTCAGCAGGGCTGTACTCCATTCTAAAGGCTTCAGGGAAAAATCTGTTTCCTTGTCTTTTCCAGTTCCTAGAAGCTATATGCATGCCTTGGCTCATGGCCCCCTTCCTCCATTTTCAAAGCCAGTGGAATAGCATCTTCAAATATCTCTCTGACTTTGACACTACTTTTCTCATCACATCTTCACCTCTCACTCTTTTACATCTCCTTGTGAACATACTGGGGTCACCCAGGTAGTCCAGGATAATCTTATGTCATGGTCCTTAATTTAATCACATCTGCAAAATCTTTTCTTCCAGGTTTCTTACTCCATTTGAGCTGCTATAACAAAATAGTATAAACTGGATAGCTTATAAACAACAGAAATTGATTTCTCATAGTTACGGAGGCTGGATAGTTCAAGATGGAGGTACCAATAAACTTGGTGTCGGTTGAGGGCCTGATTTTTTGTCCACAGGTGGTGACTTCTTGCTGTGTCCTCACATGGCGAAAGGGGTGAATGAGCTTCCCTTGGGCCTGTATTTTAAGGGCACTAATGCTATTAATGAAGGCTCTGGTCTCATGATTTAATCACCTCCCAGAAGCTCCTACCTTTTAATACCATCACCTTGGTAGACAGAATTTCAGCATATGAATTTGGTGGGGACACAAACATTCAGACCATAGAACCAGATAAAGTAACAGATTCACAGGTTCCAGGGACTAGGGTGTGGACATCTGAGGGGGTCATTATTCTGCCACCACAGTACTTGTGGCCCCTTTTTATCTAATATGTTTCTGCCATATAATCCTTTCTTCCCTTGCCTCTTATTTCTTCTTGATTTTTGAATATGAATATGAAAATGTCCATGTCTTCACTCATTAAAAATAACCCTTCTTTCTGACATTATATTCCTTGGGTCCTATTTCTTATATATTCAAACCATCAAACATCTTGAAAGGGAAAGCTATACTTGCTGCCTCTACTTCCTCAACCCCAATTGCTTTGTTCTTCTCCATAGTTCTCATCCTACTTCTTTGTCATTTCTTTCTCAGCTTTTTAATCAGCTTTTTCTATCTGTAAACATGTGTAAAGCCCTAGGCTCAGTCCTAGGTCCTGTATCCTTCTCTCTATGTACTTATTCCTACACAAGCTTTAGTGAATACCTTGACTCATTCACTCATTAATTATTTGTTGAATATCTACTCTGTGCCACTTATTTTTGTAGATATTGGATGGAGACAGTTTCAAAATCTATACCTTAGCTCTGATATATCATAAATCAGTCCATTTATCTGCATCCTCACTGCCACTGCCATCAGTTGGACAATTAAAATCCATCTTATTTTCCAGCCTCTTCCCTTGCCCCAGCCAAATCTCTTCCATACCCAGCACCCAAAGTGCCTTTTCTAAAATAAAATGATCATGTCACTTTCTTACTTTAAAGTCCTTCAAAGGATCCCCATTATCTTCAGGATAATATTCAGACCCATTAGCATGGCATACAAATCCTTCCATATTCTGGGCCCTAATTTCCTTTTCAGCTTATTTTATTGCCTGTGCCTACCCTTGTAGTCTATGCTTTAGCCATACCAAATTAATTTCTGTTCCCTAAAAGAGCTCAAGGCCTCTGTACATTGTCTTCCTGTTGTTTGAAACACCTTTCTCTCTGACACACACACACACACACACACACTCTCACTCTCACTCTCTCTCTGTCTCTCAACCTGGCTCACTTCTACTCAATCTGAGAACATCTCTTAGAAGAGAGTTTGTTCAGAAGCCTTTCCTGAATATCCAGGCCTAAATTTGATATTCCTCTTCTATGTTTTTCCTATCAAAAGAAAGGATAACATGACATGATATCATAATTTTTATTTATTTTTTCTCTCTCCTTTCCTAGCTTCATACTCCTTGAGGGACAAGTGTGTATTTTAGTCATCAATACATCAATATAAGCAAAGCAGCTAGCACTATGCCTAGAAGTATAAGGTAGATGCTCAGTAATGATTTAGTGAATGAAAAAATAAATTAATGAATGAGCAAATTAAATTAAAACACAGAACAAAGACCTCACTAGAGTATCAGAGGAGAGCAAGAGAATATTTCCAGCCATTCCATCTCTATTCTTATTCCTTTACTACTATGTCTATCTTTGTCTCCCAGAGTCCACACTAGGATTCAAAAGGGGAGATAGTTTCCTATCATATGAAGTGGGAAATTCCATATAAACCCACCTTGGCCCTTTTCATACCCCAAACCTCCCAGCTTTCATTATTATTTACTTATATAGGTTAAATTATTATATAACAATGAGGCAGAATTTCCAATTCCAACTTCAATTTCAATTTTACCAGAATAGAGAACCTTTCCAATCATCTACAGTTTTGCACACTATCATGAGTCTCGATGTATCACAGAAGCACAGCAGACAAAACAGAGCTCTAATGGGATGAGACTTCAGCCACTACCATTTTGCCTGGGTCTATGGAGTGCAAGTGGTAAATATTGGGAACTGAGAAGAAGAGAGAGCTTAGAAAAGACAATACCAGCATTAGCTAGAAGGAGCTTGAAGGCATTAGATTCTTGAGATGGGCCTGGGAAGTGAAATGCTACCCCTAGAGAATGAGTTGGGCACCAAAGCCAAATGTAGCCTCAGCCTTAGTTCTTGGGACCAAGACGTTTAAGATAATATGGCTTTCAAGAGGACCAAGGGGTAGAGAGCAAAGGTATGGATCAAAATATTTCTTGGATATTTCTAACAATACTAGTTAATGTAGGGCCTATAAGAACAAAAGAGAATATCTACGTTGGATTTAGCCTTCACAGTTAATAAATCTTTCCACAGCTCTAGAGATTAAATAATTATTTCATTCCAGCTTTATTAAATAATACAAATTCAGCTCATTGGTAATGAAAATAATCATAAGTCACTGGAGGAAGATGAGAGATCTGACCTTTTAATTAAAGATCAGCAGTCTCTAGCAACAGTATGCTAAAATCATAAAGGCAACATGACCTGTAAATATCTTCCCTAAGGATGATGTAAATGGGGAAAATTGCATGAGTGATTGTGTAAGTGTGTGTTTACAGACACATACACATATGTGTGTACATATACACACATACATATCTAAAATGTACTACCCTACAACAGTTAGACTGAAGATGCACTGATCCCATGAAATGTAGAAAAATCAACATAATTCTCAATAACATTAAGGTACAAAAGTAAACTGCACATATATTTTGTTTTTAATAGTTTTTACAAAATGGTCATGCATTAAGTTCAGTTACTTATATCATCCTAACCTTGTAAACACTAAGCAAATTTTCAGTATAAAATACCCATCCAAGTGTTCCAATATTCATTTTATCTTTTGTTTTTTCCATATAAACCAAGATGAAAATCAAGTGGCTATCTTATTTAGAGTTCTTCTGGGAGTATGGAGCAGGGAGCAAGAAGTTAATTAAGCTAGCTGAGACCAAAAAAAAAAAAAAAAGTGGTGGTGGAATGCATTGGAAGAACATGGTATTATGTCACAGATCCTAGGTTGGGAAACATATTCTGAGGATCTGGAATTACGAACTGCAATGCTGGTCAGAGCAAAGACAGCCACTTCTATTTCCTATCTCTTTTGCTTGATATCTTGTCTCTTAATCTCTCTGTTTCTCTGCTTCTCTCTTTTTTTCTCTGTCTCACTCTCTCCCTCCCTCCCAGCTTTCCACATACCATGTGCACATAGCCGAAACAAAGCCACCACACTCCCAGCCACATATGACCCCCGGGTTGAGTGTGCAAAGACACCAGTTGCAATCTCTTGTCCTGATTTTAATTTCTCAAAAACAAGGATTTTTTAACTTATTCTGCCTCTACTATGAACACTCTAGTAGATACCATGTGGGGTGTCATCCTAGACCATACCCTATTCTCTAAAATCTTCTCTCCCAGAGGTGAAGAGCTACATCTCAATTTTTACTATCTCCTGGGCTCAGCTGGTTGAACAAGAAATGGACACTTGAGTCCAGAAACACATTATAACATTTAATGTTATAGTTACCATGCAAAAGCATATTGCCTAGAAAAAATAACTAATCTCCCCAAAAGTGGCCTTAACCTATTATCTGGAGTTATGCTCATTTAAGTAAGAAGTATCTATTTCACATCAAGAAACAGCATATTATAATGTCATTCACAGAGCTTAATATACATTGTAAGACACTTTTCAAAATTTTATATCCAATTGAAGTAAGAGATGATCAACTTGAACTATAAAAGAAAACATATCTGTAACACATAGATGAAAGCTGTAAGAGTTTTTCAATGTTGACTAGAAGGAGAAAGTGGCACCTGATCACTTGGTGGCATTGCACTTATCTGGCACCTTTCTCAGAGAGGCAGAGGTGTGATTCAAGTATCATTTAATTATCCTTAAAATAATTCCCTCTGAAAGAAAATAAACAGTATCTAGGTTTCTAACTTTAAGGACTGAAATCATACATGGCATGCTATTTAAATTTTACACAATAATCCTATTACTGTCATCAGACCTGTTTAAAGAAATCTGTTTTCTGGCATGGTCAAGGGACAGGGTTAATCTAAGATTCTCCTTGATAATTACTATTCTGCATGAGACAACTTTCAAAAACGAACAAGAGAAAATATATTCTATACTGAAAGAAGACTGAATAGAGCTTGAACTTTCTTTTGATGATTCAGAAGTCACTTCATGAAGCCACAGGGTCCCAGAGCTCATGTTATGAACATCAGTTCTCTTTGTATAGTTAACTGTGGAAAGGGACCAGTTAATGGGGAATTATTAATGATAGGAGGCCAAGTAAATCGGCTTTTGTTTATACAATGAAATATGGCTACTGAAATATTATATATTTATTTGTACCGTTTTGCAGGAGGCTGCATTCTTTGAGATTTTGTTTCAAACTAGATAGCATACAATAATTCAGAAATCTCCAGAGGCTAAAGAACAAAGGGCTATTAAAGAAAAATGTGTGCTTACAGCAGTGTTCCCAGTAATTTGTTTAAGTTGTAAGCAGACAGCCATGCTACATCAGCAACAAACTATGAAGACTGAGCAAACTGATAGAGATATCATTGCTGCAATCCAGTGAAACTTTCAACAAGGCTGTTATCCAATGTACATCCAATGGCCTACATAATAATTACTACAACATGAGTTTGCAACATGCAAACTCATGTTTTTAAATCATATTTACTGAGTATTAACTCTGTGCTAAACATCATGCTGAGTATTATGAGTACAAAGATAAACAAGACACCATCCTGGTCCTCCAGGAGCTTGAAGTATGAAGAAAGAAGCCAAACTGATCAAATGATTTACAAGTACAGTGGTACAAATATGTGCAATATGTTTTGAGAGCCCAATTTGGTCTTGAGGATAGGGAGTAGAAAGCAGGTCAATCTCTTTGGAAGAAGTGATACATGACTTGATTCTTAAAGGAGTTAGAAGTGCACTAAGAAAAGGATGGGACTGCAGTCAGTACAAACAGACCTCGTGAGCAAAGATGTAGTAGCAGCAAAAACTTTGTGGACTGTGTGCAAAGAAAAGGCAAACAACTTATCTCTGCTGGATTATAAAGTATGAAGCAAAGAAAAGGCTGGGAAATGAGGGAATAGCAGATCAGCAAAAGGCTCAAAAGCAGAGAGTACTCGCAATGACTTTATCATTTTCCCTTTGCAATTTTAGTTCTTTAGCATTATTGTGGACATCTTATATTGATCCCATTCCATTGTCATTCTCACTATACAAACAAGTGGAAACAGATCTCAGATTTTAGTCCCCGGCATTTGAAGTTACCCTGCACCCAACTGTACTTCCCTGCCTTGTTCCAGAACCAAATTTCCCCGTGCTTCACCTACTAACAGAAACTAACAGCCAAAGTGCCTGGCTTCCCTCATACCCTATCCCCAAACCTGGAAGACCTCAGTCAAATAACCTAGATGCAGGATGTCCTGATGTACCTGATGCTCTGGACCATAAGATTTTTGAATTGCTTTCCTGGTCTGGGGTTTGTAAAAGGGTATGAACCTAATTCTGGGAGGAATGGTCCTCAACATGGAAGCATCCTGAAACAGAGCAATATAAAGGGTAAGATCAGTGTTAATACAGTTAGGGAAAAGAACAGTAATGATGGCAGATTTGTATAATGGCATTCAGTGAGCTTATATATGTGTAACACTCTGCTAGGAGATTGATAGATATCACCTTGGATAACCCTGTAAGGTACATATCATCTCCACTTCACAGAAAAGGATACTAAGGCCCTGATAGGTTATATAAGTCACTCAAGGTTTCACAAGCAGTAGGTAGCAAGATTCAAACTCAGGCTTTCTGACTTCGAATTTGAAGCACTCTAAAACATAACACTCTAACAAGTGAAAGAAAGAAAACTGTAGGAACTGTTTCATTCCTTCTTTGATCCGAGCTCCTAAGCATAAAGAAGCTACCACCAGGGATATCAAAAAGGGACAAATGAGAATTCTCTCCAGCCCCCAAATACCCTCATTCCCTCACCCTACTCTCATCTAATATCCCTTTAACAGTAAGGAGACAATATGCCTCATTCTGCTCCTAAAGACTTAAAGTAAGAGATAGTCAGACAAGGGTTTCAATCTCAGCTCCCCTTCAAACTAGCTGTGAAACTTCCAGAAACTTTTCTGAGCCAAGGCTTCATTACCTGTAAACTGGATGCCATAATAACAACCTCATCTTCCTGGTATATCATGATATTTAAATTATTAGAAGATGAAAAAAAAGCATCTATTGCAGTGAGTTTGGCCTAGAAGATGCTCAACAATCTGGAAAAGTATATTCAATCATGTTCTCTACCACCAGTACCCTTGATTTCCTCACTCCTTCGTTTTTCAAGTATGTTGTTTCTACCAATATCCAAAATTAAATTGTTTACTAAGATAATTCAAAAGCACATTTACTTTTTTCTTACTCCTGGGAAGCTAAGCATTGCAGGGGAAAGTTATGTGAATACTATGCTCAATTTTTTACATGAATCCTTATTGTTCAACCTTTTTGCAGATACTGCTCTAACCAGATTACCAATGAATGACCTCTTTATCATCTCTTCCAGTGCCATTTCCAGGTGCAATTTTATTCAACTGGGCCTTACAAGTTGATTGACAATGCTTTTACTTTTACCAGTTTAGACCACTTGGGGACGTTCTCAAGGTCACATACCAAAGATAATTCATGTTTCTCAAGGCCTCCAAGCCTTAAACTGTAGCAGATAACCTTTTCTATCTCCGTCTCTGAGGAGGAAAAAGCCATTTCATATAAACTCTTTCAACTCTGAGTGATTCCACTTCAAAAGTTTTTTATATTTTTACTTTTCTTTCCTTGCATTCTTCTTGTTTCAGAGAAAGAAGTGTCCACTTCTTCTAAGACTAATCTCTGAATTTCTTCTGCCCCTTCAGCCTTCTGGTTGTCATCAATATTTTACTTTGTCACTGCAGCCCTTCTGCCTCTTATATTTTCAGTTTTTTTTCTTTACATCACTTCCCTTTCTTTGGCCTGCAAACCTGTTCAAATCTTCTTTTAATTAACTAAAATTTTAGCATCCAGCAAAGCGTGTAGGAAATGGTAGACAATCAATTGATATATATTATATGTACAAATCTTCTTGTGAAAAATCTATTCTGTGGAAAAAAATTCTATATAAAAAATTGTTCTCAGCCGCGCATGGTGGCTCACGCCTGTAATCCCAACACTTTGGGAGGCCGAGGTGGGCAGATCGCGAGGTCACGAGTTTGACACCAGACTGACCAGCATTATGAAACCCCATCTCTACTAAAAATACAAAAAATTAGCCAGGCATGGTGACACACACCTATAATCCCAGCTACTCTGGAGGCTGAGGCAGGAGAATTGCTTGAACCCGGGAGGCGGAGGTTGCAGTGAGCCAAGACCGTGTCACTGCATTCCAGCCTGGCGACAGAGCGAGACTCCGTCCCAAAAGGAAAAAACAAAAAACAAACAAACAAACAAAAAACATTGTTCTCTTCACTCTAAATAGGTGTTGAAGGAGTAGTTTATATTCAGCTCTGCTTTCTCACGTCCAATTCCAATTCCCTACTCAAATTAGTGTAGTCTGGTTTCTATCCTCACTTCCCCATAGATATTGCTCAGACTAGATTAGATTATCAACAAATGACCTCTTTTTAATTTTTATTTGAATAGTGTTGGGGAAACAGGTGGTGTTTAGTTGCATGGAAAAGTTTTACATTTTTATTAATATTTCAATAAGTTTTGGGGGAACAGGTGGTGTTTTGTTACATGGATAAGTTCTATAGTGATGATTTCTGAGATTTTGGTGCACCCCTCACCCAAGCGATGTACACTGTACCCAATGTGTAGTCTTTTATCCATCACCCCCCCCACCCTTCCCCCAAGTTCTTGAAGTCCACTGTATCATTCTCATGCTTTTGCGTCCTCATAGCTTAGCTCTCACTTATGAGTGAGAACATATGATGTTTGGTTTTCCATTCCTGAGTGACTTTACTTAGAATAATGGTCTCCAATTCCATGCAGGTTGCTGTAAATGCCATTATTTTGTTCCTTTTTATGGCTGAGTAGTATTCCATGGTATATATATATTTTTTCCTCTGGGTAGATATCCAGTAGTGGCATTTCTGGATCAAATGGTAGATTTACTTTTAGTTCTTTAAGGAAACTTCACACTGTTTTCCACAGTGGTTGTAATAGTTTACATTCCCACCAGCAGTGTGAAAGTGCTCCCTTTTTTACCATTTTACCACATCCATGCCAACATCTATTATATTTTTGATTTTTTTTATTATGGCTATTCGTGCAGGAATAAAGTGGTATTGCATTGTTGTTTTGATTTGCATTTCCCTGATAATCAGTGATGTTGAGCGTTTTTCCATATGCTTGTTGGCCATTTGCATATCTTGTTTTGAGAAATGTCTTTTCATGTCCTTGGCCCACTTTTTGACGGGACTGTTTGTTTCTTTCTTGCTTATTTGTTTGAGTTCGCAGCAGATTCTAGATATTAGTATTTTGTTGGATGCATAGATTGTGAAGATTTTTCTCTCACTCTTTGGGTTGTCTGTTTACTCTCCTGATTATTTCTTCTGCTGTGCAGAAGCTTTTTACTTTAATTAAGTCCCATCTATTTATCTTTGTTTTTGTTGCATTTGCTTTTGGGCTCTTGGTCATGAAGTCTTTGCCTAAGCCAATGTCTAGAAGGGCTTTTCCTATGTTATCCTCTAGAATTTTTATGGTTTTACATCTTAGATTTAAGTCTTTGATCCATCTTGAGTTGATTTTTATATAAGATGAGAGATGAGGATCCAGTTTCATTATTTTACATATGGCTTATCCTAGCACTCAATTTGTTGACTAGGGTATCCTTTCCCCAAGTTATGCTTTTGTTTGCTGTGTCTAATATCAGTTGGCTGTAAGTATTTGGGTTTATTTCTGGGTTCTCTATTCTGTTCCATTGGTCTATGTGCCTATTTATATTCAGTACCATGCTGTTTTGGTGACTATAGCCTTAGAGTACTGTTTGAAGTCAGGTAATGTGGAGCCTCCAGATTTGCTCTTTTTGCTTGGTCTTGCTTTGGCTATGGGGCTCCTTTTTGGTTCCATATGAATTTCAGGATTTTTTTTCTCTAGTTCTGCAAAGAATGATGATGGTATTTTGATAGGAATCCCATTGAATCTGTAGATTGCTTTTGGCAGTATGGTCATTTTTACAATATTGAAAACCATACAAATACATGGAAATTAAATAACCTGCTCCTGTATGATCATTGGGTCAACAATGGAATCAAAATGGAAATTAAAACATTATTTGAACTGAACAATAATAGTGATAGAACATATCAAAACCTCTGGAATACAGCAAGAGTGGTGCTAAGAGGAAAGTTCATAGTACTGAATGCCTACATCAAAAAGTCTGAAAGAGCACAAATAGACAACATAAGGTCACACCTCAAGGAACTAGAGAAACAGGAAATAACAAAGATCAGAGAAGAACTAAATGGAATTGAAACAAAAAAATACAAAAGATAAATGAAACAAAAAGCTGGTTCCTTGAAAAGATAAACAAAATATATGGACCATTAGCAAGGTTAACCAAGAAGAGAGAAGATCCAAATAAGCTCATTAGAAATTAAATAGGAGATATTACAACTGATACCACATACATAGAAAAGATCATTCCAGGCTACTATGAACATCTTTATGTGTACAAACTAGAAAATCTAGAGGAGATGGATAAATTCCTGGAAATATACAACTTTCCTGTATTAAACCAGGAAGAAATAGGAACTATGAACAGACCAGTGACAAGTAGCAAGATTGAAATGGTAATTTTAAAAATTGCCAAAAAAAAAAAAAAAGTGCAGGGCCAGGTGGATTCACAGCTGAATCCTATCAGACATTCAAAGAACTTATACCAATCCAGTTGACACTATTCCAAAAGATAGAGAATGAGGTAATCTTCCCTAAATAATTCTATGAAGCCAGTATCATCCTAATACCAAAACCAGGAGAGGACAAAACAAAAAAAAAGAGAACTATAGACCAATATCACTGATGAGCATAGATGTAAAATTCCTAAACAAATTACTAGCTAACCAAAACCAACAGCATATCAAAAAGATAATCCACTATGATCAAGTAGGTATCATACCAGGGAGGCAGGGATGGTTTAACATATGCAAGTAAATAAATATGATACACCACATTAACAGAATTAAAAACAAAAATCACATGATCATCTCAATAAACGCAGAAAAGGCATTGGACAAACTCCAGCATCCCTTTATGATTGAAAACCTCAGCAAAATCTGCATAGAAGGGACATACCTCAAGATAATAAAAGCCATCTATGACAGACTCACAGCCAACATTATACTGAACGGGGAAAATTTGAAAGCATTCCCCCTGAGAACTGGAACACAATAAGAATGCCATGCCCATTGCTCCTATTCAACATAGTACTGGAAGTCCTAGCCAGAGCAATCAGACAACAGAAGGAAATAAAGGGCATCCAAATTGGTAAAGAGGAAGTCAACCTGTTGCTGTTTGCTGATGATATGACTGTATACCTAGAAAACACTAAAGACTCATCCAAAAAGCTCCTAGAACTGATAAGTGAATTCAGTAAATTTTCAGGATACAAAATTAATGTACACAAATCAGTAGCACTGCTATACACCAACAGTGACCAAGATGAGAATCAAATCAAGAACTCAACCACTTTTGCAATAGCTGTAAAAAAGATAAAATACTTAGGAATATACCTATCCAAGGATGTCAAAGACCTCTACAAGGAAAACTACAAAACACTGCTGGAAGAAATCATAGACGACACAAATGGAAACACATCCCATGCTCATGGAAAAGTTCTTTCTTGGTGATTTCTGAGATTTTGGTGCACCCATCATCTGAGCAATGTACACTGTACTCACCCCCTCTCATCCTTCCCCTCGAGTACCCAAAGTCCATTATATCATTCTTACGCCTTTGTGTCCTCATAGCTTAGCTCCCACTTATAAATGAGAATATAAAATGTTTGGTTTTCCATTCCTGAGTTACTTTACTTAGAAGAATGGTCTCAACTCCATTCATATTGCTGCGAATGCCATTATAGGTTTCTTTTTATGGCTGAGTAGTATTCCATGGTACATATATCCCACATTTTCTTTATGCACTCGTTGGTTGATGGGCATTTACACTGGCTCCATATTTTTGCAATTGTGAATTGTGCTTCTATAAACATGCATGGATGTGGTGAAAAGGGAACACTTGCACTGCTGGCGGGAATGTATACTAGTACAACCACTATGGAAAGCAGTATGGAGATTTCTTAAAGAACTAAAAGTGGAACTACCATTTGATTCAGCAATCCCACTACTGGCTATCTACCCAGAGGAAAATAAGTTATTATATGAACAATGAATGTCTTCTTTATCATCACTTCCAGCGCCATTCCCAGGTGTAATTCTATTAAACTTCAGACCACATTTTACAGCATTTATCCCTGTGGCAAGTAAAGTCTTCCCTACTGGCTTCTGTGACATTCATCCACTTATTTCACAAATACTTCTTGGGCAATTACTATGCTGAGATAAAATAATGAATACAGAAAAGCTTCTAACCTCAAGGAACATATGGGCTAGTGAGTATGCACTTATCTGATTATTAAATCTTTTTGATTACTCTTGCTTGATATCTTTTATGAGCTCTTCTCCCTCCTCATATTTCCTGAATATAAATAAGAGTTTCACAAGGAAATGTGCTGAGTCTTTTCATACAAGACATCCACTCCCCACAATGCCACTAATCCCATAGAGTAATTGGTCACACCTATGACAGTATCTCCCAAATCCATGTTCTTCACTGACTTTCCTCCTGAGGATCACACTGCATGCATTTCCAGCTGCCTGTTGCTTACATCTAGCTGAATATTCAAATAACAATTGAGCTCAATATGTTGCAGCCTGATTTCATCACCTGTCTCATCTAACAAATTGCTCCAGTGATTTTGACTTTGATTTATGAACTAACATTGTCCCAGTTGACCAGAATTCACATCATATCATCTTTAAGGCCTCCTCCCTTCTATCACCTCTAACAAGTTGATAAAATTCTGTAGATTTTCTTCTCCCTATCTTTTACCTGTTGCAGCCATTCTCTTTCTCTGCTATTAGAATGGTTTAGAGCATCATCACATATGACCTAAATAATTACAGTAATTTCTTAACTGTTTCTCATCCTTCAGCTTCTCTTACTTCAACCCAACATTCTTAGATGTGCCTTCTTAAATTAAAGCTCCTCTCTTCAAAAATTATCAATGGATTTCTGTTCCAAAAGGAATAAAATTTAAACCATTATTCCTAATCATCCAAGTTTCTTAGTATCATCCCTCATAGTACACTTTTCACATACTCTACGTTCTAGCCACATGAAACTCTCACTGTTCTTGAAACATGTCCTGCACTTTGATTTTAGTGTATCTTTCCTTTGCTTTTTTTCTCCCCAGAATGCCCTTCTCCAACATCCCCATTTGCTGAGTAATCAACTTTCAAGTCTCAATGTAAGAACAACCTACTTCTAAGAAATCTTCTAAGAATAGTCCACTTCTCATATACGATACTTCTATTATATTTTGTCTGGATTTTATTTATGGCATTTTTTACAGTTTTGTTTCTGAGTTATCCTAGAGTTTGTCTTTCATATGTTTCATTTAAATATTAAGTTGTAATTTTTTGAGAGTGGGACTATGAGCCATTAGCCTTTATATCTGCCACATCTAGCTCAGTCAGTGCCTTGTATGCAGTAGATGCTCTGCAGCCATTGATTTGAAATGAAGTGCAAACAACACCTGGCAGAAAAATCCCCATCACAGAACTGTAGTGAATGTAAAGTGATCAAATTATTTTCTGTTAATTAAGGGAGGCAGGTAAAAAGCAGCAGGGCATTAAGAACTTGAAGGATAAGTATACTTCAAGTGGCAAAGGGAACGGAAAGGGAAGGATGAAGATTCCAAGAAAACTTGGCTGACTGCACAATTTTGCCACCTCTCCCCTCCAGCTTGGCTTATCTTCACTTCAACAGAGAGAAAGAAAAAAAGTGGTGTACCAAGTTTGGCTGCCACCCCAAATGGGCAAACACATGCATATCTTAGACTGATAACTTAGTCCCAACTTGAATCCACATCCCTTGGATCTTCCAAATTGCAATTTATGCTGTTTGCCACTAAGGGAAATTGTTAAGATATAGTTATCATTATAAGGTGATCTAAATTCCTTCAAAACATGACCCAAAATGCTGTTTCCACATGTACATCATATTTTACAATATAGCCATATTCCTGAAGTGCCCTCTGCAAATCAAACTTCTCAATACCCTGCTGCTTTTTATGGATCCTACTTTAACTCCACTTGCCACTGCCTCAGCACATTCTCTGCCATTTTCAGCTCTATCAGGAACTGCCTGTCACTCCAGCTTCTCACTCTCCACTCCTGTCAGCAGCTTTTGATTATTTCTACCTCAACACCTAGACTTAGAAAATGGGCTCAGTCTTCATAGAAAACATATGAAAGTTCTTAGGCTGACTCAATTCTCCATCTCATGGCACTGGTGCTTTGAACTGAGTCTTCCTCTACCTGACTCACTGTTTGGCTGCCTCTTATTTCTGACTCCTAACTGCTTGGCTAACGTTTCACCATCTGCTTTCCTCTGTTTTTCCAACTCCTGGAGATTACCTACTATCCAATCTGCCCAGGGTATGAGCCTACCACTTTATTTAGATCTCTGATGGTTCTATTACCGTGTACTTGTCTAGGTCACTTCCAGCTCACAACTTGCCCAACTCTTCACTTACCATACCTATTCCAACACTGACTTTTTCACCTGATTCTGACCTGCAGTTTGTCCTAACTGATACCTACTTGACCATGACAACCCTAAGAAAGAACCGCTGGGTTCCTGTCTTGGTGCACTCAATCTTCTTCTACCACTTCTCTCATTTGTTTTATCCTCAGGCATTTTTTTTTCTTTAGGTCTAAAGCAATCCTATGTATAGGGAATGCAGTTAACTACATATTTAAAGTTCAAGAAACTTCTAAGGTCTTAAAAACCTATAAATATTTCCTCAGCTTATTCCCTCAGTGTTATTCTCTTCTGTACAAAAATCCCCACTATGTTAGCCAGTTTTTTAGCTATAACTTAAAGGCAAGAATATTATCTCTGTGAAAGTATAATTTACTTATAAGGCACACTACTGTAGCAAGGCTCTGTTCCATTAATCTGTTTATCATTTTAATCCTGGGTCCTCATGATGATCAGTTTTATATATTTTTCTAGAATTGTAGGACATTAAGTCAATTTATGCAAGTATCTCAGGATTTATGAGACTTGTGAATGGTAATCTTGTTATACCTCTTACATCAAAGTTGAGATAATTCCCGAGAAGGAGGTAACCAAAGGAATACTATAACTTCTAAGGCCATATAAGAACTCATCCCAGGCAAAGTGAGATCTGTCCCTCATAAATCCTGTCTCAATTCAGTCAAACTCTCTTGGGAGAGCTCAGCAGAACCCTGAGTGGTGTCCCTGACAAGTCTCAAGACAATGTTAAGGTATGAGAGTTGAGAAGCCTTATAACTTCTAGCAGTTAAAGATGTATAGCCCATTGAAGAACAAATGTACAGTAGAGCTCAACACAAATTTAACTGTCTATGTCACCATCCACAGTAATAGCAGGGTCATGAAAATAGCAGGGTGGTCCCAAGGGAGACTAGAGTGGCCTCCAGACAGTTCTGACATGAGAAGAATTGACAGTACTTCTGAATTGCCATGATTGCTTAGGCTAGAGAGTTTGAGGACCAGGTCTCTCTTCAGTAAAGAGGACATTCCACTGCAGAGAAGCTACACCTTTATACCAGGCAACGGGTAAAGGGAGTGAGCCAAGCCAAAGGAACTCACTATGGACATAAACAGCATGGCATGAAGTCTCTAAGCCACAGAGGAAAGACATAGTGTAATCAGAAATCCTGGTATGTAAAAGGTACCAAAGGAAGAAACAAAGTAAAATATAAAGAATAGAGCCTATATATAGTTCCCAATTTGGAGATAGGCTTTCTTATGGCAATCATTTTAGTAGAACTGCTAACACATTAGGTCCTGGAAGGGAAATCTACATCTGCTATGTTCTTAATGTATTCCCCAAAACCCACATGTTAAAATTTAATCACCAACATAAAAGTATTAAGAAGTGGGGCCTCTAGGAGGTAATTAAGTGATGAAGGCTCTACCCTCATCAATGAGGTTAGCAATTTTTTTTTTTTTTTGAGACGGAGTCTCGCTCTGCCGCCCTGGCTGGAGTACAATGGGGTAATCTCCGCTCACCATAAGCTCCGCCTCCCGGGTTGAAGCCATTCTCCTGCCTCAGCCTCCCGAGTAGCTGGGACTACAGGCACCCACCACCACACCCGGCTAATTTTTTGTATTTTATTTTATTTTTTAGTAGAGACGGGGTTTCACCGTGTTGGCCAGGATGGTCTCGATCTCCTGACCTCGTGATCCGCCCGCCTCGGCCTTCCAAAGTGCTGGGATTACAGGCGTGAGCTACTGTGCCCAGCCGGGATTATAAAAGGGCTTGAGGGGACTAGCTAGGCCCTTTTGTCCTTCCATCTCATCCAACATATGAGGACACAGTTCTCAAGGCACCAACTTGGAAGCAGAGAGCAAGCCCTTACCAGAAACCAAACCGGCCAGCACCTTGCTCATGAGCATCCCAGCCTCCAGAACTGTGAAAAATAAATTTCTGTTCTTTGTAAGATACCCAGTCTCAGATATTTTGTTACAGTGGCCCAAATGGACTAAGACAAGGTCATTCGCTTTCCTGAATGTTTTCCCAATCTAATTCAAACATCAAACATCCCTTAACAAGTCTCTGAAAACCACAAAGCAATAAGCCATTTTGTTGGTGAAGTTAAAACAATGCAAAAATCTGATCAACAAGTTATTTGCCCTCCTTTAGCAAGTTCAGATTCTGAAATATTGACAAGGAAAGCTGGGAGAGGAAGGCTGCAGTAAAGGGAAGAAAGAAAATGATTTCAGTCCCCAAGTCTCTGCTTGCCAGCCTTTATCCACCTAACCCCAAAGTCAAAGAATGCATTTCCACACACTTTCCCACATTTGTTTCCCCTCCTCAGTCTCCCAGAAGCTCTTCAGTCTCAAATGGGAGATAATCTTCAGATCAATGAGGGCTGATGTCAAACTCTTACTAAGCCGTGTTTTCCCAGCTGGGGGTAAATTCCGCTTGCCTGGATGTAAAACTTCCTAATTAGAAATGTCAAGTCTCTGTTTAAATATCAAGGAAGGAACTGGGAGTAGGAAGCACCAGGCTATAAAAATGTTTAACTCTTTCTTAAATCTGAATTTGAAGGCTTTGGTTAGTGCAACCTGCAGAGTTAAACTCTGGGTTAATCTTTCATTCATTTTATACTTGACGGTGCTTTGCGGAGGGGGTGGTGAGTGGGGGGTTAAAGAATGTGGTGTGACACAGGAGGCATGGTAACTAGAGAACGTCTTAAATAATTGACTCTTGAGTAGCTAGAGAAGACAGTGAAAAATCCTTTGTTCCAGAATACTGCCATTCCCAGACCTTACTGCACTGACTAGAAATTTCCAAATTTCTTACTTTTCTATGTTAAGGCATGGAAGTCCCAACAAAAAGGTAGAAAAATACCTGAGAATAGGAATGCACTGTTATTATCAGCCATTAACTCCTTCATGTAAATGTGTTTATCATAATAGCCAAGCGGGTTGTGTTAAAAATATCACCTCATTCTTGGGGTAGAAGAAAATATTGGGCAAAGTGACACAAATTGATCATATCACCCTATATTACCCCCGTTCAAAAAGGGCTGGGTGTCTGGAGTTAGCAACTTGCTTGTTAGCTTTTATAGTTCTCAGGACGGCTGAGAATGATGAGCTGGAGGCATTTCTCAAATTCAGAAAGTGGGGAACTTCTCTCCTCCTTGTGTATCTCACCTCTCCAAGTTGTGAGCCCATGTCAGAGTGTGTATAGGTTCAATTACCAGCTGGCTTTTACAATCTAAATTCCTTGTTTGTGGAACATTGGAAGTAACAGGTCAAGCTGAAATGAATGAGGAATTTTTCCCAAAAAGCTAAAGAAAGTTTCTGTCTCATGTTTCAACTTTTTCCAGAAATAAAATAGAGTTTGCCAGGTGACATATCCAGGTTGTAATTGAGAGCTGGGTAAGTAACATTCATCATAATTAGTTCTGTCCCCGGTGCCAGCCCCAAGCAGCTTTTCAGTTGAGTCTCTGGCTGAGGTAACCATGCCAAGGAGAATGGGAGGCCCCCAGCCATCACAAAACCTCATTTTATGCCAGGTCCACCTCATCTGCTCAGAAATATGGAAACCCACACAATTTTGAATGCATGACAGAAACTTCCTGTGCTATTGCTTTGTTTTAATGGGGCAGCTTAACCAGCTCTCTCAAATCAGATATATTAGAAATGTTGAAGAAGACGGTGTGCTGCCAGAAGCAAAATGGCTTGCTGCTTTCTTCCCATAATGTGACTGTCCCAACACTGTCCCTGAATGTGGCTTTTTCCTTTGAAAAGTATTCAGGAAAACTAGGAACTCAAGTGGAGTTGTTAGCACTAGTGCTTCTTTTCAAATAGGTGACACATGGATTTTGCTACATCTGGGGACCAAAGGACATTCAGCATGGCAAGAGCTAGGTGGCAATTATACTACATGCTCAGTGTTAGAGATTTGAGTGTTTCTGTTACTTTTTTTTTTGTCACTCTATACACTGCTATTGACTCTGAGTTGCAAGCTTTAATGTACCTGGCTGAATAATGAGAAATCACAGAGAGACTCTGTAGCTGTTCTTCCCAAATGAGTGATAAAGGTCTGGGAAAGGGTTACATAAACATGAGAAAATATTTCCAGAGATGTATCAATGTCGGTGAGTAAACCAGTGTTGTACCCTAAGAACCACATCTGGAAGCCACTGGCAAATTGTATGTTGACCTACACAGCTGGAAGTCAGGTCGTGAGACCCTTAAGGATACTGTCACATTAACGTACAAAATGGGAGTTAAGTACCTCATTCCAAGACCTAGGTATAATTTGCATGTAGACTAAAAAGAGAAAATTGTGTACTTCCTGATGCTGTTGTGTGGCTTTCCATAATCAACCACTGAGGACTTTTCCTTTTATTTCCTGGGGGACTTTTCATTTGCACAGAAGTCAGTGTGGAAAAAAAAAATGCCTACAATCAATGGGCAACTGACGCCAGAAACTTAAATGTGATTGAGGGCTCAGAATCTAGGCTTCATTGGACCCCAGAGTTGGACTCTAGACTTTGGCAACAACACTGATTGCTAAGAATAAAATTCATGTCTCTTAGAGGAATTTAGTCCCTACTTATGGTCAGCTGCAGGAAATATTAGTGGAGAAAAATTGTGAAGCAAGCCTCTCTAAAACAGCTACCCTGGCCCATCTTTATCAAAGGAAAAGGGACTTTGCACACTTTGAGGTGACAGAGCTCTGCAAATGACCATGCCTAAGGCTAGGTTTGTGATAACAGAACTACTATTACTGGGTTGATTTATTCCAATATTTGGCCAGCCGCTGCCCAGGAGAAAAATGGCCTATCTTTGATGTCCTTAACTTCACCTAAGCCCTCCCAGAAGCAGAGGACCAAGGAAGGCAAAGCTCTTGACCAGAGTCACATAGTTTATTCCTTTAAAAAACTAAAAGCTGAACATTTGAATTGATAACTTTTTGATTTAGTCTTCCTCACTAGTTTTGCTACCAGACACCAAATTCTGGTTGTTCCAGAATTCCCTCATGCTAGGCTAAAAAGAAAAGTACCTAGAATGGTCTTTAGTTTCCCCACACTTATTAAACTAGCAATTGAATGGCTATGTGTGTTTGGATGAAGCTGGTGTGCTATATTTAGAATTACAAAGGCTTTTTGGCATCAGCCACCTATAAATGATTCAGATCAAAATTTCTATGGGGCCTTTCTGTAATAAATTGCCTCAAATAGTCAAAATAAATATTTCACTTATATTTAGAGATGTACAGATTGCTGAAAGTTGTTTTAAATTATAAATGATAAATGTTAAAGCATTTGAGAGGGAGGTAAATATATACTGTGGTGTTCTGTTCAATTATATGCTGTACACCTGTACTGTCTAAATGATAGTGTTTGTTTGCTGGAAACACTTAACTATAGACTAAAGGGCATGTCAGCTGCATTTAGTCCTTGGAACGTTAGAAGTTCCATCCTTTTAAGGTTCCATCATTGGAAGGAACCCAGCAGTGTGACTGGTGATGATTTGTCATGACCTATGTTGACCAGTTATATCCAGTAATGTATGGCCAAGAGTATGGTGACCAGCCAAGACTGGCTGAAACCAGGGACGACTGGCTGTGATCAGCCATGACTGGCAACTGACTCAGACAGTGGATATTGGCCATGATGAGCTGAGACTGACTGTGACCAGCTGTGACTGGTGGAGACCAGCAATTACTGGCCATAACAGACCAACACTGGCTGTGACTGGCAGAGACCGGCCATAATAGGCAGTGATTGGCAGAGATAGACTGTGAGTGGCTGTAATCAACAAAGATCTGTCGTGACAGGCCAAGGCCAGTGTGAACAGCAGAGACTGGCCAAGATTGGCCAAAAGCAGTGGAGACCAGTCAAGACTGGCTGCAATGGGCTGAGATCAGCAGAGACCAGCTGTGACCAGTTGTAAATAGGCCAAAACTAGTGGTGCCCAGTGCAGACCAGCTGACACCAGCTGCAACCAGCCAAGACCAACACACACCAGGCATGATTGGTTGTAACAGGCCAAGACCAGCAATGACTGGTGAAGAACAGCTGAAACAGGTTGTAATAGACAAAGACTGGCCACAGTCAGTCACAATTGTCCAAGACCAGCCATGACTAGTTGTAACAGGCCAAGATGATGGTAATCAGCTGAGACTGGCCAATACTGGTAGAGACTAGCTGCAACTGGACATAACTGGCAGTGACCAGCCATGACCAACTGCAATCATTTGAGACTGGCCACAACTGGCCAACACCAGCAGAGACCAGCTGCAACCAGTAGTTTCTGGCTGTGACTGGCAGTGACAGCTCTCTGTCGGGCTTATACTAGAAGGGCCTTGGGGATCCCTTTCTCTTGTAAATGGGGAAACAGGCCATGGGGAACCAACTCAGGTATCAGGTCTGTTGTCAGAGTAGGGAGGCATGGATGCCTCGGTGTCCAGAGTAAGCTGGGGTGAATTCAAATTCTCACTTCTTTGCTCCTCCCCCAGCCCCGAAACCTTGAGCTTCTGAGTCCCATGTGGATGCACGGTGATCCACAATTCAGAGAATGGGTAGGAGCAGCAGGACCAGAGAAGGTGAGGACAATGTGGGGGTATAGTAGAGAGTCCAGATTAGCCTGAGGGGGATGCTAAGTTAACCCACAAAGTAATGGAGAGAGAAGGAAAGATAAAAGCAAAACAAGCTCCACGCAGTCCAGAGTAAGGGTGCAGAGTCCTTCCACATTTGTGAGGGAGGTAGGTTATGTGGGCTGCAGAGAACACCCTATTCAAGACTTGCCTACCTGCAAGGTGCTCCTTAGCTCTCACACCCTCCCACCCATCTCTCCCTAGCCTTGTGAGATACTCAAGCCTTGTCATTCAGTTGTGTTTCTTGTGATTCAGGGACTGTAGCTGCAGGGTGCATGGGAATTGGGAAGTGGGTGGTATGTCCTGTTCTAACACCTGTTAAAGAAAAAATTATTCAAACACTTGTTAAAATGGATGAAAAGGCAGACTTTATTCTAAAGGGGCTAACTGCAGTTACGAGAGAGATCCAGCTCAACTCCGAATAAAAATGAAGGAGTTTGTTGCTAAGGAGCAGCGGGAGTTGGGGGGAGGGACAAATGGAAAATTACTAAAATGAAACATTAGAGGTAAGTATCCTGTTAAACAGACTTCACAGGATTTTTGCTGAAGGCAAGCAAAGGAGGTCAGATACCAGGAGTTGGTGATGAGGAATATAATCAAATAGCAGTGGTGGGGGATTTTCACTAAACTTACTAATTAGCATTCTTGCTTCAACTAGACCAAACTGGCCAATGTCAGGGGACTAGTTAGAATGACGGTTCAGAGGAGCCTAACTCAATTTGGTCAAAAAAGAAGAGAGGTCTTTGTCATCTTTCATGAGACAGGAGTGATAAATACATGAAAAACAGTGAAAACATAGGTCATATTAAAGTCATTTATTTATATACCAATATTACAGTATTACAGTACTCTATGCTTGTTTATATATTTACTTTTACTAGTGAGCTTTATACTTTCACATGCTATCATTTTGCTATTTACCATCCTTTTTGTTTCAACTTGAAGAATTCACATCAGCATTTCTTCTCAATCAGATCTGGTGGTGATGGCCTCCCTCAGATTTTGTTTGTCTGGGAAAGTCTTTATTTCTCTTTCATTTTTGGAAGACAGTTTTGACTGGTGTAGTTTTCTAGGTTAGCAGGTTTTTTTTTTTCTTTTTTTTCCCCAACACTTTGAATATATTATTTCTATCCCTCTGGCCTCCAAAGTTTCTGCTGACAAATTTGCTGATAGTCTTACTATAGCTCTCTTGTACATAGTGAGTCATTTTCTTCTCTTGCTGTTTTTTTGTTGTTGGTTTTTTGTTTTTGTTTGGTTTTTGTTTTCTTGAGACAGAGTCTCACTCTGTTGCCTAGGCTGGGGTGCAATGGTGTGATCTTGGCTCACTGCAACCTCTGCCGCCCGGGTTCAAGTGATTCTCCTGCCTCAGCCTCCTGAGTAGCTGGGATTACAGGCGCCTGCCACCACGCCCAGCTAATTTTTTTGTATTTTTAGTAGAGACAGGGTTTCACCATCTTGGACAGGCTGGTCTTGAACTCCTGACCTCGTGATCCACCCACCTCAGCCTCCCAAAGTGCTGGGATTACAGGTGTGAGCCACTGTGCCCAGCCCAATTTTCAAACCTCTTTGTAATTGACTTTGAAATTTTGATTACACTATGTCTCAGTGAGGACTTCTTTAGATTCTTCTTATTTGGGCCTTTGTGTTTCATGAATCTGGATGTCCATTTTTCTTCCAGGTTTGAGAAGTTATCAGCCACTATTTCTTTAAATAACCTTTATAAACCTTTATCTCTTCTCCTTCTGAGATTCCCTTGGTTTGTATGCTGGTTCACTTGATTGGGTCCTATTAGTCCCACAGGTGTTTTTCACTCTTTTTTATTCTCTTTTTTCTTTTTGCTTCTCTGGCTAGATAATTTCAAATGACTTGTTTTCAAATTTGCTGATTCTTCTGCTTGATCAAGACTGCTGTTGAAGTTCTATTGAATTATTCAATTTATCATATTCTTCATATCCAAAATTTCTCTTTGGTTCTTTTTAGGATTTTTATCTCTTTCTTGATATTTTCGTGTTATTTGTGTATCATTTTATCGATTTTGACCAGCTGTCTTTTTTTTTTTTCTTTTTGAGATAGAGTCTCACTCTTTCGCCCAGGCTGGAGTGCAGTGGTGCGATGTCGGCTCACTGCAAGCTCCACCTCCCAGGTTCACGCCATTCTCCTGCTTCAGCCTCCTGAGTAGCTGGGACTACAGGCACGTGCCACCATGCCTGGCTAATTTTTTTGCATTTTTAGTAGAGATGGGGTTTCACCGTGTTAGCCAGGATGGTCTCAATCTCCTGACCTGGTGATTCCCCCGCCTTGGCCTCCCAAAGTGCTTGGATTACAGGCGTGAGCCCCCGCGCCCGGCCCAGTTGTCTTTTTTTTTTTTATAGCTCACTTAAGATGATTATTTTGCATTCTTTGTCAAGAAATTCATAGGTGTCCATTTATTTGGGGTAAGTTACTGGATATTTCTTTTGTTCCTTTTATGGTAGGATAGTTCTTTGATTCTTCATGCTCCTTGTACCTTTGCATTGGTGTCTGAGCATTTGAAGAAGTGCATAAAAGAAGTCTTTATGGATTGGTTTCAGCATGGAAATACCTTCAATAATCAGCCCTGCAAAAGATTCTGGGAGCCTCTCAAACATTTTTTGTGGTTGTGCCCACTCTATTTCTCTGCTTCCCTCTCGGGGTAAAGGTCTCAGGTTTGGCTTTATTATTTATTTTATTGTTATTTTTTAAATTCCTCTCAATCACACACAGCCATGCAGGCCACGATATACCTTTCACCCCATTTCTCTAGGGCAGTGCACTGAAATGTCAGGATGCTGAAAGCAAGCTCCACTTCTCTCCCTTCCTCCTGAAGGAGAAGTCTCAGGGTTGTGTGCCTTTTCTCAATCTCACAAGACCTCGCAGGCTGTTGAGAGCTATCTGCTCCTTTTCCCTAGTGGAGTTACTGGAATGCTGATAGTCGGGGTGCAACTTATACTTCTCTCCCTTCTCCCTAAAAAAAAAGTCTCAGGATTGTGTACTTTTGTTCAATTCTGCAGTGCCATGCTGGCTGCTGAAAGTCATCTGTCCCTTTGCCGTAGAGGAGTGGACTGCAATGCCAGGAGGTTGGATGAAGTTCCAGTTTTCCTCCTTCGTTGCGAAGGAGAACTCTTAGAGTTGTACACTTTCTCTCAGTCCTGAAATACTGTGTAAGCTTCTGAAAACCCCTGACTTTTTTCTTTATTCTTGGCTGCCTGCGGGCATTTTTACTATGCTGGTTGCCTCAGCAGTCTGAGTGAGGTGAGACAGTAGATCTTTCAGACAGTGCTATGAAAGTGTGGAAATGTCAGGTGCATGCTTCACTCATTCCTTATCCCAAGGGAGAAATGGATGAAATGGATCTCTTTCAATGCTGTGTTGTATGCCAGCTTAGGGGAGGGACTGACACAGACAAAGTGAAATTATTGTTCTTTCCCATTTCAAAGTGTTTTTTTTAAAAAATCAGTTTTGTGTTCATCTGAGGTGCTACAACATATTAACTGGACTTAAGAGTCTTCATTAAGTTATTTTGGCCCAAATATCATTATTCTATTGATGTTTCTGTAGGAGGACAAGGATTAGGACTTCCACAATCTTGCTGATGTCGTTACTGCAGTGTTACAAATTTTATTGTTAACATAATTCTTCTAAGGATTAACCTAATCTGGTATAGCCAGATTCCTTAAATCTGGGACTTTTTCATAGTTTCTGAGTTGAGCTGATATTTCTTGAATGCCTACTATGTGCCAGGTATAGTACGAATGAATTCAGAGAAATGTATCCTTTTACCTCACTTCAGAATCAGATGCACACAGCTCAGCAAAGTATTTATTTAAATGCAGGATACAATTAGTGTATTAAGGAAGATGACTTTTGTGGGCCATTTGCAATTTATGCCATTGAGAGATTAAATGTGTAAACCAGTAAAGCTGAAAGAAATAACTCAGGTTCTTTGGCTGAAAGTGATTTCTGTCGGGGCAGAAACAGTATTTCTTTGGTGTTTATGATAGGATAATCTAGGCAATGCTGCAATAACAAATAACCACCAACTCTTAGTTGCTTCTAACAACAATGGTTTATTTATATTGCATTCATGCAAAATGCACAATAGATCCAGGTGACTCTCTAGGGCATCTGTTGTCATGTGATGGCTTATCATTGGACTTCTATATTAACACTTGATTCCACAATCTTGTTAGCAGTGGAAAACAGAGTTGGAGAGTCAAGTGCCAGCAACTAAATACAATTATGCTGAAGTGACACATATCACATCTGCTTACATTTCATTGCCTAAAGAAAGGTACATGATAGTTTGCTGAGAATGATGGTTTCCAGCTTCATCCAGAAATGACGAGTTAATGGGTGCAGCACACCAACATGGCACATGTATACATATGTAACAAACCTGCACGTTGTGCACATGTACCCTGAACTTAAAGTATAATAAATATATATATATATATATTTTAAAAAAGAAAGAAAGGTACATGGTGATGCCTAATGTCAAGGAGAATGAAAGCACCCTCTTTCCATGTGCTCAAAAGAGGGAAACCAGATACTGAAGAAGAGCAGTAAATACTACCACAATAATTACTTTAATGACAGTAAAAAAAAAAAAAAAATCATTGGTCAATAAAAATACCCCCGAATATTTTGCTCTGTTTCACCTTGGGAGATAACTAAGTACTGAGTCTTTGTACATATGGTGTTTTCCTAGCCATCAAATATGTTTCCAAGTCCTGCTGCATCCTGAAGGACAGGGATAACTGTTAAGCCATGTAGATTTTACTCATTCTCTCAGGCTCAAGTCAAATCTTGCTTTGTCTAATAAAATTTCTCAACCTTCCTGGTCGACACAGATCTCTAGTCTATCTTCATAACACTTATATCTTCAATATGTAAGGCATAAATAGTAGCACAGTAATACTGTCTGATTTAATCTTGGCAAGTGCCCATGAGGTAAACATGATCACCACCATTTTGCGGATGGGGAAATAGAGGCTCCATATGCTCTCTCACAGCTTCTAGACAGCAGACCTGAACTAAAAATCTTCTCTAAATAGCAAGCACAATTTGGTGCTTAGGTTGCTTTTAAAATGTTGGACACATTTAACTATTGATTCCCAAACCAGTTGGTATAAAACTTTTTAACAGAAATGGTCAGCTCCCCACCCAAATCCTCTCAGAATGCATCTGGTACCCACAAATGGTGTATTACTACAAGCCTCTGCAATTCTTCACCTGAGGTTTTCTCTCAGTCCTCTAGATGGCTTCCGTATTGACCTCCTTCCCTTTCCTGTCTCAAGTTCCTGTTCTTCTATATGTGTATCCTAATATCACTGCCTAAATAAACCATCTGTACTCAAATCATAATATCAAAATCTGCTACTGAGGAGACAACCCAGCCTAAGGGTGAATTTGGCTTGAGGCAGATACAAAGGTATGGATGTTCTTCTAATGTTTCTCCCCCAAAAGTGCCAAGTTCAATACTGCTGTCATCACACAAGTTCAATATCATCTATAGATTCACTGAAATGGGAAACTGAATCATTTTGGCTTTGGGTATACGCTGTAAAATAGAACGTAACTCACAATTTCAGTCTTGTGTGAAATACGAATTATGAAGTCTTTAGGATAAATCCTATCACATAAGTTTAATGGATATAGAAAACATCAACATGCAATGCAATTTTGTTTCTGTAGGGATTTTTGAGAGGCTGGAAAGTCTCTTCTCTGAGTCCAAATTCATATTCTGCATTACAAAAAAGCAGAAACATGTTTCACTTGTCCCATACCATCAGGGTTAGGTAAAGGGTTTCTTTATGAACACAGACACTTACCTGAACCAAAACAAAGATGTCTAGAAACTCTGACATTGGTGAATAAAACATGCCCTTAGTTCTAAAAACAACTCTTAAGCTTCAAAGGAGATCGTGATTCAGAAACAGAATGATATAAAATGTGTTCTAGTTTCTGGCCATAAGTGAAAAATTAAAAGCAACACTATATATTTCCCCACAGCAACTGGAAACTCTGATCCAGAATCCTTTCTTTTCCATGATCCTTTCTTTTCCTTGAATAAACATCCACACCTCCCAAAAAAGAAGAATAAATATAAAATTTCAGAAAGGACAAAGCAACTTCTCTCACCCTCAAAGTTCATATCAAACAAAATATTAAAATGCAAGATATGAGCTTCTGGGTGTGAATTTTGTTAAAAGTGCAGGAAATTAACAGTGCAAGATAAAGAGTGCACTTTCTTTAGCAGTGCTTTCAATATGGAAAGGCAAGCATATGTGCACACACACATACAAACACACACACCCCTACATATTTGGCATGGCTTTTTGGCTTTAACAACTCAAATAGGGAAAAATGGGAAAATTGATATTACAGAGATGGGTGATTTCTCCTTGCCAAAAAGCCTTTCTTAAAAAGGTTTTAAATCCATCGTAAACTTCAGGCCCTGATTCAAGCCAGAAAGTCTGTAAGAGAGTCTGCTTTTATTCATTCCCTTTTTACCATGTTGAATTTTCATTATAATTGCACATCTACTCAGGACCTAAAACTCCCCATTGCAACCATCAGTAATGTATTGGTTAAAGTCAGTCTGCTATCCTAGCCAAATCAATTTAACAAACATTTACTGAGTGTGTACTATATGTAGGACACTGTGCAATGTGGTGTGCAAAACTTAAAGAAGATAGGATTTTCCTCAACCTATAGTTCTCACTGTCTAACATTAGCTGCTGAGAAGACTCATCTCCAGATGCCTGGTAGGGCTAGTCAGTGCTTTAGATCAGAGTTCAGAACAAGAGAAGGGCACACTCTTCCAGCTTCAGTCATAAAGAGCTTTTGGAAAAAGATGAGAATTGCACTGCGCTTCCATCAATGCGTCTGGCCTTGTTAGGGAGAGGGAAAGGAAATGGACAGCCTATTATCAGGAAAGTATGGAAAAAGGCACTGAGATGGTAAACTAAAAGTTGGCCCAGGGAGTAGAAGAGATTTGTGATGATTTTCTTTTTAATCTTCCTCTTCCCCTTCCATAATCAAAATCTCTGGAGATGTAGAGGGATTTCAGGAATTTGTTTTCATACCATTAATATCAATTCAAAATAAATTTGGTGAACCTTTTCCATACACTATTATGTCTTTGTTCTTACTGATATCTCTTTCCAGAAAGCCTTTTTCATTCCATGTTTTCCACCCAAGATAGGTAGATGAGTCCTCTACTACTCTTGTGTGGTGGAAGATATGGGGAGATATCAGAGCTGGGCTATAAAGGAATGTTGGAGGCTCTAGAAAATGGCAGACTTAGAGGGAAGAATCACAGGTTTGCACTTGGAGTTTTGATCGTTTGAGTTGACATTGCTATGCAAGTATAAAGTAGGGGGTAAACCAACAACAAAATAAAATTTTCTAGGTCCAGAATACGATGTAGCATCTATATTACATGCGTTATATGGCTCCACATCAAAATGATTAAAAAAAAAAAACCCTGCTACTTCCTTAATGCCTGGAACATTGCAGGCATTCGATATATTTTTTAATTGAAGAATGAATTCAAAATCAAGGACATGCTGATTTTGAAGTCATTGCTGTATCTAGCATTATGCTGGTCTGCAATAGACATGCCATTTGAATAATGTCTTACATTTAATTTCCACAAACGCTTTTGGATACCTCTGTGTATCAGACAATATTGGGAGGTTTAGAGACCTAGAGATGACTAGGTAATTGGCCTCCCTTCAAGGACCCAACAATCCAATGGAGGAGAAAGACAGATATAGTGATATAAGGTATAATGAGATTTCTGCTAAACAGAACTCAAAGAAAGTACTCTGAGTACTGAGGGAGGGTGATTTCTTGTTGGGAAAAATAAAGAACTGAGTAGTAGTCTTTTCATGTCAGTGTGAATTTGAGATGCATAGAAACTAGTGTTTCTCTATCCTTGGTAGAGTCTAACCTTTTAGGCCCCTTGTGACTCAGAGAGAGCCTATGCTTTCTACTTCTGCAGATACTAGTATGAATTTGCAGAGAAATACAAGTAGGACTCTTTGTTTGATCTAATTTTGGGAAAGAGAAGGGCTATGAAACTCCCAGTTGTGGCTGTGGAAAATAGAAGCAAGCAAGAGGAAGCCACTCTCTGATCAAAATCCCAACAGGAGTGTGGCACTGAATATGGGGCCTGTGGCTGGTTATGGGAGAGATGGCAAAAATAAAGAGAAGTACTACAGTGATTAATAGAAAAAAGGAGATAAGATATTCCTGAGATTAATTTAGCTTGAACCATTTTCCTATACTATTTATTATTTGGCTTCAGTTCCATCACCAAACTTGAGCCTATGAGGAGAAGTGTGCCAACTGCAGGGTATCTCACCTACAGAATGAGGGGGTAGATAAGCTGATCTCTTTAATGTATTCAGTCTCCAATATATTATGGTCCTGTGACATAACTTTTGAGTTTTCCAGAGCCTACCAGGAGAGTAAGGAATAATGCTGACTGGCCTTTGGATTGTAAAGAAAAGACAAAGCAATAACCTGGTCACCTAGCAACCTTATGCTACTCTCTAGAGAGGGCCATGGGAAAGAAAGGGGTAATTAGGAGTTACAAAACATCTGCAAAATCTTAGTTCATGTCTTCGGAGCAGCCTAAGCCCTGGAGACCAATAGTGCAGACAGGAAATCAATTTTAAATACCTTTGCACATCAACCCTTGAAAGTTCACTATCAACTTCTGAAAATGATTCTCTACAAAAGGCAGCTAAATCTTGGGCAACCTTCACATAGCTTGGTGACACAGAGGCTGAAGGATCCTCAAGGGACCCATGTACGTCAAAGCATAGGAGCTATAGAAGATTTTTACAGTGTGGCATTGTGGCTCTATGAGGGGTCACTAACCCTCAATTTGCATACAATAACCACTTCAGCTACATCCTTTGTGAGAGGTACTCATTTGCTGGAGAACTATTAAGTCAGCTTGGTGAAAGTTAAGATCAGATCTTTAGGGAAGAAAGTTGAAAAGGCAATGGAGAATAAGGAAAAGGTTGAATCAGGAAGATGGTTTATATTAGATACCTCCCTCATTCCTCCAGGAATACAGATTTTTATCCCAAGCAGCTTGTAGACTGCAGCAGAGAGGCACAGGAGGATATTCCTCTGTGCTATAGATCTGACACTGGGCACACACTCTTGTCACTAGGTCCTGATAACCCCATCAGGCTAAGTTTGGCCACTAGATGTTAAACGGTTTTTGTGTATGTGCATGTCTATATCCATGTAGGTGTGAGCTGTTGTGCTTCGAAGAGCATGTGTGAATGTGTGTGAAACAAAATAGGAAAATAATTGACGCTTAAGGAGTCTCCTTGAGATTAATTTGGCTTTAAATCTTCCAAATCCTGAAGCCAAACTTCATGCTAAAGTGTCCCAAACGCATTCTAAGATTATTGCTTAGCAGATTGTCTCAGAGTAATATATAAATATATATTATATATAATTAATCATATATTAACGTATATTATATACTGTATATAAACCAGATACGAATGTATATTATATACTGTATATAAACCAGATACGAATGTATATTATATACTGTACATAAACCAGATACGAATGTATATTATATACTGTATATAAACCAGATACGAATGTATACATTGTATATAAATCAGATACGAATGTATACATTGTATATAAACCAGATACGAATGTATACATTGTATATAAATCAGACACCATATATAATATATATTATACATAGTATATAAATCAGATACTATATATAATATATATTATAGATTGTCTATAAATCAGATACTATATATAATATATATTATACATTGTATATAAATCAGATACTATATATAATATACATTATACATTGTATACAAATCAGATACTATATATAATATATCTTATAGATTGTATATAAATCAGATACCATATATAATATATCTTATAGATTGTATATAAATCAGATACTATATATAATATACATTATACATTGTATATAAATCAGATACTATATATAATATATATTATACATTGTATATAAATCAGATACTATATATAATATATATTATACATTGTATATAAATCAGATACTATATATAATATATATTATACATGGTATATAAATCAGATACTATAAATAATATATCTTATACATTGTATATAAATCAGATACTATATATAATATATATTATAGATTGTATATAAATCAGATACCATATATAATATATATTATAGATTGTATATAAATCAGATACTATATATAATATATCTTATACATTGTATATAAATCAGATACTATATATAATATATATTATACATTGTATATAAATCAGATACTATACATAACATGTATTATACATTGTATATAAATCAGATACTATATATAATATATATTATAGATTGCCTATAAATCAGATACTATACATAATATATATTATGCATTGTATATAAATCAGATACTATATATAATATATATTATAGATTGTATATAAATCAGATACTATATAAAATATATATTATAGATTGTATATGAATCAGATACTATATATAATATATCTTATACATTGTATATAAATCAGATACTATATATAATATATATTATATCTAATATAGAATATATATTATATATTATATATCATATATTATATGATATATAATATATATTATATTATATATAATATAATATATATTATATGATATATTATATAATATACAATATAATATATAATATATTATATATTATATAATATATATCATATATCATATAATATATATTATATAATATATAATATACATTATATAATATATGATATATAATATATATCATATATTATATAATATATAATGTGTATTATATATTATATAATATATAATATATAATATGTATTATACATTATACATAATATATAATATATAACATTATATTATATATTATATATAACATGAATATATATAACATATATAACATATACATATAACATATATAACATGAATATAATATATTATATATTATATATTATATATTATATGATATATATCATATGATCTATATATTATATTATATATTATATGATATATATTATGATATGTATTTTCATATAATATATATTATATATTATATATATTATATATAAATAATATATTATATTATATATTATATGAAAAATATATATATTGTATATAATATATAATATATATGAAAATATATAATATATATTATATATAATATATAAAAATTTATAATATATATTTATATAATATATTATATAAATATATATTATATATTTATATAATATATTATATAAATATATATTATATATTATATATAATTATATATTTATATATATATATGTATGTATGTATAACCTAATACTTGGCTGTTATCAGCTAAAGAACCACTGACTGTTGCCATGGTACATGGATCATCCAGTTGCCTGGCATCATATATATTCCAAATATTCACATTTGATTGAAAACACAGAAAAAGCTGTCTCGTACTTCAGAAAGAAGGGTGAGAAAGCTGACCTTCCAGTCATCTTCTCCTCAAATCTATGTGTGTTTCTGCATCCCACAATACTTACTGGTATAGTTCCCTGCAATAGCAAAGGAGACTATATGGCAGAGTGTGCTTGTTAAGATTAAATGGCATGGAAATAAGGTTTGCTTACATACCAGTTTATGTCTACTGTCTTGACTTGATTAATAGTGCCCCCTTTCACTCCCCAAATTATCAGAGTTTGAACTATGCATAATACGGTTACCTGAGATAAAGGGATTTGTTGAGTCAACTGTTTTGGGGTTGTTCTAACTTAATTAATGTTTGGATTTCCGTCTGTGTATCCACTACTAGACATTTTCCTTTTTTATATATATTATACATTAAGTTCTGGGATACATGTGCAGAATGTGCAGGCTTGTTACATAGGTATACATGTGCCATGGTGCTTTGCTGCACCCATCAACCCATCATCTATATTAGGTATTTCTCCTAATGCTATCCCTCCCGTTGCCCCCTTCATGCTCCCACAGACCATGGTGAGTGATGTTCCCCTCCCTGTGTCCATGTGTTCTCATTGTTGAACTCCCACTTATGAGTGAGAACATGCAGTGTTTGGTTTTCTGTTCCTGTGTTAGTTTACTGAGAATGATGGTTTCCAGCTTCATCCATGTCCCTGCAAAGGACATGAACTCATCCTTTTTGATGGCTGCATAGTATTCCATGGTGTATATGTGCCACATTTTCTTTATCCAGACTATCACTGATGAGCATTTGGGTTGGTTCCAAGTCTTTGATATTGTGAATAGTGCTGCAAAAAACATACTTGTGCATGTGTCTTTATAGTAGAATGATTTATAATCCTTTAGGCATATACCCAGTAATGGGATTGCTGGGTCAAATAATATTTCTAGTTCCAGATCCTTGAGGAATCACCACACTGTCTTCCACAATGGCTAAACTAATTTACACTCCACCAACAGTGTAAAAGCGTTCCTATTTCTCCACATCCTCTCCAGCATCTGTTGTTTCCTAACTTTTTAGTGATTGCCATTCTAACTGGCAAGAGAGGGTATCTCATTGTGGTTTTGATTTTAATTTCTCTAATGAGCAGTGATGACGAGCTTTTTTACATATGTTTGTTGGCCGCATAAATGTCTTCTTTTGAAAAGTGTCCGTTCATATCCCACACCCACTTTTTGATGGGGTTGTTTTTTTCTTGTAAATCTGTGTAAGTTCTTTGTAGATTCTAGATATTAGCCCTTTGTCAGATGGATAGATTGCAAAAATCTTCTCCTATTCTGTGGGTTGCCTGTACACTCTGTTGATATTTTCTTTTGCTGTGCAGAAGCTCTTTAGTTTAATTAGATCCCATTTGTCAATTTTGGCTTTTGTTGCCATTGCTTTTGGTGTTTTAGTCATGAAATCTTTCCCCATGCCTATGTCCTGAATGGTATTGCCTAGGTTTTCTTCTAGGGTTTTTGTGGTTTTAGGCCTTACGTTTCTGTTTTCAATCCATCTTGAGTTAATTTTTGTGTAAGGAAGGGGTCCAGTTTCAGTTTTCTGCATATGGCTAGCCAGTTTTCCCAACACCATTTATTAAATAGGGAATCCTTTCCCCATTGCTTGTTTTTGTCAGGTTTGTCGAAGATCAGATGATTGTAGATGTGTAGCATTATTTCTGAGACCTCTGTTCTGTTCCATTGGTCTATATATCTGTTTTGGTACCAGTACCATGCTGTTTTGGTTACTGCAGCCTTTTAGTATAGTTTGAAGTCAGATAGCATGATGCCTCCAGCTTTGTTCTTTTTGCTTAGGATTGTCTTGGCTATATGGGCTCTTTTTTGGTTCCATATGAAATTTAAAGTAGTTTTTTCTAATTGTGTGAAGAAAGTCAGTGGTAGCTTGATGGGGATAGCATTGAATCTATAAATTACTTTGAGCAGTACGGCCATTTTCACTATATTAATTCTTCCTATTCAGGAGCATGGAATGTTTTTTCCATTTGTTTATGTCCTCTATTATTTCCCTGAGAAGTGATTTGTAGTTTTTCTTAAAGAGGTCCTTCACATTTCTTGTAAGTTTTATTCCTAGGTATTTTATTCTCTTGGTAGCAATTGTGAATGGGAGTTCACTCATGATTTGGCTCCCTATTATTGGTATATAAAAATGCTTGTGATTTTTGCACATTGATTTTGTATCCTGATACTTTGCTGAAGTTGCTTATCAGCTTAAGGAGTTTTGGGGCTGAGACTCTGGGGTTTTCTAAACATGCAATCATGTCATCTGCAACAGAGACAGTTTTACTTCCTCTCTTCCTATTTGAATATCCTTTATTTCTTTCTCTTGCCTTATCGCCCTGGTCAGAATGTCCAATATTATGTTGAAGAGGAGTGGTGACAAAGGGCATCCTTGTCTTGTGCCAGTTTTCAAAAGGAATGCTTCCAGAGTTTGCCCATTCAGTATGATATTGGCTGTGGGTTTCTCATTAGTAGCTCTTATTATTTTGAGATACGTTCCATCAATACCTAGTTTATTGAGAGTTTTTAGCATGAAGGGGTGTTGAATTTTATAGAAGGCCTTTTCTGCATCTATTGAGATAATCATGTGGCTTTTGTCATTGGTTCTGTTTATGTGATGGATTACGTTTATTGATTTGTGTATTTTGAACCAGCCTTGCATCCCAGGGATGAAGCCAACTTGATCGTGGTGGATAAGCTTTTTGATGTGCTGCTGGATTGGGTTTGCCAGTATTTGATTGAGGATTTTCGCATCGATGTTCATTAGGGATATTGGCCTGTAATTTTCTTTTTTTGTTGTGTCTCTGTCAGGTTTTTCATATCAGGATGATGCTGGCCTCATAACATGAGTTAGGGAGGAGTCCCTCTATTTCTATTGTTGGAATAGTTTCAGAAAGAATGGTACCAGCTCCTCTTTGTACCTCAGGTAGAATTCAGCTGTGAATCCATCTGGTCCTGGGCTTTTTTTTGTTGATAGACTATTAATTACTGCCTCAACTGCAGAACTTGTTATTGGTCTATTCAGGGATTCGACTGCTCCCTGGTTTAGTCTTGAGAGGGTGTATGTGTCCAGGAATTTATCAGTTTCTTCTAGATTTTCTAGTTTATTTGCGTAGAGGTGTTTATAGTATTCTCTGATGGTAGTTTGTATTTCTGTGGGATCAAATGCTGATATCCCCTTTATCATTTTTTATTGTGTCTATTTGATTCTTCTCTCTTTTCTTCTTTATTAGTCTGGCTAGAGATCTATTTTGTTGATCTTTCAAAAAACCAGCTCCTGGATTCATTGATTTTTTTGAAGGTTTTTTTTTTGTGTCTCTGTCTCCTTCAGTTCTGTTCTGATCTTAGTTATTTCTTGCCTTCTGCTCGTTTTCAAATTTGTTTGCTGTTGCTTCTCTAGTTCTTTTAATTGTGATGTTAGGGTGTCAATTTTAGATCTTTCCTGCTTTCTCCTGTGGGCATTTAGTGCTATAAATTTCCCTGTAAACACTGCTTTAGCTGTGTCCCAGAGATTCTGGCATTTTGTGTCTTTGTTCTCTTTGGTTGCAAAGAACTTATTTATTTCTGCTTTAATTTTGTTATTTACCCAGTAGTCATTCAGGAGCAGGTTGTTCAGTTTCCATGTAGTTGTGCAGTTTTGAGTGAGTTTCTTGATCCTGAGTTCTAATTTGATTGCACTGTGGTCTGAGACACTGTTTGTTATGATTTCTGTTCTTTTGCATTCATTTGCTGAGGAGTGTTTTACTTCCAATTATGTGGTCAATTTTAGAATAAGTGCAATGTGGTGCTGAGAAGAATGTATATTCTGTTGATTTGGGGTGGGGAGTTCTGTAGATGTCTATTTTGTCCACTTGGTCCAGAGCTGAGTTCAAGTCCTGGATATACTTGTTAATTTTCTGTCTGATTGATCTAGTATTGACAGTGGGGTGTTAAAGTCTCCCACTACTATTGTGTGGGAGTCTAAGTCTCTTTGTAGGTCACGAAGGACTTGCTTTATGAATCTGGGTGCTCCTGTATTGGGTGCATATATATTTAGGGTAGTTAGCTCTTCTTGTTGTATTGATCCCTTTACCATTATGTAATGCCCTTCTTTATCTTTTTTGATCTTTGTTGGTTTAAAGTCCGTTTTATCAGAGACTAGGATTGTAACCCCTGCTTTTTTTTGCTTTCCATTTGCTTGGTAAATCTTCCACCATCCCTTTATTTTGAGCCTATGTGTGTCTTTGCATGTGAGATGGGTCTCCTGAATACAGCACACCAATGGGTCTTGACTCTTTATCTGATTTGCCAGTCTGTGTCTTTTAATTGGGGCATTTAGCCCGTTTACATTTAAGGGTAATATTGTTACGTGTGAATTTGATCCTGTCATTATGATGCTAGCTGGTTATTTTGCCCATTTGTTGATGCAGTTTATTCATAGTGTCAGTGGTCTTTACAATTTGGTATGTTGTTGCAGTGCCTGGTACTGGTTTTTCCTTTCCATATTTAGTGCTTCCTTCAGGAGCTCTTGTAAGGCAGGCCTGGTGGTGACAAAATCTCTCAGCATTTGCTTGTCTGTAAAAGATTTTATTTCTCCTTTGATTATGAAGCTTAGTTTGGCTGGATATGAAATTCTGGGTTGAAAATTCTTTTCTTTAAGAATGTTGAATATTGGCACCCACTCTCTTCTGGCTTGTAGGGTTTCTGCAAAGGTCTGCTGTTAGTCTGATGGGCTTCCCTTTGTGGGTAACCCAACCTTTCTCTCTCGCTGCCCTTAACATTTCTTCCTTCATTTCAACTTTGGTGGATCTGTCGATTATGTGTCCTTGGGTTGCTCTTCTCGAGGAGTGTCTTTGTGATGTTCTCTGTATTTCCTGAGTTTGAATGTTGGCCTGTTTTGCTAGGTTGGGGAAGTTCTCCTGGATAATATCCTGAAGAGTGTTTTCTAACTTGGTTCCATTCACCAAGTCACTTTCATGTACACCAATCAAACATAGGTTTGATATTTTCACATAGTCCCATATTTCTTGGAGGCTTTGTTTCTTTTCATTCTTTTTACTCTAATCTTGTCTGCATGTTGTATTTCATTAAGTTTATCTTCAATCTCTGATATCCTTTCTTATGCTTGATCAATTTGGCTATTGATACTTGTGTATGCTTCACTAAGTTCTCGTGCTGTGTTTTTCAGCTCCATCAGGTCATTTACGTTCTTCTCTAAACTGGTTATTCTAGTTAGCAATTCCTCTAACCTTTTTTCAAGGTTCTTAGCTTTTTTGCATTGGGTTAGAACATGCTCCTTTAGCTTGGGGGAGTTTATTATTACCCACCATCTGAAGCCTACTTCTGTCAATTCATCAAACTCAATCTCTCTCCAGTTTTGTTCCCTTGCTAGTGAGGAGTTGTGATTCTTTGGAGGAGAAAAGGCATTCTTGTTTTTGGATTTTTCAGCCTTTTTGTGCTGGGTTTTCCTCACCTTCGTGGATTTATCTACTTTTGGTCTTTGATGTTGATGACCTTCGGATGGGGCTTTTGCGTGAACGTCCTTTTTGTTGATGTTGATGCTATTCCTTTCTGTTTGTTAGTTTTCCTCCTGACAGTCAAGTCCCTCTGCTGCAGGTCTGCTGGACTTTGCTGGAGGTCCACTCCAGACCCTGTTTTCCTGGGTAGCTCCAGCAGAGGCTGCAGAACTGCAAAGATTGCTGCCTGTTCCTGCCCCTGGAAGCTTCATCCCAGAGGGGCACCCGCTAGATGCCAGCTGGAGCTCTCCTGTATGAGGTATCTGTTGACCCCTGCTGGGAGGTGTCTCCCAGTCAGGAGGCACAGGGGTCAGCGACCCACTTAAGGAGGCAGTCTGTCCCTTGGCAGAGCTTGAGCGCTGTGATGGGAGATTCGCTGGTCTCCTCAGAGCCAGCAGGCAGGAACATTGAAGTCCGCTGACTTCAATGTGGGCTGTGCCCACAGCCACCCCTTCCCCCAGGTGCCCTGTCCCAGGGAGACTGAAGTTTTATCTATAAGCCCCTGACTGGGGCTGCTGCCTTTCTTTCAGAGATGCCCTGCCCAGAGAGGAAGAATCTAGAGAGGCAGTCTGGCTACAGCGGCTTTGCTGAGCTGCTGTGGGCTCTGCCCAGTTCGAACTTCCCAGTGGCTTTTTTTACACTGTGAGGGGAAAACTGCCTACTCAAGCCTCAGTAATGGCAGACGCCCCTCCCCCACCAAGCTCGAGCATTCCAGGTTGACCTCAGACTGCTGCTCTGCTAGCAGTGAGAATTTCAAGCCAGTGGATCTTAGCTTGCTGGGCTCCATGGGGGTGGGATCTGCTGAGCAAGACCACTTGACTCCCTGGCTTTAGTCCCCTTTCCAGGGAAGTGAATGGTTGTGTCTTGCTGGCATTCCAGGTGCCACTGGGGTACGGGAAAAAAAAAAAAAAAACTCCTGCAGCTAGCTCAGTGTCTGACCAAACGGCCACCCAGTTTTGTGCTTGAAACCCAGGGGCCTTGTGGTATAGGCACCTGAGGGAACCTCCTGGTCTGTGGGTTGCGAAGACCAGGGGAAAAGTGTAGAATCAGGGCCAGATAGCACTGTCCCTCACTGCATGGTCCCTAATGGCATGGTCCTTCACTGCTTCCCTTGGCTAGGGGAGGGAATTCCCCACCCCCTTGTACTTCCTAGGTGAGGTGACACCCCACCCTGCTTCTGCTCACCCTCCATGGGCTGCACCCACTGTCTAACCAGTCCCAATGAGATGAACCGGGTACCTTAGTTGGAAATGCAGAAATCACCTGCCTTCTGCATTGGTCTCACTGGGAGCTGCAGACCAGAGCTGTTCCTGTTCGGCCATCTTGCCCCTCCAACCACGACTAGACATTTTCAAGCCCAGTTGCTTCAAATGAAAGTGAGCGATGATTTTTCAGTATACAAAACTGCATTAAATGTCTTCAGAACACCTCTACAATTTGGAACCTCTCCTGTAGTAGAATATTATTTGCAGCATCTAATTAAGCATGCTTTGCACATGGCCCTGGAAGCCAGGGTGTGCCCCAAAATGACATCATCCTGCACCCTTACAGTACATTGACAACCTTTAGCCATTACACTTGAAAATTGAAATCAATTTCCCTTTCCAAACTGTGCCTTCAGGGCCAGGTGTTTGTAAGGTTATTTTGGAAGTAAAAGTGTCTCCACAGTTCAATGGAGCTGATGAACTAGGATGTAGAAAACCATCCCACTGACAAGCCTATGCACTTGAGGCTGAAATGAGAGAGTTTCTGTTAGTGAATGGGTTATAGGCTGGCATTCAGATCTACTTATAAGGCCGTCCTGTGCATGCTGGAGGCAACATCCACACATTTCCCTCTTAAGTACCTTGCACTCCTCAGGGCATGGGTGAAATACAGTTGCTTTAATTACCTTGATGGCTTCAGAATATTACTCTTAAATGACTAGCAGTTAACTCCTGGGTACATAAAAGATCCTCTCAAGCATCTCCTGGAGACACTAAGCTGCTCTGAAAATAGGAAACAGAAAGATCAAAGAGGACTCAGGTGTCTGAAATGGAGGAAAAAAACAATTAGAGCAAGGGTTCTTTAACATCGGTGTGATAAATCTGCAGATTGCGAAGCTCAATGTTTAGGAGATTTCAATTCCATAAGTTTGAGATGGAACATAGGAATCTGCATTTTAACAATAATTGTAGGTGATCTTGATGCAGTGGTTTCATGACCACTCTTTGAGAAGTAAATAGAAAAAGAGTTTTAATTCAGAAAATTCAGGAAAAAAATGGAAACTAAACTATCTGAAAAGGCAGACATTATTTACCCTGCTGAAGAATAATAATAAGTAGCCTAGGCAATGGTGGTCAAAACTTGGCAAAAAAATAAAAAAAAAAAAAACCAAAGAAGTTGGCAAAAGGTGCATATATTACACTAAATATATCATTAAATATATAAAAAGCCCTACTTTTATAGAGATTAGTTCCCCATCCTAATATCACCACCTTCAGTGCATTAGTAAAAGCAACAATCACAAAGACGAAGTTCAGTGTACGATGTGTGATTGTCTGCACACATAGTGGACAATCAATAATGGACAGATTCACGGGTAGATGGACAGTAGCATGAGATTTTTACATGGGGGAGCCTCAGGAGAGAGTTGGAGGCAGGGAGAGGATATGATTCATAGTCTATAACCACAAAACTCTCTAGTATCTTTGGATGGGACCACAGGCAAAGAATAAGAAGTGCACTGGTGGTACACCTCCCCATTATGCTCGCTCCTAAAAGCAGTTATTTTTGGCAATTACACTAAGTCCTGCACATTTTCTGACCCTCCCTCAAATCCTTTGTTTTCTGTCCCTTACCTATTTATTACACATGTAGTGCAAGTGGGCCGGGTGGATTTCATCAAACTCAGGTCTTTGCCTCACATACAAGGCTAAATTGGTATACTAGCTACCCAGAAAAGAAGGAAGTTGCAGTACATTCCATAGAAAAGAAGATACTCTGACTGAGGATAGATTCTGGGAAAATAAGCCCTTTCCACGGACTCCTGGAACTCTGAAATATGAAGAAAATGGAGTCAATAAACCTAGGAACGCAGGGGTCAGTGAGGCAAAACCAATGAGCATGTGAGATGAAATAAAAAAGACCTGGATCTGAATCCAGGCACTACCATGGGGAAACTGTCAGACCTTAGGAAGGGAATGCAATTCCTCTGAGCCTCAGTTTTCAGATCTGTACATTGCGAATGACAATAATTTTGTCTTCTACAGGATTATTCTGAGGATTAAATGAGGTTAATGTAAAGAATATAACACAATGCTTGGCACACAGTGAGTTCTCTACACAACAAATCATCTCTATACCTATATGCCACAAGCCATAGCATATGAGGAGATCATGTCTGTAAGAAAAAAGAGAAGCAGACTTACCTCTGTCCTGTCCACATTGCCTTGGTGATAGAGGAAGGTGGGCTGGGAATTGTGTACTGACGCTAAGTATATATAAATACCTCAGGTAGTGTTTTTATTATTATTGCCAGCTGCTGAAGGCTTTTATTTCTATCGCCTTCTCTTCTTCCCAGGTGCTGCCTCTTTATTCTTCTATCTCTGATGGTAAGACTGAGCCTCTTGGAAAGTGGCATCATTTTCTCTGTATTCTGTATCCAGATCGACTTTGGCCAAAATGCAAAAGCTAACTAACATCAGGCAAAAATCTAGCTAATGCCAGGTAGTAACTGGAATAACTAGCAAGTGAGAGGGTTATAACAAAGTTGACTTTCACACACACACTTTTTCAAACATGCTGGTTCATGAATTTCACTGGTATTGACTGTCTGTATTCCACACTCTCAACAAATCGAAACATGTTTTGTAGAGCCTGTCAGGAGGATTACTCTGGTATTTTCTGGTTCTCATGAATAACTGTTGGGGACTTTATACACTTTCAGAACTAGTAGTGATGTCACCTTACATTTGTATAAGGATAGTGGTTTGCAGATCATTTTCATGTAGACATTCCTCATGATAACTTTGTGGTAGAGGCTGTGTGGGTGTTGTTATCCTTCCCCTCATTTTACACTTGAGGAAACCGAGGCAAGGAAGGAGCATGAGTGTTTATTGTACAACTAATATCTGCCAGACATTTTACATGAATTATCCCACAGAAATTCCTATCATCACTGGCAGGCAGGTGTTATTCTTTCTCCATTACAGATGTGAAAACAATACTGAGAGGGGAAGTGCCATGGTCAAAGTCACATAGCTAATAAGGAGCACTTCAGGGGTTTTAACACAGCACCATTTCATTTCAAAACACATGCTCATCTCAGCACTACACAGTACCTCCCAGGTGGGTATACTTAGGGGCAGAACCAGTGTTCTTTCCCCAAGACCAGTGTTTCTCAAACATCAATGTACATGTGAATCACCTGTGGATTTTGTAAAAGTGCAGATTCTGATTCACTAGGTGCAGAGTGGAGCCTGAGCTTCTACATTTCTAATGGGCTCCCTAATGATGCCTATGTGGTTGGTAGCTAGTCTGTGGACCAAACATTGAATAGCAAGGTCCTAAGTCACAGCAGCAGCTCTCAGACAAAAGAGAGGCTTACACAGGCACAACATACTCTTTCCTAGTTTTGGACAAAAAGGCAAATAGAAAGTTATAGTCTTGTTTAAAATAGGGTCATTTTCTATGTTTGTATGCACATATGGTCAGCTAGGAATCTCTGGATTTAAATTCCTGATCTGTGCAATGGGCGCATTTTCAGCATTTTCCTAATTTGCCTCATCACAAGAACCTGCTTGTTGAAAATGCAGATTAGCGTTCACACTCTAGAGAAACTGAATGGGTATCTTTGGTGATGGGTTCTAGAAGGCTGCATTTCAATACTCTCCCCACTGCTGTGCCAAACCCCTATCAACTCCAATGTGGATGGCACCAGGTTCAAGAAGCCAAAGAAGAGACCCAGATCCAGCAAATGAGACGTAGGGTTTTAGTGGGGGCTTACATACAGGGAAAAGAGACCAGTTGTGGAGGTCTGGGCAGGATAACCACACGGCCCGGTGATGGCAGGCTGGGCAGAACTGCAACCGCTTGAAAAGAAAACATGTAGTTTATATAGCATTTTCACTTAGTACCTTCTCCCTAACAACCTCCACCTGGCAAGCTTCATTCAACCCAAAATTCAGGGCTTTGATCCCCTGTACAGCCAGTTTTCCACTGGATAGGCCATAGATTTAGATGTTCCTCATAGACAGGGAATGCTTCTCTGGGTTGGCTACTCCCAGGTTCCCTAGCTCAGAACACACTCTCAGGTGAGTCTGCCGTATAGTGTCATTCTCAGGGTATGCTGAATTTATTGCTATCAGCTGCATTTACCCTACACCCATGCAATTCTGATGCCCACTAAAGCATTGGTTAAGAAGGGAAGCAGCAAAGATTTCTGTAAAGGGCCAGATAGTAAATATTTTACAAAATTATATTTACAAAAACAGGGCCAGATTTGGCATGCAGGTCTCAGTTTGCCAAACCTTGGATTAAGAGATCTTATGTTTGGGGAAGGCAAAGGACTGAGTAGGTACCACAGACAAGTGAAACATCACAGTTCCCTCTCTTACCCCATAAAGTATCTGAAGTAACTAAGAAGCTTGGAGGGTCGGAGAGGAGATTTTTACATGAGGTTGTGTATAGAAGAGTGATAGAGACATAAATAAAAGACCCAGAGAAAGACAATGATTTGAAGAAATGAGAGACAGATGAGGTTAACACACCGAGGAAAGAGACAGACCCCAATAAAGAGAAACGCAGAGGCCAGAATAGTGGCACATGCCTGTAATCTGAGAACTTTGGGAGGCCAAGGCAGGCAGATGGCTTCAGCCCAAGAGTTCAATACCAGCCTGGGCAACATGGAAAAACCCTATCTCTACAAAAAATACAAAAATTAGCTGAGTGTAGTGGCACAAAATTGTGGTCCCAAGTACTCAGGAGGCTGAGGTGGGAGGATCACTTGAGACCAGGAGGTCGAGGTTGCAGTGAGCCAAGATTGCACCACTGCACTCCAGCTTGGGAAACAGAGCAAGACCCTGTCTCAAAAATAAATAAAAAAATACAGAGACAAGCAGGCACGCACGGAGACAAGACACCTAAAGAGGTAATCTGAAGTCACCAAATGCAGGGTAACAGAATCAACAACAAGAATATTAAACAAGGCAGAATTAAAGCTCAAAAAAGGGAGAGAGCAAAAAGGCAAGGGGAAAAAGCAAACACCTTATGAATAAATAAACCCTGAGCTCAGCTTGTTAAAAAAGGCAAGGTGCTGTCAGACAAGGCACTCTTCCTTCAGTCTCCTATGCAGAACATGGGTAAATTCAAAGCACCACTAGTGAGACGGAAAATGCATGAGACAATAAAGCTGATATTTTCTGTCTGCTTTTAACTCTTGGCTCCTTCTGATAAACACAAAGCATAACTTTTCCCTTTGTTGTGATAAATCCTCTCAGGGGGTCTTGCCACCTGACCATTTGAGACTCACTGATATAAGGAAGCTAGTGTGTGTAATACTGATTTCCATCAGGCAAGAAAAGCTTATCAATCTTTACTTTTGTCATAATATGGAATTTTTTTCTAAAGTATACATACCCCTTGCCCTATTTTGATATAGTCTTGTCCTCACACCACACCCCTTCCCGCCCATCCCCCAAACACACACACAGCAACAAACTTCTCCATTTCTTGAAACTCACTGGCCTAGACAGAAAACACCACACAGGGTGCAGGGTGCAGAATATAGAGCAGGACAAACACTCGAAGTGAAGAGAATGTTGTTTCTTTATAAATAGTAGAAGTAGACAATGGAACATTTCCTATGAGGGCAAACACGTCATCCCCCTCACTTGTCTTCCTGGGATCGCCTTCTTCACAACACTTTTCCTTCTGCCATCAGTACTCCGGACCTGAGGTACTATGTACTGCTATGGCAGAGGCTATCATGAAGGAGATTTTATGCCATTTTTAACGCCTAAAAAACTTTTTTTTCCCTCTGAAAGCCCTGGCCTTAATGTTATAGTGACTAAAAGAATACGCTGCTGCTGCTGCATAAAACCAAGACAGCATGCTGATCTCAGCCCACCCTCAGTGGGTTAAGGGATCCACTGACAGCGAAGTACAGCTTTCCTAATGTCAAAGGAAAGACATTAGAAACAGCAGCTGGGGGCATGCAAAGAGCAGTTTCCAACTGAGCTCAGTTAAGAACCCCTCGTGATAGATTGGGCAATAGTTCTGTTGGGGGTGGAAAAGGGGGTTGGTCTCTAACTTTGATAATGATATAACTTTGATCATGTAAAGTATTTAATACTTAGCACAAAATACTGGTAGTTATTGTAGTTATTATCATTACCACCTATTACTGTTACTCAGTTATCTTCAGGATTACCAATAGAGTGTAGGATAGGATAGTGACTATTAAGAGCTCAGGTTTGGCAGCCACACTTGAGTTTCAAAATGTGCCCTACCACTCCTTTGTAAATGTTACCAGGTCACTTGGGTGATGACCCAGAGCAGTGGTCAGAGGATTTATATAAGATAGATACTAATAGTCAAGTGTCTGGGATGCCCTACACTTGCCTTGTCTCACTGCACCAACAGGGAGTCACTGACTGCTGTGTGTGAGGGAAATAAAACAGATTCATTTCACTGCACACTTCACTGAGGGGTAGAAGTGGCAAAGAACTCACATATATGGCAGCAGGTGGGAGCAGGAAAGACCATATTGAGCAATTTGAATTGCATTGCAAATGACACTAAGACCAGAAAATTGAAGTTTCTGCTGCCTTGCCAGGAACTGGCTAAAGGGCAGGACAATTAAGATAAAGGTATAGTCCCCCAGTGAGTCAATAAGTTTTGCTCTTATCCTCATCACTGCCACAGACCTTCACCTTGGACAAGGCAGGGATGCTTAACCCTGACCACAGCCTGAGCACCTAATCTTGACCAGCTGTTTTTAAAATCACAACAGGGACCCAATAAAATAGAAGGCATCTGTTTGCTTTATCCCTACAGAAAGAGAAACAATTCAAAGTAACATTTAGGGGCAGTGGGCGGGTTGCATTATCTTTGTATATGAAAAACAGCAAATAACAAACTGGGGTTGTATAAAGGAAAAAGAAGTCTTGCCTCAGTTACCTTTGGACAGAAGTTTCTTCCACAGGGCCCAAGTGTTAGGCTGACGGCTACTTTTGACTTATTGGCAGAAATGTGGAATGCAATATCCAACGTGTATACTCTGAGGCTCCACCTTTATAACACAGCAATGGGAGAGTGAGTTACTGATCTTTCCCACTTATCAGGGAGCCTCATTGTAAGACAAAGGAATTCTTTGCATGTTGGCCTTACGGGCTAACTTTAGCATGACCCTATGGCATAACCATTTGACTTTTTTTAGGAACCAGGTTCCTAAAACTGGGTTCAAGTCCTGGCTGCCCCACTTCCTAGCTACAAGATCTTAGGCAAGAGAATGTACACTGTGAGCCTCACATTTCCCATCTACAACACAAGGATTCTAATGGCACTTATTTCACAGAAGTACTGTGAGGGTTAAATAAGATCATGTAAAGTATTTAATACTTAGCACAAAACACTGGTAGTTATTGTAGTTATTATCATTACCACCTATTACTGTTACTCAGTTATCTTCAGGATTACCAATAGAGTATAGGATAGGATAGTGATTATTAAGAGCTCAGGTTTGGCAGCCACACTTGAGTTTCAATATGTTCCCTACCACTCCTTTGTGCCTTTGGGTAATTTGTTTATCTCCTCTGTACCTCAGTTTCCTCTGTAATTTTATGATAATAGCTGTGCCTGCCTCACAGGATTGTGAAGATTAAGTGAGCTAACATATGTGAAATACTTACAAATGGTGCCCGGCACAGAGTAAGTGCCATGTAAATATTAGCTACTTTGAGTAGTATTTTCAGAAACATCTTGAGGGCTTGGCTCACAGGTCCCAGTGGTGACTGATTTTAGATAACAGCATGTTCTCAGTCTGTGTTTCTAACCCTACTATCCCCACTAAAAGCCTAAATCCATCCACTAATGCTTCATCCCACAAATTAGGGCACGAAACCACATCTGGTCATTAAGATTCTGTCAGCAAAGGCACGTGCCATCACACTTCTCCAGAATCCAACCCTCTGTCATCTCCCATTTGAGAATCACTAAGATACTATAGTTGCATGTGTCATGGTAAATTATGTTATATCAATAGGTATATCAATGGGACAATGCAAAAACAGACACAACTGGTTGTGGCATGTAAGAAAATGATAAATAAGTACCACGAATTTCAAAAGACAGTTTTCTGAAGAGAGGGCAGGTGGTAAACCTGGAAGTGAAATGAAAACTGTTCACAAATTGAAAGACAGAGAGAGTTTCTTCATTCCGGATTTGACACTTGGCCAAGTTGGAGGTCCACACAATTTATCTTTAGAGGGTTCCTTCTACTCTCTCAGTGTACCCAACGTAGGGATTGGCTCTTGTGGCACCCCAGCTAGGCCCATCTTCTCTAGAAATGATCCTTTCCCCAAAATGCCACCCCACACCCCCCTCAGCCCCACCCACACAGCTCCCTCCTATCTTTCTCCCAAAACAAAATTCTACTTCCTCAATATCTGACCTGGGATATACAAGGCTGGTCAAAGCTTAAGGCATTGCACTTCCCAGGGATATATTCCATTTTTAAAACCTCTAAGAACATGGTAATGCTTTAACCTAGGAAAATGTTTCTCTGAGAGAAAAAAAAATTCAGAGAATTTTGATAGACAGAGAGATATGAAGAGATTAGACTAAAAGAGACCTTTGGTAATGCCTATTAAATTTATTTGGTTGTTTTTCAGCAAATATATATTGACACTATGTGTTAATTCTTTCTTAGACCTTGGAACTTTAGCAATAAAAATAAGATAAGGTTCCTGCACTTAGGAAGTTTACATCCTATAGGAAAAAAATAACCAAGAAAATATAATTTTAGATTATGTGAGCAATATGAAGGGAATTTATTTAGCAGAGTGATGTGATAAGGGGTAACAGGCATGAGAGTGATTGAATATTTATATAGTATGGTAAGAGATGATTTATTTGAGGTCATGACATTCGACTTGAGATTTGAATGATGAGAATGGAATCTGCCAGACAGAAGTCTGAATTATGATGGAAACCATTCCAGACAAGGAACGCAGCAAGGTCAAAGGCCATGTAAGGGGAATTAATTTGGTATTTTAAATGAACAGAAAGAAAAGTCATGTGGCTGAATTATAGGAAACTGGGAGCAGAGTGATAGGAGATGAGATTAGAGCAGGGACTGGGGCCAGATAATATAATAGAGCATTTGGACTTAATTCTAATGGGAAGCCTTTGGAGGGTTTTCAACAAAAGGGTGACATAATCTGACTTAAATTTTTAGAATAATAAAGCAGAAATAATATAATAGGAGACATAGGCAGGGGGTAGGTCATATAGAGGCTTCTAGAGTAAGGTGAATCATATCACATTGGTCCACAATTCTTACTTTCTTCGAAAAGTGGAGGAAAGCTTCTGAAATGTGTATATCGTAGCTTTGATAGCTTAATCTTTTTGTGGGCAAAGAACACCTTGTTTCCTTAAAATTGATTTTTTTTTCATTTTGTTTCTACTTTATTTACTCTCCCCAATATCATAAATGACTTCCTCCCTGCAAACCATTTTTTTCATATGTTATGTCCTTGAAATTTATGTATCAATGAACCAAATAACTTAGCATTTGAACTCGTTTCTTATTATTTCATAGAGAATCATTGTTCGTTCAGTTTTTTTTTCTTTTTCATCTCAACCAGTCTTTCACCCAGTGTGGTCCATAGACTACCTGCTTCGGAATCACTGTATGAGCCTATAAAAGCAGCATATTCTTGGACATAAACCCAGACCTACTAAGTGAAAATCTCTGAGGGTAGAAGCTTGTTACTTGCATCTTTCAAAAGTTATCCAAGTGATTCTGATTCACAGTAAAGTTTGAGAACCACTGTCCTATATTTTTCATGTTTTTGCTCCTAATTTTGCCTCTTTCTGGGATACTATTTCTCCAAACCTGTTTAGAAATTCCGCATGTGCTTCAAGGCTCACCTCAAATGTAATCTTCTTTACAAAAACCTTCCTCTCCTGCTTCCTCTTATCCAGACAAATGTGACCTTTCGTATTGCGATGAGTATGGAGCAGGGTACGGCAAGATGTTAATACTGGGGTTCAGAGGACTGTTAAATACACTAATAGAACAGCTGCCATGGAGCTGGAGGAAAATTGCTGACCTGAAGTCTGACCTTACTCAGATTTATTTTATGACAGTGGAATCACAGACTTACGAGGCTTGCTTACTGAATTCCCAGAGACTCTGGGCTAGAATAAATCTTAAGGGCCATAGTGTATTTTCCTTGACAGTCCATGCTATATGCATGTCTAAGACAGGTTTCTCTAAGGTTCTCTGCCTGAACATTCTGTGGACACCTAGGTCATACACACTTTGTATCTCTTTTTTTTTTTTAATGTAGATTGTTAGGCTTAATGTCAAACCTACTGAATTGGATTATCATGGGGTGTGGTCCAAGAATTTGACTCACTTTCATTAATTGTTGATTATGTTATTTCACTATGTTGTTCATTGAGAGCAATTAGAAAAAGGGGACAAAAACAAACAAAGCAAAAGCTATGTAAAGACACTGAAGCAATACCAAGGGAGAATATTCAGGGCCAAGATTGGAAAGAAGGCAGAAGGCAGAAGAGGTGAGCCTAGCATTTGGGGTTCCTCTTGAAACCTCAAGATAGTTGTTAATTGTGAAAGAAAATGCAGCAGTTTATCGCTCAGAAGCTAAGAAAAGTGCACTAGAGTCTCACAGGGCTGGAATGAATATAAATTGAAATTTAGATTCTGCCAAGGTTTTCTGTTAAATGTTGCAGATTTTCTTTTATTATTATTATTATTATTATACTTTAAATTTTAGGGTACATGTGCACAATGTGCAGGTTAGTTACATATGTATACATGTGCCATGCTGGTGCTCTGCACCCACTAACTCGTCATCTAGCATTAGGTATATCTCCCAATGCTATCTCTCCCCCCTCCCCCCACCCCACAACTGTCCCCAGAGTGTGATGTTCCCCTTCCTGTGTCCATGTGTTCTCATTGTTCAATTCCCACCTATGAGTGAGAACATGGGGTGTTTGGTTTTTTGTTCTTGCGATAGTTTACTGAGAATGATGATTTCCAATTTCATCCATGTCCCTACAAAGGACATGAACTCATCATTTTTTATGGCTGCATAGTATTCCATGGTGTATATGTGCCACATTTTCTTAATCCAGTCTATCATTGTTGGACATTTGGGTTGGTTCCAAGTCTTTGCTATTGTGAATAATGCCGCAATAAACATACGTGTGCATGTGTCTTTATAACAGCATGATTTATAGTCCTTTGGGTATATACCCAGTAATGGGATGGCTGGGTCAAATGGTATTTCTAGTTCTAGATCCCTGAGGAATCGCCACACTGACTTCCACATTGGTTGAACTAGTTTACAGTCCCACCAACAGTGTAAAAGTGTTCCTATTCCTCCACATCCTCTCCAGCACCTGTTGTTTCCTGACTTTTTAATGATTGCCATTCTAACTGGTGTGAGATGGTATCTCATTGTGCTTTTGATTTGCATTTCTCTGATGGCCAGTGATGGTGAGCATTTTTTCATGTGTTTTTTGGCTGCATAAATGTCTTCTTTTGAGAAGTGTCTGTTCATGTCCTTCGCCCACTTTTTGATTGAGTTGTTTGTTTTTTTCTTGTAAATTTGCTGGAGTTCATTGTAGATTCTGGATATTAGCCCTTTGTCAGATGAGTAGGTTGTGAAAATTTTCTCCCATTTTGTAGGTTGCCTGTTCACTCTGATGGTAGTTTCTTTTGCTGTGCAGAAGCTCTATAGTTTAATTAGATCCCATTTGTCAATTTTGGCTTTTGTTGCCATTGCTTTTGGTGTTTTAGACATGAAGTCCTTGCCCATGCCTATGTCCTGAATGGTAATGCCTAGGTTTTCTTCTAGGATTTTTACGGTTTTAGGTCTAACGTTTAAGTCTTTAATCCATCTGGAATTAATTTTTGTATAAGGTGTAAGGAAGGGATCCAGTTTCAGCTTTCTACATATGGTTAGCCAGTTTTCCCAGAACCATTTATTAAATAGGGAATCCTTTCCCCATTGCTTGTTTTTGTCAGGTTTGTCAAAGATCAGATAGTTGTAGATATGCGGCAGATTTTCAATTGGTATCTTCAAATGGCTATACCCTAACAATGAGGGTGAAGCAGAAACAGCTGAAACCTCAAATGGCTAAAGCCCAGCTTTGAATCCCTTTAAAGTAATCTGCCCCTAGCCTAACTGCATGCCAGAAACAAAAAACAAATTATCTCTAGAGGAAGAATAACAGTATTCAGAATTTTGACTATCTTTATAATTATTCATACATGAAGTGTGATATTTAATCGAAACATAACCATTAACTCTAAAGGATAAGAGCTACCCAAAAGCTAAGAAAAGAAAATTGAAAGAGATTTATAGGGGATCCAGATATTGAAGATATCAGGCTGAGAATCAAAGTAATTATGACTAATATGTTTATGGGTTTAAACAAAAAGATGGAGAATTATGGTAAATAGCTGGAAATTCTAAAATAAAATTAAAATTCTAGAAGTAAAAAATATAATTTATCAAATTAAGGACTAAATCCCTGAGTTTAAAAGCAAATTAGACAACACAGAAGACATTAAGGTAGGTAATATACAGACCTGTCCAAAGCATGTAGAGGCAAAAAGTGGAATGCAACTAAAGCCATGCTTAGAAAGACAAGTACTTTTCAGTGCACATATTAGAAGAGAGGCCCAAAAATCTATTATTTTGGCATATATCACAATACATTAAAAGAAACATGAAAACCAGAAGAAACCTGAAGGACAAAATGGCAAAGATAAAAGCAAAAACAGAAAACATCCTTACCAAGGCCAAGAGATGTTTTTTTAAGACTAATAAAATTGATAAGCCTCATTACAAAACAGAATCAGAAAAAAAAGAGAGACTACCGGGAGTGGAAAAGAGAATGTGATCACAAATATTTCAGACATTTGCAAAGAAATAAAATATCATGAACAACTTTTTGCCATTAAGTTAGAAAATTTAGATGAAATGAAAAATTCCTTAAAAAAATTATAAAAACTGACCCAAGAAGAAAAATAAAATCTGAATTCTTCTCTACCCATTAAAAACATAGAGTCTTTAATTTAAAACCTTCCAGGTCCAGATGGCTTTGCTGATTAATTACACAAACATTTAAGAGAGCAATAATTCCAATCTCACACAAATTCTTCCAGAGAATAAGAGAAGATATAATTTCCAATAGTTTTTTTTTTTCTGGTGGCAAGCATGACCTTGATAACAAAAGTTGATAATTACATTACAGGAAAAGAAATCCATAATCCAATCACCCATGAATATAGACATAAAATTCCAAAATTCCTCAACAAAATCTTACCCAACTGAATCTAGTCATATGTCAAATGAAGAATCCATAAAAAACTAAACCAAATCATTGTATTTCAATATATAAACAGAATCAAGAAAAAAATAAAATAATCTCAAATGAGGCAGATAAAGCATTTTATAAATTTTAGCATCCATTTATAATTTTAAAAACACTTTGCCAACTAATAATAAAAAGGAACATTGTTATTTTAACAGAATACATCTACATAGAGTTTATAGCAAACATAATACTTTATTTATTTTTTATTTTTTATTACACTTTAAGTTCTAGGGTACAGGTGCACAACGTGCAGGTTTGTTACATATGTATACTTTAAGGTGAAATGATGAAAGCTCTCTTCCTGAGATCAGGAACAAGTCAAGAATGCCCCTCATCACTGCTCAGATTCAGCATTATACTCAAGAAACTCACTGGAGCAAGAGATCAAGGAAAAAAACAACAAAAGTTGAAGGGCTAAAAGGAAGAAAAAACCTCTCAATATCTTCACATGAAATAATTATATATTTAGTAAATATAAAATAATTAAAAGTAAATTATGATAATGAATTTAGCAAGGTGATTACATATGTCAATATACACAGATTGATTGTATTTCTATATACTATCCACAAATAATAAAAATACAGACTTTTAAAGCTAATATTTATAAAAGCACAAAGAAAGAGAAAAGAAAAAGACTAAATACCTAGGAATAAACCTAATGAAAGGTGTTCTATTTTAAAAAACTCTAAAGCATTATTGGTAGAAATTAAATAAGACTGAAATGGAGAAATTAAGTCATGGATTAGGAGAGTCAATATTTTTAAAATGTTGATTTTCCCAAATTGATCTGGCTACAGATTTATCATAATTCCAGTTAAAATTAGAATATTTTGGTGGATATTAGTAACATAAATCTAACATTTAATTGAAAACATAAAACATCAAGAATGGTCAAGTCAATCTTGAAAACAGAGAACAGTATTGGAGCACTTATACTACCAGATAATCACTACTTATTATGAAGCCACATTACTTAAGACAGTGTGTTATTGGGACAGATATAGATAAAGAGATCAATAAAACATAATATGAAGTCTAGATACAGAACAATACATATGTGGATACTTGATTAATGACAAATAGGTCTGGAATGCCATGGAAAATGAAGTTCTGGATTACTTGTATATACATTGGGAAATAGTGAAACATGATACTTACACCATGCACAAAAATAATTTCAGGATGGATTATAGACCAATATGTGAAAGATAAAACTGCAAAGCTGTATTAATAATATAGAACCATATTTTTGAGATCTTGAATAATTCTTTTTATTTTATTTTATTATTATTATACTTTAAGTTTTAGGGTACATGTGCACAATGTGCAGGTTAGTTACATATGTATACATGTGCCATGCTGCTGTGCTGAACCCATTAACTCATCATTTAGTATTAGGTATATCTCCTAAAGCTATCCCTCCCCCCTCCCCCCACCCCACAACAGTCCCCAGAGTGTGATGTTCCCCTTCCTGTGTCCATGTGTTCTCATTGTTCAATTCCCACCTATGAGTGAGAACATGGGGTGTTTGGTTTTTTGTTCTTGCGATAGTTTACTGAGAATGATGATTTCCAATTTCATCCATGTCCCTACAAAGGACATGAACTCATCATTTTTTATGGCTGCATAGTATTCCATGGTGTATATGTGCCACATTTTCTTAATCCAGTCTATCATTGTTGGACATTTGGGTTGGTTCCAAGTCTTTGCTATTGTGAATAATGCCGCAATAAACATACGTGTGCATGTGTCTTTATAGCAGCATGATTTATAGTCCTTTGGGTATATACCCAATAATGGGATGGCTGGGTCAAATGGTATTTCTAGTTCTAGATCCCTGAGGAATCGCCACACTGACTTCCACATTGGTTGAACTAGTTTACAGTCCCACCAACAGTGTAAAAGTGTTCCTATTCCTCCACATCCTCTCCAACACCTGTTGTTTCCTGACTTTTTAATGATTGCCATTCTAACTGGTGTGAGATGGTATCTCATTGTGCTTTTGATTTGCATTTCTCTGATGGCCAGTGATGGTGAGCATTTTTTCATGTGTTTTTTGGCTGCATAAATGTCTTCTTTTGAGAAGTGTCTGTTCATGTCCTTCGCCCACTTTTTGATTGGGTTGTTTGTTTTTTTCTTGTAAATTTGCTGGAGTTCATTGTAGATTCTGGATATTAGCCCTTTGTCAGATGAGTAGGTTGTGAAAATTTTCTCCCATTTTGTAGGTTGCCTGTTCACTCTGATGGTAGTTTCTTTTGCTGTGCAGAAGCTCTATAGTTTAATTAGATCCCATTTGTCAATTTTGGCTTTTGTTGCCATTGCTTTTGGTGTTTTAGACATGAAGTCCTTGCCCATGCCTATGTCCTGAATGGTAATGCCTAGGTTTTCTTCTAGGGTTTTTATGGTTTTAGGTCTAACGTTTAAGTATTTAATCCATCTGGAATTAATTTTTGTATAAGGTGTAAGGAAGGGATCCAGTTTCAGCTTTCTACATATGGCTAGCCAGTTCTAACCTGAAAAAAAAATATGATGAATGGGAGTTTACCAAATTTAAATAACTTCTGTTTAAAAAGATATACTACAAAGAAAGTGAAAATACAAGCCACAAAATGGCTTTTGCCATATATAACTGACAAAGGGTACATATACAAATTAAGAATATTATCAACATTATGTTGAATGAAATAATCCATATAAAAGAGTGTACAGACTAGATGACACAAATTTTATAAAATTCAAAATATGCAAGTCTAATCTATGTTGTTAGATATCAGGATAGTGGTTACCTCTGGGGAAGCTGATAGGGATAATGAATACAGGAAGTAAAGTGGGGCTTGGGGGACTTATAATGTTCTTTCTTTCTTTCTTTCTTTTTTTTGAGACAGAGTCTCGCACTATCATCCAGGCTGGAGTGCTGTGGCACGATCTCGGCTCACTGCAACCTCTGCCCCCTTGGTTCAAGGGATTCTCCTGCTTCAGCCTCCCGAGTAGATGACACTACAGGTACCTGCCACCAAGCCTGGCTAATTTTTGTATTTTTAGTAGAGACGGGGCTTCACCATGTTGGCCAGGCTGGTCTCGAACTCCTGACTTCAGGTGATCCGCCCGCCTCAGCCTCCCAAAGTGCTGGGATTACAGGCGTGAGCCACTGTGCCCGGCCTTGTAATGTTCTTTATTGACTTGTGTAATAATTATAACAGGTGTGTCACTCTGTGGTCATTCACTGTCATGTTTAAGTCTGGGTCATTAATGCCACTTCATATTACATTGGAACTTATAATGGCTTCTTGGTTGACTCAGCCCTCTCACTACCATGCCCATATCTCTGTTGTAAGCTCACTTGCACAAAGCTTAACAATTCAAAGGGTGACTAATATTTTATTGACATGAAAAAGAACTAGGTGTGTCTGTGGGGCGGGCAGAGAGAGATAATAAGGAAAAACGTAGGGATATGAAAAATGGGGTATCCTTCAATACCAGACTATTTAGGAACCACATTGTCAAAAAGCACAAGAAGCCAAAACTTGGAACAGCCATTCCCATTGCATATCTATGCACCTACCACATATAATCAGATATAACAGAAGTAAAAACCATGTGCATAAGATTATTCTCCAGCTTTTTCCTTATATGTTTTTAGACATTTGCCTACGCACATAAATACACACTAACATAAGTTTATCACCATCACCATCCCTGCTCCTAATATTCCCTTCTTTAGTATCTCAATGTTAGTATGTCTATTTCCTCACTGATAAAACAATTAAAACAGTTTAGGTCACAAGCTATAATACATGACCTTAAAGCCCAGGAAAAACAGGCAAGAAAGATTCAAACAGAAAAATATCTAGTCCAGTAGTTCTTGAAAACTTTAGTGTAAATTAAAATTACCTGGAAGACTTTGTTAAAATACAAATTCTTAGGCCTTTCTCATCAAGAGTCTACATTTTAAAAGCATCACAGGTGTTTCTGCTGCAAGTGGCTTATGGGGAGGAATACTGATCAAACTGAACATCCTAACTCCCCTCAGGATTATTATATTACCATGCCATATATATTAACTCTGGATCTATTTTTAAAATTTATTTTCTAGGAAAAGAAAAATCTATAACATTTACCAGGCATCATAATAATCGCCTATTTTCTAAAAACTTTCACTTAGATTTGATTTTTTTAATAATACAATACCATTGTAACATACACTAAGGGAACCAGCTATTTAAAGGAACCCTATGGTGAATCCTTCTGTAAAGTGAAAACAATTCCCTTGATTTATTGTTGCATAAATCCAGATTTTCATATCTGAATTCACCTGCTGGGGAGAAATGTTCTCCCCATTGTCTAGGTCCTCTTTGCTAGCCTTCTGTTCAATATGTGGCCTTCTCACAATTCTATGATTTACATGGAGCAATTTAGAGAAGTAAACAAGTAGTGCTGCATGTTTAACTAGACTGATTGGATTGAAGGGCTGCCAGTAGCTAGCAAGACAAAAGATAAAAGGGGCTCGGGCTTCTGTATAGAACGAAAACAAAGTAAAAAGGAGGAGGCTACCACCAAAAGAAGATGTGTACAACGCTGAGAACCGTAAAGAGATAGAGCTATGAAGCTCAAGAGCCCTAAGCTTCAGATATTGTTTTTCACAAGCTGGAGAAGGAATTACCTGCAGGATAGAGTCACCAGTCCCTTCAATGGCAAGGTAAACTTAGAGAAATCTCTAATCTGATCTGGGATATGATCACAGAGGAACTAGGAAGTGAAGACTTGTTAGAGATGCATGAAGGGAAAGATGTGAGTCTGAAAGAGGCTATCTTTCAAGGCTACTTCACACCTATAGAACCAAGGTTATTTGTATGTTTGTTGTCTCTTTAACACTCTATGACCTATAATAACAACATACCTATAGCAAATGAGATCTCAAATCCAGTGAAAATAGTCAGAAAATATGGTATATAAACTCACTACTGAGGACGGAGTTGAAGTTGTATCCCTCTGGCCACAGCCCATAAAGAAACCCTGATAACATCATAGCAGCAAAGACAAAATGAAACTTTTTGAATCATAGAGTCTACATGTTAGAATGAACAGGAATCCAACACTATGTCTTCTTTGCCAAATACCTAAGACACAAATGCCTATCATGAAACCTAAGACATTGGTATATAAGCACAATAAATGAGACGATTTGGACAGGATTCTGAGGACCACGTGTAGCATATTGTTAATTTATAAAATTGTCAATTCCCTTCCTCTTTATTTCCTACCAGTCTGAACTTATTTTCAACAAGATACCTTTCTTAAAACATGAAATGCCATAATGGGCTAAGGTCCAATTTGCCACCAATTAAATTAAATACATTATTTCTGCACATTTAGTACCTGCCAGTACTGTGGAGGACACAAACATGAATCAAACACGACCTTTGTGTTAACCGGAACAACCTTTTCCTTTCAATATGGAGTTGCAAAATTACCTTCCTTATTGATCACACCCTTAGTAATATACCATTAGAACTCCTACTTTAAAGGGAAAAACAGTTCATAAATGATGTAAGATGTGCACAAATGACCTCAATGTGAAGAACAAGTCAAAATGCCACAGATTTCTGGTAAGTCCTATGAAATTCACCAGTTGTTTTAAAATTAATCACAACAGTTAATCAGAAGAAGAAATGCATAATTCATAAAATTTTATTTTTCTTAAATGACAGCAGAATATATCAAACCCATCCATCTGAGAGGCAGCTGGAGTCCTTTCTCACATTGTCAGGCACAGTCAAGATCAGGGGAGTATATGAAGCATGGGAAAAATGTAGCATGGCATCAAATACTAAAATCATCCTATACTCAAAAGCCAAACTGTTCATCATTCACATCCAGGGGAAAATAAATATAGGAAACTAAGAGCTGAGTTTCTGAAGTATAGCTCTATCTTTAATTGCCCGCTTGGCAAGGCTTCCTGTCCCATACAAACACTATATACCAGTACTCCAAATTCAGCCACAAACAGAAAGGGCTTCTCTTCCCAGAAATGCCATCATGCCCTGGAGTCTAAATTAACAAGAATTTAGCCATCGTAGGATCTGATTATCTTCCTTTTTGTCAACCTTGGGGAATTGCCATAACCCCTAAACATTTTAATTTTCTTTGAATCATTTTCCAATGAATACTGTAGATATGACACCCTTGATGTTCTTTTTCTTCTTTTGAAACATATTTATATATATCCAGTTCATGCTATCTTTTAGGGCTAACAAGTTTCATCTATTAAAGCAGTGGTTTTCACATTTTATTTTAGGAATGGAAGCTTTTCTTTTTACCCCAAATGGTCAAGAAATCAAATATGTAAGACAGATCAAAGTGAAGCTAGTCTGGTTGAAGCAGGGCTGTGGATGTGTGGAGCCCTGCTGCCTGAGCCTCCCTCTCCTCCCCAGTCCCTTAGTGGCTCTTCGGGGGGGCTTTGCAGAACTCCTAGGTAAAAGGTATCCTTTTAACTATTATTATATCAGGGAGAAAATGTTATTTTAATAACTGGACAGAATTTCTCAGAGAAGAAGCAATAATATTTGTTACAAAATAACTTGATAGTCGATTGGGCATAAAAGGTGAGATCAGGAGAACCTGCATTAGAAAGAAAAAGCTTAAAATAGAGCAAGTTTAACTTTCCTGCATAAAAATTTAATAACAGTTTGTGGTAAGGGAGAGAGGTAAAAGGACATTTGTGATGCTGTGAAATAAGCCTCCTTCAATTCCCCAAACACAAAAAGCTCATATGGGTGTATATGTGTTGTGAAAATCAATGAAATGTGGCTAAGCCCCCAATTCTGGGCTGGTGTGGAACAAAGGAAAGAAAAGAACAATGGAAGGAGAAAGAGGCCAGTAAGAATGAAAACTCATTAGACGCAAAACATCAGAACTGGAAGAAATAATAAAATGTGAGTCCCTTTTAATTTCCAGGAAATAAAATGGGAGGGCAATGAACTTCCAACAGAATATGGGCTAGGCTTCGGATATAACATTATCTAAATTTCAAAAACTGCAACTTAAGACTTAGGTCCAAAATGCTTCTATTTGGCACACGAGGGGACTGTGATATCTTTCTGTCTGAGGTTGAAATGAAAAATAACGGAAAAGATCCCTCTCTTCTTCCTAAGTCTTCTTCCAAGTCGTTAGCCCTTACACAGAGAGACAGAGACAAAGGAAGAGACAGAGAAAAAGAAAGACTTTCTTAACACTCCTAGAAAAAAAGTGGAGAAAAGGAAGAGGAAGATGAAGGAGGAAACAAAAGTAGAAGGGGAGAAAAGATAGGAATAAAAACAACAAAAAAATAAGTGTTATGACATAAAATGAGGTAAGTAGGAGACTAGGAACAGAGGGGAAAGAGTAAGGTATGGGTAAATTTCTATTCAAGTAAGGAAAGCCCATTTTACAAATGAACTTTTTTCCTCACCCAAAGGGTAACTTAGAAAGTCCAAAGTCCTGAGAAAGCATGGCTTATCCTAATTCCCTTTATCACCCAATTTGCAATTTGGAGAAGAAGGGAGCTTAGGGTTCTCCATTATTTTTCCCTCTGAGGATTTCCCTTTGGGAGTGGAAATTGGAGGAAATCTTGGAAAAAAAATAACTTACCCTTGAGAACATCTAAGGCTTGGTATCAGCCTATCATTGCCTCTCCAAATTACCATCTTATTCTTCTCTGCATGGAGTTTCACCTTCTCTTTAGTTCTTGAAAGAGTTCTGAATCACTTTCTTCAACTTGAAGAGAAAATATTACCTTTTATAAGAAAAAAAAATCATGCTATTCTCCCTTTCATGTTTGCTTATGATTAACTTGGTCATGAAAGCTCTTTCCTCTGAGATATTTACTGTGACATGTCATCTATGCTGCTATAATAAACAGTATTCCAACAATTGTCTCTTTGCCATATCTCATTATCAGGCCAGTACCCAGCCAGAGCCACACAGAGCAGTAACATGGAGAAAACATTACTCTTCTTCCCTAAAACCTGTGGTTTCCAATGTTTTAGAAATCTAAAGACCTTTAACAACATGTTTGTGAAACTTTTCTCTGCTGAATACCATTTAATTGAGAAAATCTATGCTAATAAATAGCGATTGAATTGAATAATACTTTCCCATCAACTTGTACTTTATTAATCACAGAAGCAACATGAATTTATTTAATCAATGGTAGCACATAAAATAACCATATATGTTACTTATTCAGTCCTCAGACAGTGCTTGGTCCTCAAATACATCCTTGGTCCCTTGCAATAATGCAATGCTTTTCCTCTTCCCAAGATGTCTATGGCTTACACGTTGGAAACCACTGGGCATTTTCTAATTGGAACAGCCTTTTCCTTTCAATGTGCAATTGCAAAATTATCTTTTCTACTGATCACACCCTTACTCATACATCTTCAGGACTCAAACTTTCAGTTTGGGCCACACATGCATATTCTTATTTATATGCCTTAGTTGTTTTTCTCTCCAGAAGCAGACTATCACCTTGAGAGTAGGGTTCTACAGCAATTTCTTCTATTTCTCATGCCTCCCACATATCACACTTCAGGGCCCTGCAGAAATTTATTAATTCTGGTTATATGAAAAAAATCACTCTCTGTTTTCTCAATGTGTCCAGGTACATTCTTTGTCACCTCTTTCACCCTCGAAGTATGGAACTACCTATAAATCCCTTAACACATCAGGCTATCTCAGATCTTTGTGAATTCGCACATTCTAGGTTTCCTCACCAACTGGACTAGGAGATTTAGGAGGCTAGGTAAATGTCTTTCTCAGACAGTATAATAGTCACAACGCTTCATTCCTTTATTCAACAAATATTTGTTAATTATCAATAGCTGTTCTTCTAAGACAATCTGTAAACTCCTTGAGAAAAACAACGGTATTTTTAACATCTCTAGATGACTAGGACACAGTTCCTGGCGCATAATAGATGGTCTGAATATGGTGATTGAATTGATTTATCACAGCTATTGTAAATGCAACCCACCTCTGCCTATAATCTGAATATCTTATGTGTGGAAGACCAGCCAGTTAAAGATTTTGGCGTAGACTTTACACACACACACTACTCCTCCTGGAGCTACTCATCTGGCCTCAGAGAAAGATTGTTTTTTGCTTCTGCATGTTAGTATTAAAAGTTTTGAAATATTTCCCATTAAAAAGGCAGCTACTGAAGTAGTTAAAAGACAATGGAATCGGACAAATCTAGGTATAAACTCTGACTCCATCACTTATTACTTGTGTGACCTTGGGGAAGTCACCTGATTTTTCTGAGTCTCAATTTTATCACCTACAAAATGTGGAGGAAAATAATCCCTATTCTCCATGGTAAATATGTAGCAAATAATTTGGCAGACAGTAAGTGCTCAATTAATATTAGCTAACAATATTGAAAAGTATTGTTAAGGTTTATTATATATCCCTAAAAGAATGCCACAGGCCCTGAATAAAACACATTTATCACTTAAATGTAGCACTTTAAATCCTCACCCACTCCTCTCCCAAAGTCCTTCCCTAGTCAGGGACCAGGACTAAACAACTGCTTGCAAAACGTACAGGAATATTCCCTTGAGCTTTCAGAGGCTTTGGGATACTGATCAGTGTCATCAGGCCTACCTCTGCACTTAGTGCAAAATATCCCACAGGACACAAGGCAAATGAGGCAGTTCGTTATCTGGAGGCTGGCTTTCTGTGAAGAATCACCTTCTCTTCTCCATTAAAATAAATATTGTGACATTTTGAATATCTGTGTTTTTTAAATGTCTTGTGATAAAAAAAAAAAAAGGACGAGGAGCCTTTAAAAAATCAGAAGCTAGGCTAAGAGTGAACAGAAATCTTGCTAGAATTATTACTAAGGAGACTGATTGTATGCAGATGGCCTGGCAAATGGTAGGTAGGGGGAGGTGTTAGCAGCCTGGAGTGACTTGGAAGTTGGCAAGCAAGGAAAGGGCTAATTGGAAAAGGGCCATTTCAAGGATTCACTGTGCTGGCAGGAAGTCACAAAACATGTCATCAACCTCACTTTCCTCACTTTTTTGTTTCTTCTGATTCCATGCAGTTAGTGGTTAGAGGTAAGAGAAGGCATAGACTGTCTCAGTTTGGCTAAGTTAGAACAGACTCTAGGCTCCAGGTCAGTGGTTGGCAAACTTTTTCTGTAAACAGCCAAGTAGTAAATAGTTTATGCTTTGCAGACCATATGGTCTCTGTCACAATTACTCAACTTTGCTACTGTAGTGCAAAAACAGCCATAGACAATAAGAAATGAATGGCCATGGCTGTGTTCCAATAAAACTTTATTTACAAAAACAGCCTGCTATCTGAATTTGGTTCATGGGCCATAGTTTGACCACCTCTGCTCCAGAAGTATACATCTGAGGGAGCCAAGAAAATATACCCAAAAAGAGTATTTTTGGAAAATAGGAACAGCATGTGCAGACCCAAGATCATGAGATTATAGCTATTATCTAGCTATATGACCTTGGGTAAACTCTAAATCTGTTTATATCTTAGTTTCCTTATCTGTGAAATGAGGTAGTTAGTGTTGATTATGATAATCAAGATGATTAACATATCTATCCCTTTACATAGCTATCTTTCTTTTTGTGGCAAGAACACTTAAGATTTGGTCTCTTAGCAATTTCAACTATACAATACAGTATTATTAACTATAGACCTCATGTCATACTTTAGATTTCTAGAAGTTATTCATTCTACTAACTGAAACTTGTATCCTTTGACCAACATCTTCCCATTCCCTACCTCCACCCTGGCCCCCTTTACCCCTAGTAACCACCATTCTACTCTATGCTTTCATAAATTTACCTTTTTTAGATTCCACATATAAGTGAGATCACATACCATTCATCTTTCTGTGTCTGGCTTATTTCACCTAGCATAATGTCCCCTGGGTTAATACAAAGGCCTGCCATGTGTTTCTACAATCTGCCATCAATTGGCTGGAAGTTGAGCTCTTCTCTTGCACCAAAGATGGCTTGAGATATGTTCCCTATATATATGATGATGTTTTGGCTTTTCTCTTCTTCTGTGTGAGAGAGAAAGAAGGGGAGAGAAAGAAGGAGGGAAAGAGATTTCATTTGCTGAGAAAATGGAGGAAGAGAAGAAGGGAGGGGAGTTTTTAAGAGACAGAGCTGAGTCATAACAGCTTCTGCAAAATCACTGGAGTCAAATACAGCAAAATTAGATCTAAACTGGGATTTAAAAAACCTATTATTATCTCATCTGTTATTCTGAAAACCCTCAAAAAGCTGATAACATCACGGCTAGCTAGCATCTACAGGGCAATTTTATCCAAGCCAGCTGGTTTTTTCTAACAGCACCTGCAAAATTAGACTAAATTAACTGAAAGACTATCCTGAATTATTAGCACTGCCCCGGGGACTCAAGCAGTGGTGTAGGATGGTTTCACTGACCAAAAATAAAGGGAAAATATGATAAAACCATCTCACTTCAAATAATTTTACCATTCATAATGGCCACTAAAAGACAAATTAAAGGATTTATGCCTTAGTGAGTATTTCCTTTCTTTCTGAGATCTTACATACAGAAGCAGATAATACTGCACCATACCGGTTGGGTAGCAACTGTAAAGGCAGAATATATATGTCAAATGTGAGGATTAATTTAAAGCAAGAAATAGAATTTCTTGAAATAGTGTATTATGGAATGGAAGGAACAGTTAAAAAGCCAGAACCTAAAGGAACAGGAACCCAGTTAGTTCCAGGGATCACAATAACAGAAGGTTTTTGACCTCTCTGACCCCCCACCCCCGCACTGAGGTAGCCAGTATCCTAAAATTTGTCGATCATCATTTCATTCCTTTAAAATTTTACTAAATTCATATGCAGCCCTAAAAATACATTTCAAGTTTTACAGGTTTTAATTTATGTAAATGTAATCACATATGCATTCTTATGTGACTTTTTTTACTTATACTTGTAAGATTCATTCATGCTGATATGTATTGTCATAGTTGATCCTTTTTTTTTTTTACAACTGTATAGTATTTTACTGTGTGAATACACCATGTTTTATTTACCATTCTCCTGTCAATGGATATTTGGGTTGTTCCCAGATGTTTGCTAATAAAACAATGTTGTTGGAGGAGGGAAGGATAAATAGAGCATTGAGGAATTATAAGGCAGTGAAACAATTCTGTATAATACTACAATGAAGGATACATGTCATTATACAGTATTGAAACCCATAGAATGTACAATATCAAGGGCAAATCCTAATGTAAACTATGGACTTTGGGTGATAATGATGTGTCAATGCAGGCTTGTCGATGGTAACAAGTGTACCACTCTGGTGAGGGATGTTAGTGGTGGGAGAGGCTATGCATGTGTGGAGACAGAGTGTATGGGAACTCTGTACTTTCTGTTCAGTTTTTCTGTGAACCTAAAACTGCTCTAAAAATAAAGACTATTAAAAAAGCAATACCGTTATACAAGCATTCATTCAGTAGAGTGTCATTGAGCTCTTACAATGGACCAGAAACTAGTCTGGGCCCATGGATTTCAGTAGTAAAGCAGCAGACAAAAATGTCTGGCTTCAAGGAGTTTATATTGCAGTGGGGGAAAACAGCATATTAGATGGTGCTAAGTGCTATGGATAAATTTAGAGCGGGAAAAGGGGTTAGGCAGTATTGGAAGGGTATAATTTTAAAAGAGAGTGGTCAGGGTAAGGCTTACTGAGAAAGTGATATTTGAGTAAAATCCTGAAGTAGATGAGGGAGCAAGTCATTCTCCTCTTGGTGAAGAGTGTTTCAGAGATTAGCAACAAATGCACAAGTCCTAAGATAGAAGCATTTCTGGAGTGTTAAGAAAACAGCAGGGAAGGTCCTGAGGTTGGAGCCGAGTAAGCAAAGAAGAGAGTTAAAGGACATGAAGTCAGACAGGTAATGAGAAGGTGGGCAGAATAGATTCTGTAGAACCTTTTAGGTAATTGTTAGAATTTGGGCTTTCATTCTGGGAGAGGTGAAAAACTACTAAACATGTATTTCTAGAATATATGTGGCAGTATTTCTAGAATATATATGGTAGAATTATTGGATGACAGGGTACACATATCTTCAACATCACTAATGAATACCAAATTATTATCAAATAAAACCATATCAATATACACTTCTATATTTATGAGTATATACAAGATACTCATAGCTATACAACTTCACCAACAGTGACATTATCAGACTTAAATATGTTTGCCAATCTGTAGATTTAAAATGATGTCTAATTGAGGACATAGTTTTTATTTTTCTGATGACTAATGAGACTGAGCTTTTATTCATTTTTTCCATGAAATAATTTTATTTCAACTCTTCACGTCATTGGCATATTTTTTTTACCAAAACCGAGCCATTTTTTGAGTCACATTATATTTTCTTCTAAGTTGTTTAAGATCCAGTTTTTTAAAAATCTGTGCATGATGCTTTCACTGAAATTTTTATCCTAAGCCTCAAGTAACTTTTTGATTTTTTTTTATTTCTGCAACATAATCACTTTCAGCATTTATAAGACTTTAAAATTGGGGAATAATTTACATGCAGTAAAATGCACAGACCCTTAAGTGTAAAGTACTTTCATTTTTGACAAATGCTTACAGCTGTGTGACCCAGATCCCTATCCAGATATAAAACAGTCTATTGCCTCTGAAAGTTTCCTTTTGTCCCTTTTGAATCCTCTCCCCAGTCCCTGCACCCAGGGTCAGAAGTAACCACTGATCTATTACAATAGATTAGTTACAATAGATTAGTTTCGCCTATTGTAGAACTTAGTGTGAATAAAATCATACAGTATATATGCTCTCATATCGTACAGTATATACGGTCTCATGTCTGCCATTTTTTTACTCACTATATTTTTGAGATTTATCTGTGTCTTGTATATATCATTGATACTTTACTTTTTAGTGATGAGTAGTATTCCATTGTATGAAGACAGTTTGTCTATTCTCCTATTAATGGATATCTGGACTATTTCTAGTTTGATGTTTTTATTAATTAATCTGCTGTTATGGACTGAATACTTGTGTCCCCTCAAAATTCATATGTTGGAATTTTAACCCTCCATGTGGTAATATTAGGAGGTGAGATTTGGAGGAGGTAATTGGGTCATGAGGGTGGAGCCTTCATGATTGGCATTAGTGTCCTCATAAAAACATGCCCAAGGAAGCTGTTTAGCTTTCTTTTGGCTATGTGAGGATACAGTAAGAAGTCAGAAGTGTGCAACAGAGAAGAGTCCTCATCAGAATCTGATCATGCTGGCACTGTGATCTCTGATTTCCAGACTCCAGAGTTATGAGAAATTAATATTTTATGTTTAAGCCAACCAGTCTGTGGTAATTTTTTATAGCAGCCCAAAAGGGCTAAGACAACTGCTAGGACCATTCTTATACAGAGCTTGGTGTGGACAAATGTTTTTATTTCTCTTGCATAAGTACCTAGTAGTTTAACTGCTGGGTGAGGGAGTAAAATCTGCCAAAAAAGTTTCTAAAGTCATTTTATACTTCACACTCTTACCAGCAATGTATGAGTTACAGTAGCTCCAAAGTCTTGCCAACATTTTATGGTGTCGGACTTTTTCATTTTAGCCATTTCAGAGGGTTGTATCTCATTGTGAACTGGTATCTTATTGTGGTTTCTTCATATCTTTATTTGACTTTTGTTTTTCCTATCCTGTGATGTGTCTCCCTAACTCTTTAGCCCATTTTTCTATTGAAATGTTTGTCCTTTTCTTTCTTAATTTGGGACAATTATTTATATTTCTGGCTTCTCATATTTTGTCAGTGTAGTGTGTTGCAAATATATTCTCCAGTTTATGGCTTATCATTTTATTTTCATGAAGATGTCTTTTGATGATCAACAGTGATTTTTCCCCAGTTTTATTGACGTATAATTGACAAACAAAAACTGTATATGTTTAAAGTAAGTATACAACATACTTCATAAAATGTTTTAATATGCATATACATTGTGAAATAATTACCACAAACAAGCTAATTAACATATCTATCACCTCACAAAGTAACACTTTTTTTTGCAAGTGGTGAGAACATTTAAGATCTACTCTGCAATCTATCCATCTGACAAAGGGCTAATATCAAGAATCTACAAGGAACTTAAACAAATTTACAAGAAAAAATCAAACATCCCCATCAAAAAGTGGGCAAAGGTTATGAACTTCTCAAAAGAAGACATTTATGTGGCCAACAAATGTTTGAAAAAAAGCTAATCATCACTGGTCATTAGAGAAACGCAAATCAAAACCACAGTGAGATACCATCTCACGCCAGTTAGAATGGCGATCATTAAAAAGTCAGGAAAGAACAGATGCTGGAGAATGTGTGAAGAAATAGGAACACATTTACACTCTTGGTGGGAGTGTAAATTAGTTTAGCCATTGTGGAAGACAGTGTGGCGATTCCTCAAGGATCTAGAACAAGAAATACCATTTGACCCAGCAATCCCATTACTGGGTATATACCCACAGGATTATAAATCATTCTGCTATAAAGACACCTGCACATGTATGTTTATTGCAGCCCTATTCACAATAGCAAAGACTTGGAACCAACCTAAACGCCCATCAATGATAGACTGGATAAAGAAAATGTGGCACATATACACCGTGGAATACTATGCAGCCATAAAAAAGAATGAGTTCATGTCCTTTGCAGGGTCAAGGATGAAGCTGGAAATCATCATTCTCAGCAAACTGACACAGGAACAGAAAACCAAACACCACATGTTCTCACTCATAAGTGGGAGTCAAACAATGAGAACACATGGACACAGGGAGGGGAACATCACACAATGGGGCCTGTTGGGGGGTGGGAGGCTAGGGGAGGGATAGCATTAGGAGAAATACCTAATGTAGATGACAGGTTGATGGGTGCAGCAAACCACCATGGCACGTGTATAATTATATAACAAACCTGCACGTTCTGCACATGTATCCCAGAACTTAAAGTATAATAAAAAAAATTACATGTTAGAAATGTGTTCTATTCCTTGGAAAATATGCTGTTATATAAAAAAGGCATGTTGCAAAGAGATGTTATAAGATTACCTTTTCCTTTGAAAATGTATCTCTATGTATTATATGTGCATACCTCACACATACATATGTGTGTATACACACACATGCAAAGTTATTTCAGCTGAGACTGTAGCTGAAGGGAACATGCTATGGTTTAAGACACTGTATGCTGTGGAGGAAAGTCAATTCCAATAATTTGTTATAAGAGCTCACATATTTCGAATCAAGGCATTCTGGTAAGAACATGATTTATTTAATGTTTCACTTTTCTAAATGTATAGATCTACATATGAAACATGTTTTGCCTATGGTAACTAAAGAATTCATCCCTATTTGTATTATCTATGTTGACTGAAGTAGACAGCCCTCACTTTCACAATTAAATTGCATTCAACTTCTTCAGGCAAGAAAGTCAGTGGCTCATTCTTTTCATAATTAAAGACATAGTACCTGTTTTACTTCCAGTAATGGCAAAGTAAGTCACATTGAACCAAACATCCCATAGCTAGCAATTATAAACTCTGGGGAAAAAATAAAATAACTATCTAAAAGCACTTGAGGACACTAGAACTTATTTCTTCTATCTAACTGTATGTTTGTACCCATTAACCATCTCTCTTCATTCCCCCAACTCCCCCCAGCCTCAGCTAACTACCATTCTACTGTCTACCTCCATGAGATCAAATTTTATAACTCCTACACGTAAGTGAGAACATGAGAACATGTTGTATTCATCTTTCAGTGCCTGGCTTACTTCATTTAATATAATGACTTCCAGTTCCATCCATGTTGCTGAAAATGACAGGATTTCATTATTTTGTATGACTAAATGGTATTCCATTGTGTATATATACCACATTTTCTTTGTCCATTCATCCGTTGATGGGCACTTGGGTTGATTCCCTAGCTTGGCTATTGTGAATAGAGCTGCAATAAACATAGGGGTGCAGGTTTCCCTTTGATATAACAATTTCCTTTCCTTTGGATAAATGCCCAGTAGTGTGATTGCTGGATCATATGGTAGTTCTATGTTTCGTTTTTTTGAGAAACCTCCATACTGTTTTCATAGAACAGTAGGCTGACTATAGTTAACAATTTATTGTATATTTCAAAGTAGCTAGAAGAGAAGATTTGAAATATTCCCAACACAAAGAAATTATAAATGTTCAAGGCAATAGATATTTTAAATATTCTAATTAGATCATTACACATTATATGTATGTACCAAAATATCACATGTACCCCATAAATGTGTACTCATTATGTGTCAATAAAACTTTTTTTTTAAAAAAGATCTACTCTCTTAACAGATTTCAAATATACAATACAGTATTGTTAACTACAGTTACATCAATATTTATTAAGTCCCCAGTACTTATTCATCCTGCAAAACTGAAACTTTGTACCCTTTGACTAACACCTCCCCATTTCTCCCACCTGCTAATCTTTAGTCACCACCATTCTACTCTCTGCTTCTATTAGTTGAACTTTTTAAGATTTCACATATAAGTGAGATCATGCAGTATTTGTCTTTTTGTGTCTGGCTTATTTCACTTAGCATAACATCCTCCAGGTTCATCCATGTTGTTTTAAAACACAGAATTTTATTTTTATTTTGTAAGACTGAAAAATACTCCATTGTGTGTGCGTGTGTGTGTGTGTGTGTGTGTGTATTATTCTGCAGTATCAATTGTAATGTCTTCTCTTTCTTTTATGATTTTATTTATTTGAGTCTTTTCTTTTTTTCTTAGTTTGTCTAGCTAAAGGTTTGGCCATTTTGCTTGTGTTCTCAAAAAAGCCAACTCAATCTTATTGATATTTTTCTATTGTTTATTTTTCTCTTTCATTTATTTCTGCTCTGATCTTTATCCCTTTCCTCTGCTTACTTTGGGCTTAATTTGCTTTTGTATGGTTCCTTAATGTGTAAAATTAGATTGTTTGTTTGAAACCTTTCTCTTTTTTCTCTTAATAGAACCATTTATCACTATGGACTTATCTCTTAGAACTGTTTTTGCTGCGTCCCATAAATTATGGTATGCTGTGTTTCTGTTTTGTTTCTCTCAAAGTATTTTTAAATTTCTCTTTTGATTTCTTCTTTGACCCATAGGTTGTTCAAGAGTGTGTTGTTTACTTTTCACTTATTTGTGAATTTTCCAATTTCCTTCTGCTATTGATTTCTAATTTCACACCATTGTGGTCTGAAAAGATACTTGGTATGATTTCAATCTTCATAAATTTGTAAAGACTTGTTTTGTGGCCTGAAACATGATCTATCCTGGATAGTGTCCTGTATGTGCTTGAAAAGAATGTGTGTTTTGCTGTGTTAAATTGAATGCTCTATATATGTGTGTTAGGTCTATTTGGTCTATAATGCTGTTCAAGTACACTGTTTCCATACTGATTTTCTGTCTTGATGTTCTATCCATTTTTGAAAGTGTAGTATTGAAGTTTCCTACCATTATTGTATTGATGTCTATTTCTCCCTTACATGTGTTAATATTTGCTTTATATATTTAGGTGCTCTAATATTGGGTGTATATATATTTACAAATGTTATATCTTGTTGATGAATTGAACCCTTTATCATTATATAATGACCTTCTTTTACTCTTATGACAGATTTTAACTTAAAGTGTATTTCTTACTTGGTTACCATTTGCATGGAATACCTTTTTCGTTCAGCCTATGTCTTTAAAGTGAGTCTCTCTTAGGTTATATATACTTGCATCATGTTTATTTAACTATTCAAACACTTTATGTTTTGTGATTGAAGAATTTAATCTGTTTACATTTAATTATTAATAGGAAAGGACTTATTACTGTTATTTTGCTAATTGTTTTCTATTTTGTAGTACATTTGTTTCTTTCTTCCTTTTCCAAGTCCAGCCTGGTGCTGAGGTAGCCCTGCAGGCTGGGTCTGCAGCAGGGGGGCCTGGCAGTGGGGTTCACTGAAATGGGCCTGGTGCTGGGATCTTTGGAGAAGTTCGGTACTCACTGTGCTCTGTTTCACCCACAAAAAGGGTATCTCTCTCTGCGTTGCCCAGGCTTGGGAAGAGGATGATGTGGTTAACGTAAAAATGTTCTCCCAATTATTTTTAATGCATTTTTTCTTATTTCTATGCTTTATCCAGGTGCTTGTAATATTTCATCTGGATTCTTTAGTGCTTGTGAAGATTTTCCTATGTGGTTGGTTGTTCTAATTGATGTTATTATGAAGAAATTAGCACTGGAAACTCCTACTCAGCTAGCTTACATTAATCCAGTGATCCAAAGTTCTTATTTTAATGTCACCAAATGTATCAATCTTCTTTATGATTTGTGTTTTTTGTGTCATGTTTAAAAAAATCCTTCCCTATGCCAAAGTAAACAAAATCTATATATTCTTCTGGGAGTTTTAAAGTTTTCTTTACCCATTTAAGTCTTTAATATAACTAGGTTTTTTTGTGTGTGAATTATGTAAAGGATATAATTTATTTTTTTCCATGTAAAGATTCAAATGTTCTAGCACCATTATGTGAGTACCCTCCCACTTTTACTCACCAATGTGAGTATAATGCAGCTTTGCCATAGATCAAGATCATATGAATCCGGGTATATTTTTGGATCCTCAGTTCTGTTCTATTGGTCTATGTGATTACCCTGTACTGCTACCAAAAGGTCTAATTAATATACTTTTTATAATACAAATCTTGATGCCTGGGTAGGAGTATAATCTCCACTTTCTTTTCCTTCTTGTTCAAATGTGTCTTGAATATTCATATAACTTTTTCCATATCATTTCCCATAATATATTATTCCATATAAATGTATACTCAGCATTTTAGGTTCCATAAAAACATCTTGTGATTTTTTTCCTGGGTTTTTATTGGGATTGATCACTTTGGAAAGAAGTGAAATGTGTACAAAACTGAGATTTCCTTTCCATCAACAAGAAGATAAATCGCTCAATTTAATGACTAAAGAAAATCCTAAATTTGTTGTAAATATATTACACATTTTTAATTAGATTCAATACAAAATTTTAAATAAAAGTCACCATTTTAAATTGTAGATTTATTTTAATTAATCACATTTCCTAATTGTTTGTTGTTGGTGTCTGGAAGTGCAGGTGTCTCGATTTTTGTACATTGATCTCGTGTTCAACAACCTGGCTAACTTCTTGTTAATTCTGATAAATATATTCTTCTTTTTCAAAGAATTAAATAGATAATCATTTTACCTGCCAATAATGACATTCTTCTTTTAATCTTTCTAATCCATATAAATTTATTTATATGCTTTATTGCACTGGGTAGGATCACCTGTATAATTGATTAAAAGTGGTGATCATGGGCATCATTTATCTTTTATTCTGATTTTAAAAGAATGCTTCTAGGCCGGGCGCGGTGGCTCACGCCTGTAATCCCAGGACTTTGGGAGACCGAGGCGGGTGGATCACGAGGTCAGGAGATCGAGACCATCCTGGCTAACACGGTGAACCCCCTCTCTATTAAAAATAGAAAAAATTAGCCAGGCGTGGTGGCTGGCGCCTGTAGTCCCAGCTACTCGGGAGGCTGAGGCAGGAGAATGGCGTGAACCCCGGAGGCGGAGCTTGCAGTGAGCCGAGATAGCACCAATGCACTCCAGCCTGGGTGACAGAGCGAGACTCTGTCTCAAAAAAAAAGAAAAAAAAATGCTTCTAATGGTTCATGATTAATTACAAGTTTTGCTAAAGGTATTTTGCAGATACTCATTATCAGGTGGAGAAAGTATCTTTATATTCCTGGTTTGCTAAGAGTTATTTATATTGAGCTTTTATTATAAATGGAAATTAAATTTAGTCTAATTTTTTGATCATGTGGCTTTAATTCTTAAAACTGATAGCAGTAAATTGCATTAAAAAAACTATCATTGAATTCCTAGAAAAAAACTTAAGGTTCTTATGATGTATTATTCTTTTTATACATTGCTTAATTAAGTTTACTGATGTTCTGTTTTTTATTTTTATATCTATGTTAATGAGTGATACAATCTGTAGTGCCTCTTCCTTATATTATCCTTATCTCTTTTCCTGATGAGGTTATGAATAGCCTCATAAATGAGTTTGGGGTATTCCTTATTTTTCTATTTTCTGTGAGAGATTGCAATTATATGGTGCTTAGATATTTCATAGTTTACAATTTTAAGTTATGTGGGTATGTGTGTTTTCTTTTGAGGAAGACTTTAATAATTCAGACTTTCTATTACTACCTGAGCCTTTTTGATAAGTTTTATTTTTATAGAAAATTCTGCTTTTCATCCACATTTCAAATTCATTGTCATGAGGTCATTCACAATATTATTCAATTTCATTTCAATATATACTGAATCTGTGGTTTTCTGTAGTTTTTCTGTATTTTTACTGCATTCTGTACCTTCTGTCTTTGTTTTTAATCAATATTGGCAAAAATCTGTCAATATTTTTAGTCCTTTTGAAATTACCACGTTAGTCCTTTTAAAAATACCATAGTCTCAGTTTATTCTCTTTATTCAGTTGTTCTCAACCATTCCTATACACTAGAATCAACTTAGGAAGCTTTTTAAATTACTGGGTATATACCCAAAGGATTATAAATCATGCTGCTATAAAAACACAAGCACACGTATATTTATTGTGGCACTATTCACAATAGCAAAGACTTGGAACCAACCCAAATGTCAAGAAAATGTGGCACATATACACCATGGAATACTATGCAGCCATAAAAAATGATGAGTTCATGTCCTTTGTAGGGACATGGATGAAGCTGGAAACCATCATTCTCAGCAAACTATTGCAAGGACAGAAAACCAAACACTGCATGTTCTCACTCATAGGTGGGAATTGGACAATGAGAACACTTGGACACAGGATAGGGAACATCGCACACCGGGGCCTGTCATGGGGTGGGGAAAGGGGGGAGGGATAGCATTAGGAGATATACCTAATATAAATGACGAGTTAATGGGTGCAGCACACCAACATGGCACATGTATGCATATGTAACAAACCTGCACGTTGTACACATGTAACCTAGAGCTTAAAGTAAAAAAAAAAAAAATAGCCATGTGTTAAGGCATATACATAGAAGTTCTGATGTAATGGCCTGGGATGAGGCCTAAATATTTGTATTTTTTTAAAATTTCCAGGTAATCATAACATTGAATAAGTATTGAAAACTACTGCTTTATATAACTCCTGAACTTTTAAATTTTCCCTCGTACATTTATTTGTTCTCTACATATCCTATATTTGCTTTTGTTATAATGTTTTTAAAAAATTATTAATTTGGATATTTAACTTATTAGTTTTCAGCCTTTTAAGAATTTGTATTATAAGCATTTTTACTATATACTTATTTTTATCACTTTATCTATAATTCCCCACTATACATAGACATGCACTAATTTTTCATTAAGTGCTAGATGCACTTTAATTTGTATAATTTCTTCTTTGACTCATGAGTTAAATAGCAATGTGCTTTAAATTTCAAAATATAAGGGAATTTACATTTTTTTACTTATTTCTTATCTAAATGTATTTTGGTTAGAGAATATAATCTGTATGATACTGACTCTTAGATATTTGTTAAAATTTGTTTTATGGAATAAGACATGATCCATTTGCTGTATGCTTGAAAAGAATCTCTATTCTCTGTTAGTTGGGAACAGTATTCTAATTATATATGTCCACTAAATTAAGCTTATTAATTTTGTTATTCAAATCTTCTGTATCCTTACTGAGTTTTATCTGATTGATTTATTGTTTACTTGGGGAGGTATATAAGATTTTCTTGCTGTGATGGTGCAGCGGTAAATTTCTCCTAGTATTCCTGAAAGATTTACTTTATTCTTCTCTATTTGCTCCCTTTTTACAGGCGATCCAGAAGGGGACACCTAATCCATAGAATCCAGAACAATCACACCTGAGATTCACACTTGGGATAGCACCTTGCCTAGTTACAGTGTTATTTGAAATTTATTGATTCAGGTGAAATGTCAAAGCTCATATTAGAGAGCGGGGGTGGTCTAAGTGGGCAATTCAGGGTCTTTTAGCAGTTACCCACAAACCATAAAGAGAAGTCTCTATCTGCATCACTAGCTGTGAAAATTCAGGACCCAAACTGAAAGTAAACTCCACAGTATTTAGTCAGTACTACTTCAAATAAGGATCATCCTCTCTTTTAAGGTGCTACCAACAATCCAAGAGATAAAAATAGAGGAAAACTAAACCAGGAAGACCAAGGTGATACCAATGTAGAAATCTAAAAATACATAAGGACCAAAATAACCAGAGTGATTGGTGATTACCATAAAATAAAGATAGAATGCCTTCTGCACGTGCGTGTCAAGACATCAGCTCAAACATCAGGCACCCCAGTTTTGATGATACATTTAGCTACTGGCAGTCTCAAATTAAGTACAAGCTGCTCATCCCAAAGAGAGACAGCCAATTTTAAAGGGCACGTTCCAAAATTCTTGGAGGAACTAAGGATATGAAGATGAAACTCTGGCTAGTGCTGATGCTGGTACACACACACACACACACACACGCACATACATGCACATACACACACAAACACACACACACACACACAATTGACCCATAAATCCTTACCCCTTCTTACTTGACCTGAACCTTTGACTTTCTTTCCCCGTCAACATTACCCCCCTCAGGCGTCATGTGTCATACATGTTACGATGCATGAGAATGGCAGATAAAAACCCCATATTCCAGCCACATTCCTCCCTGACATCAGGTTTAAAGGCAAGAAATTTAGCATTAACTGCTTTTCCTGGGGAAAAAAAATCACTTTCATTTTGCTCCCTCCCAATATAGTTCAGCCACTGTTATTAGAATCGACTTTTTTTACTCCACTTGAACAATAAAACCATTGATAAGCAACCTCTCCTCATCCTCGTCTCCTCTCTACCATTCCCATTCTCTAATATTCACAATTCTACTTTCTATTTCCATGAGCTCAAAATTGTTTCTTAGCTCCCACAGATGAGCGAGAACATGTGCTGTTTATCTTTCTGTACTTGAGTTATTTCACTTTACATAATGTCCTCCAGGTTAATCTATGTTGCCATGAATGATACATTGGGTGCACAAGTGGAAACATTACTCTGTATCCCATAAATATGTACAATTATTACATGTCAAGTAAAAATAAAAGATTTTTTAAAAAAAATAGGGCAAAGACCCAGAGATTATTTAAAAAAAAAAAAAGAAAAAAATCTACTGGAAAATAATTTAACACCTCACACACACACCCACAAAATCGGATTCCAGCAAGTTTCCTTTTACCCTTCTGGGTGAAACTGTTTGGACAAATAACTGTGAAGAACTGAGAGGCTGGATGTCCAATACTCAAAAGACTTGATTTTGTCTCCCTCTGGAAACAAAAGCAGAGTAGAATGAGGCAACCAGGGAGTAAATGGTGCTGCTGTAGAGAAGGGAATAGCCCACACAGCCTGAGAAGCCTCACTAATAGGGCTCTTAAGCTAATAGGTGTCATCCTCCTGCTGGAAGTTTAATCAATGGGGACCAGTTCCTCTTAATATCCCAAGTTCTATAGATTGCCAAATGCCCTAATTAAAATCATCTCTCAGTAGATTCTCTGCAGATTACTCTGACACTGAAATACAGAAGGGAAACTGAAACACTGGCTATTGAAGTCATCCTTGCCTCTTATTTCTAAAGATCTTAATTTTTACTCAACAAATATTTACTGAGTAACTACTACATGCAGGCATTGTGTTCAGCAAAGCAGTGAATGAATTAGATATGAGCCTTGCCTTCAAGGAGTACGCTGAGAAAGAGAGAAAAGCCCATAATAATTCCGAATAGAAAGAGATGATGGAATCTGTGTTTAAAATGAAGAAGAAAAAAGGAACCATGATAGTATATGTAATAACCACTTGCCAGGTAAAACACAGAGTGCCCAGTCAAATTTGAATTTCTGGTGAACAATTGTTTTTTAGTTAAAGTGTGCCACATGTATTATTTGGGAGAATTTATACTTAAAAAATCACTATTTATATGAAATTGAAATTTAACTGGGCATCCTGTATTTTTATTTGTTAAATCACCCAACTTTACTCCCTACCATTTCTCTTCGTGATAACCCCAGCAGAGATTTCACTGTATAAAGACTCTGAGAGAAGGGGCATCAAACCAGTACGTGGGGCCTCTTTTGAACTTTATCAGCACCAAAATTCCTAGTCAGAGCCATCTTTTAAATCATATAGCAAATCACACCATTCTCATGTTTAAAACCCTTCCTTGAATTCCTGTCTCACTCAGAATAAAATCCAAACTCCTTACCAAACCCTGTCAGACAGCACATGATCTGACTCCTGTTTACCTTTCTAAATTTTATAACAGCCCTGTGAAGATACCGCTATTAGTCTCATCCTGCAAGTGAGAAAGCATACAAAAGGAAGACATGCTCTACCAGACATCAAAACTAGTTATGTTATACAAAACCTATTATAGTATTAATGGGGAGAGTAGAAAACAGATTGGAAAATGTAAAATAATAATGTCCAATACCGGTAATGATGCAGAGCAATGGGCACTTCTAAACAACATTGAACAAACTGGTCATGGTGTTTTTGAAGAAAATTTGGCAGTGTTTATAACCATTAAAAATATATCCTCTGGGTCAGCAAAACCTGAGTCCTCTCCTCTCACTCTCCTCCCCGGACAGGGTGAGCTTCACCACTCACTCCACCACCTACTCCATCATTTACCTGTCCCTGGGCTCAGTCCAGCTGCCCAGCTGCGGCGCCCTGCCAGTCAGCAGCACAGCCAGTGTCTATGCAGGTGCTGGGGCCTCGGGTTCCCAGATCTCCGTGTCCCACTCCACCAGCTTCCGGGGCGGCTTGCAGTCTAGTTGCCTGGCCACGGGGATGGCTAAGGGTCTGGTAGGAATGGGGGGCATCCACAACGAGAAGGAGACCATGCAAGACCTGAACAACCACCTGGCCTCCTACCTGGACAGAGTGAGGGGCCTGGAGTCAGAGAATCAGAAGCAGGAGAGCAAAATCCGGGATCACCTGGAGAAGGGATCCTAGGTCACAGACTGGGGACATTACTTCAAGACCCTGGAGGACCTGAAAGCCCAGATCTTTGCAAATTCTGTGGACAATACCCACGTCATTCTGCAGATTGACAATGCCCATCTTGCTGTTGATGACTTTAGAGTCAAGTATGACATAGAGCTGGCCATGCACCAGTCTGTGGAGAGCGACATCCATGGGCTCCGCAAGCTCACTGATGATACCAGTGTCACTTGGCTGCAGCTGGAGACAGAGATCGAGGCTCTCAAGGAGGAGCTGCTCTTCACGAAGAACCATGAAGAGGAAGTAAAAGGCCTAAAAGCCCAGATTACCAGTTCTGGGTTGACCATGGAGTTAAATGCCCCCAAATCTCAGGACCTCTGCAAGATCAGACAGACACCTGGGCCCAATACGACAAGCTGGCTCAGAAGAACCCAGAAGAGCTGGACATGTACTGGTCCCAGCAGATTGAGGAGAGCATCACAGTGGTCACCAAGCAGGCTGCTGAGATCGGAGTTGCTGAGATGATACTCACAGAGCTGAGACATACAGTCCAGTCCTTGGAGATTAACCTGGACTCGATGAGAAATCTGAAGGCCAGCTTGGAGAACAGCCTGAGGGAAGTGGAGGCCCACTACACCATGCAGATGAAGCAACTCAGTGGGGTCCTGCTGCACCTGGAGTCTGAGCTAGCACAGACACGGGCAGAGGGGCAGCACCAGGCCCAGGAGTACGAGGCCCTGCTGAACATCAAGGTCAAGCTGGAGGCTGAGATCACCACCTACCACTACCTGGGGGAAGAAGGAAGGACTTCAATCTTGGTGACGCCCTGTACAGCAGCAACTTCATGCAAACCATCCAAAAGACCACCACCCGCAGGATAGTGGACCACAAAGTGGTGTCCGAAACCAATGAAACCAAAGTTCTGAGACATTGAGCCAGCAGAAGCAGGGTATCCTTTGGGGAGCAGGACACCATCAGCAAACTAACACAGGATCAGAATACTAAATACCGCATGTTCTCACTCCTAAGTGGGAGTTGAGCAATGAGAACACATGGACACAGGGAGGGGAACATCACACACTGGGGCCTGTCGGGGGGTGGGGGGAAAGGGGAGGGAGAGCATTAGGACAAATACCTAATGCATGAGGGGCTTAAAACCTAGATGATGGGTTGATGGGTGCAGCAAACCACCATGGCAGATGTATACCTATGTAACAAACCTGCACGTTTAGCACAAGTATCCCAAAACTTAAAGTAAAATAAAAAAATAATAAAAAGTTCAGAGATCATTGGATATATATATATATATATATGCACACACACACATATATATTCTCTGACCTAGGATTCATATTCTAGGTGTTTTCCTAGTTATATGTGTGCATATATTCACCTATGCAGGTAAATGTATAAAATAAGATCAGTGAGGATACAAACCATCCTCTTTTCAATGGCCATCTCTATCTCTAGGATAAAGGAGTGGAAGTGAGACAGCTGGGGTCAAAAGGGACTTTTATTTTTCTATTCTTTATTAAAGATTCATGGCTATAATGTATTTGTGATTTTCATATGCAATTAAAAATATATATTTTTAAAAGACACAAGGTTAGATAAACACACTCCAAAAGTTTTTCGTAATGTCAGAATTATGAGTAACATTTATTTCTTTTTCTTCTTGAAATAAGATACCCCTTATCCTGACTGTAAATTGGCTTTATGATTTTAGAAACCTTGATGGACACAAGAGGGAAAAACTGTCATGTAAATACTGCAAGCCATTTTCTTTCTTTCAAGTGGTAAGAACTTGAATCACCTTTGGGGCAACCTGTTCTTCAGTTTTGGAGAAAGTGCCTTGAATGGCCCTTGTTACATAAATTTTAAAAAATCTATTATTCTTTGAGGAAACTATATAGTACTCTGAATGTAGATGTTTTAGTCTCAAAAATAACTGTTCTCTTTGGTAATGTAAATTGCTGTATATGATTGAGTCAGGGCTCTATCTGCAGACTTTATTGCTTTGGAGTGGTGGAGTGATGGCTTTCTATGAATTTAGACTACACTGTGCTGGGACTGTCGCTTATTCACTTGGAGTTGTGGGAGATTTTAGCAATTTCTCACCGGATAGTTTTAGCTGAGATCTAGAGAACTACAGAAAGATACAAAGGTATGATCTACATCTGCTGTATAACTTTCTTACAAAGGCAAACCACAATAGGTTTACATGGTTTAAATTTGACTAGCATGGTAGTGTTCTTTACATTGTACTTTTTAATTTGAAACCAAATGACTCAAACTTTGAAAAATACACTACTGCTGAATAAATCACCTTCCGATGTTACTATCTTTAGGGCTAAAGAGTACAATTCAAGAAGGCTACAATGTAGAGGGTGTGGAAATTGTTGTCTCAGAAGGGTTGACATTCTCATTAGCAATAATCCTTAAAAATGACAGGGCCTGGGTGTAAAAATAAGAACATGGGAATTGGTCCTCATTTGGGAGTGTTAACTTAAAAAAATGCAATTTATAAATTCAGAAAAGAAGATTTTATTTCTTGTAAAGGATTACAGCCTGCAAGGTGGCCATCCCACAGGCTGGGAAGTGTGCCTCTGGCAAAGACCAAAGACAGACATTTCAAAGGAAGAGGGGTTACAGTAGGAGCTTTATGCTGAAGAGGTTGGCTAAGTATATGTATTCAACAGATTACTGGAGGAGCTAACAAAACAATCATGAAGGTAGTCCTGACGCATGCATATTGAACAAACATGCATGTAACATATGACCTATGTTCACCTTGGAGCAGAGACTTAACATTTAAATGTATTCTAATTAGGCCCTATACATCAAAAAGTCTTTTCAGGATACAAAGGCACTCAAGTGCACAGCTTCTGTAAACCAGCCAGAACCAGTCCATGGTCAGTGGTCTTCTTATCAAGATAAAGTCACTGAAATCAATCTGTTGTCCAATTAATCCAATTAAAGCTGTGTGTGTGGTTATGGCTGGTGGAACAAGAGTTCAGTTAGTCAGTGTCTGTGAGCTGGATGAGTTGTAATTGGTTTAACATTGCTTATCTTGAGGCCATTGCTTGTTTAGCTGCTAGAGAAAAAGAAAAACCTTGTGGCAGTTAGGACATAGTTTATTCTTTAATTATAGGGGTGTGTAACTTAACTTTTGCCTGGCATGACTCTAAGTCCTGTTTATAATTTATGATCTTATGGCCACAAAGAGTCTGTTCTGTCAGTCATATGGTCTCTATGTTAACATTAATGCTGGTCAGTTGTATCTAAACCACAAAAGGAAGGGGTTATGTCCAACTTCCCACCCCATCGTGGTTGGGAATTTGATTTTTAGGTTTTTATGTAATCCTCTTGGCCAAGAGGGGGTTCTTTTAGTCTGAAGGAAGGCTTAGGAGTTTATTTTTAATTTACAGGAGCAAGGAAAAACTTTTCCTCTCTCAGGGCATGAAAGGAGCCGGAACTTGATCTGGAACCTATTGTGTAAATATACTCACAAAATTTGTTGGGTGGGGCAGAGAGTAGCAGTTAGCTAGCTCCAGGCCACACAGAAGCAAGCCAAGAGGTAGGCAGAGAAATGCATTTTATGAAATCCTCATTATGGATTTGTCCCTATGGGCTCTAAGAGTAGCCACATATACTACTAGTGGTGATGACAAAATATCCTCAATGTTGTATTTCCCTTCCATGATCCCCAAACTGTCAGTAAAGTGTTCTGAAAGGAAGGGTTGGCTTCATGGGTGTGCAACATGTGCAGCTGCACAGGGTTCCACCCTTAATAGGGTCCCTAGGAATGGTTTTTTTCTCTCTTTTTAAAATTTATTCTAAAAAATAAAATAAAATACATGTGCAGAACGTGCAGGTTTGTTACATAGGTATACGAGTGCCATGGTGGTTTGCCGCACCTATTGACCCATCCTCTAAGTTCCCTCCCCTCACCCCTCCACCCCCCAACAGGCCCTGGTGTGTGATGTTCCCTTCTCTGTGTCCATGTGTTCTCATTGTTCAGCTCTCACTTATGAGTGAGAACATGCGGTGTTTGGTTTTCTGTTCCTGTGTTAAGTTTGCTGAGGATGATGGCTTCCAGCTTCATCTGCGCCCCTGCAAAGGACATGATCTCATTCCTTCTTATGGATGCATAGTATTCCATGGTGTATATGTACCACAGTTTCTTTATCCAGTCTATCATTGATGGACATTTGGGTTTGTTCTATGTCTTTGCTGTTGTAAACAGTGCTGCGGTAAACATAAGTGTGTATGTGTCTTTATAGTAGAATGATTTATATTCCTTTGGTTATATACCCAGTAATGGGATTGCTGGGTTAAATGGTATTTCTGGTTCTAGATCCTTGAGGAATCACCATAAAGTCTTCTACAATGGTTGAAATAATTTACATTTACATAAAAACCCTAGAAGAAAATCAAGGCAATACCATTCAGAACATAGGCATGGGCAAAGACTTCATGACAAAAACGCCAAAAACAATTGCAACAAAAGCCAAAGTTGACAAATGGGATACAATTAAACTAAAGAGCTTCTGCACAGCAAAAGAAACTATCATCAGAATGAACAGGCAACCTACAGAATGGGAGAAAATATTTGCAAGCTACCCATCTGACAAAGGTCTAATATCCAGAATTTACAAGGAACAATGAATGCTTTAATATTCTGTGATCTCCACCTTGAAATTCATAATAAGTTTTTAAAAATGGGCTCATATTTTATTTTTGCGATGTGTCCCACAAATTATACAGCCAGGCCTGCTCAAAGGTTTCAGCCTTTTATCAGCCGTAAAGCACAGAGTCATCTCTCAGAGTCTTCACTCCATGGTTGGAGTAGTGGTAGCAAAGGTGGATATGAGTGGAAAAATACTACAATGACAACTTTAGAGCAACTTTGAAAATTCTCATGAAGTGGGGACACATTTTTTGTTCTGTTTTAATTTTGTTATTTCAATAGCTTTTGGGGTACAAGAGGTTTTTGGTTACATGGATAAATTATACAGCGGTAAAGTCTGAGATTTTGGTGCACCTGTCACTAGAGTAGTGTACATTGCACCCACTATTTAGGTTTTTATCCCTTGTTCCCCCTCCTACCATCCTCCTTCTGAGTCTCCATAGTCCATTATACCACTCTGTGTACCTTTGTGTACCCATAGCTTAGCTAATACATATAAGTGAGAACATACGGTATTTAATTTTTCATTCCTGAGTTACTTCACTTAGAATAATGGCCTCCAACTATATCCAAGTTGCTGCAAAAAACATTATTTTGTTCTTTTTATGGCTGAGTAGTAGTCCATGGTATATATATGCCACATTTTCTTTATCCACTCATTAGCTGATAGGCATTTATGTTGATTCCATATTTTTGCAATTGTGCTGCAGTAAACATGCACGTGCAGGTGTCTTTTAGATATAATGACTTCTTTTCCTTTGGGTAGATAACCAGTAGTGGGATTGCTAGATCAAATGATGGATCTATTTTTAGTGGTCTTTTTTTGTTTTTGAGACAGAGTCTCACTCTGTCACCCAGGCTGGAGTGCAGTGGCATGATCTCGACTCACTGCAACCTCCACCTCCTGGGTTCAAGCGATTCTCCTGCATCAGCCTCCCAAGTAGCCAGGATTACAGGTGCCCGCCACCACGCCCAGCTAATTTTTGTATTTTTAGTAGAGACGGGGTTTTGCCATGTTGGCCAGGCTGGTCTTGAACTCCTGACCTCAGGTGATCCACCCGCCTCGGCCTCCCAGAATGCTGGGATTACAGGTGTGAGCTACAGCACCCGGCCTCTATTTTCAGTTTCTTAACATATTTCCATACTAATTTGCATTCCCACCAGCAGTATATAAGCATTCACTTTTCACCACACCCACAACAACATAAGTGGGGACACTTTTGAGAGGACCTAGGCAGATGGAGGTCTCAAAGTCCCCATAATTTAATCAAGCAAAGGAAATGTCATTGTCTGGAATTATTGGTTGTGTTCCCTTGGCTTTTTTGGAATTTTTTTTTACATTTTCCAAATGGCCATGGATTAATCATCAATTATAAGAATTAGGGGGAATCTTAATATATATTTAGTCTAGCATTTCCCATATTATGTGTTAAAGACCCTTAGGTAGGTTGCTGTCACAGGAATCTGTATGCACCAGGGTCATTTGTAGTCACGATAAATAACATAACTTGCTGTCTCCTCAGCCTGAAATGCCTTTATCCCACTCTTTCCTGGCTAACCCTTCCTAATGCTTTGGGCCTTAGCTAAGAAATGACCTCCAACGGAAAGCCCTCTCCGATAACCCCAGACTGCATTAAGTGTTTCTCCTCTTAGCTGCCAGAGCACCTTGCACTTCCCCGGCCATAATACCTATCACCCTACAATGATCTGATAACTTTCTTGTCTCCTCTGCAGACCATGAGTCTTAAACAGAGACATTGGCTCATTCATCTTTGTTTTTTTTTTTGAGACAGACTTTTGCTCTTGTTGCCCATGCTGGAGTGCAATGGCGCAATCTCGGCTCACTGCAATCTCTGCCTCCCGGATTCGAGCGATTCTCCTGCCTCAGCCTCCCGAGTAGTTGGGATTACAGGCATGTGCCACCACACCCGGCTAATTTTGTAGTTTTAGTAGAGACGGGGTTTCTCCATGTTGGTCAGGCTGGTCTTGAACTCCCGACCTCAGGTGATCCGCCCGCCTTGGCCTCCCAAAGTGCTGGGATTACAGGTGTGAGCCACCACGCCCGGCCCGGCTCATTCATCTTTATATCCCTACCACTTAGCAAGGCTCCTGCCACATCTTAGATGCTAGTAAAAAATGGGTAAATAAATAACTGAATGAATGAACGAAGTATTATGCTTTTCAAACCATGCAGATGATGTAATTATTAAATACATTAATTTTATAGTCTTAGTATTTTTAAGTAGGTATTCAACTCACAGATACATTAAGCATACATTATCATAGCTGTAAAACTCTTTGATAATAATAAGGGTTCTTCATAATTGAATATAATGAGAACCACTTATCTAGTTCAACTCCTTTATTGTGCAAATGAAGTTTCAAGGGATAGACTGCATTCACTTGTCCAGTGTCTCAAATTTTACCAAGGGCAATGGAGCCAACAGCTAGCACATCGGCCTGTATTTTCTTCAATTTCCTAATTCTTTGTTTTCTTTCCCAAATTTGGCAATGCAGTCTGCACAACCAAGGTTGATGCAAAATAACTTTCTTGTACTAGTGCCTCCTGCAGGTCTGCAAAGCAGCAGTAGCAAAGTGGCCCATGTCTCAAGGCCCATGTCTGGGACCCAGGAGGCTTAAATGCCAGGATGAGGCAAGCCAGTGACCAAACAGGCTGAGTGGGTCAGTCTGAAGGAAAGTCACAGGGCAGGGCAAAGTGGTCAGGTTCTTTGTCCAACATAGGGTGTGACAACATCAGATGCTGGGCTAAGGGGTGAAGACATAAGAAACCTCTGAAGCCAAAATTTCCAATAGTATATGGCCTCCTAAAGGTTTTTGCCAGTCTTGTTCACTACTGTATCCCTTATACCTAACATAGTGCCTGGAACTGGAACATAGCTACTTCTTAATAAATATTTACTGAACAAACAAATAAACTAAAAATATGAATTGACCTCCTCTAGTTCTAGAAGGAACTGCTGAAAAAGCTACCTAAAGCAGCAAGCCTTGAAGATTCACCTGTCTGATTCTAAATGGGCAGTATATGATCTTTAATTATGTTCCCTCAATATCCAAAATATCAGGCAAGGCACGCTTCAAGGAAAAAGGGGTACACCTTAGGGGAGATATATCTTAATGATATAGCTTAGGGGAGAAGATAGATTCCACCTTATGCTAAAATAAAGAAAACCAAGTCAGAAGCTCACAGACATAAAATAGGCTTTTAAAGCTCATCATCCGGCTGGGCACGTTGGCTCATGTCTGTAATCCCAGCACTTTGGGAGGCCGAGGCGGGCGGATCACGAGGTCAGGAGATCAAGACCATCCTGGCTAAAATGGTGAAACCCCATCTCTACTAAAAAAATACAAAAAATTAGCGGGGCGTGGTGGCGGGCGCCTGTGGTCCCAGCTACTTGGGAGGCTGAGGTAGAAGAATCGCTTGAACCTGGGAGGCGGAGGTTGCAATGAGCCGAGATCACGCCACTGCACTCCAGCCTGGATGACAGAGCGAGACTCTGTCTCAACAACAACAACAACAACAACAAAAACTCATCATCCAAGTAAAGTGAAGGGACTGCTCCAACTCCCTGGAGCTACACCCACAGGAATGGCCTTTTATAAAGATTTCATTCTGTTTTCCTTTTAAGTTTTCTTTAATGCTGTTTACAATCTGGTTCCTTTTGTATAAATTGGGAGAGGGAGATCAGTAATATATGATAGGTAGATAGTGCTGTGATTCTTCCTAGGCTTCACAAACTCCAGAAATGAACCTTGAGCCTCGTATACCTTTGGGAAGTCCTAATTGTTCTTACACATTTATCTTTATCCATAATGGGGTTGGAGACCTTGAGATGTTAAAACAATTACGTCAACTCTCCATTTCCCTTTGCTTGTTTAGACACAGATTTAGTGGCCACTTCAAAATGGGAGTTTTCTGATCTCTTCTACCTGCCTGGCTGCCATTTCGTGACATCTTTTAATGCAAATTTTCATGTCATTAATCCCCCCTCTTTAATTCTGTTAGGAGTCACTGTCCTTTAATGTCATCCATTGAATTTTTCGAGTGAACACTTTTTTCTCATCTTGCAAACATCTCCTAATTAATGATCACCACCGCCTTCTCATTAATGCTCAATACATGAGGTAATTAATGATCACTCATGCACCAGATGAGATTTTCAGGTACGGCTCACTCCAATAGTGCTGTAGCTTTTGTGACCTCAGTCAAAATTTCATTTCTATGTCCTTTCTATAAAGAAAGGGATGTCACAACCTCATTTTCTAAACTTCTCCCAAGCAACAGACTCCTTCCCTCAGCCAAACATGTTCAAGTCTTATACATATATATTTTTTTAAGTCAAAAAACAAAAAAGGTACCACACTCTCAATTTTCTATCTCCCTGTAGCTATTATCCCCTTTCTTCACCGCTTTATAGATTAGCATCTTCAATGAGTAATCTACATTCACTGGCTCTACTTTTCCTATCTTGACTCAGTATAATCTAGCTACTGAAATATTCTTGCTATTGAAATTATCTCACTAAACTCAGCAATTACCTCTAAATGCAAAATCTTTGATTTCTGTGTGCCATTGACTATTTATATTTCCACTGACTACCAAGTGTTTGTAATTCTTCTAGTAATGTTTGTAACATCATGTTTTTCTTGGATCTCATCACATTTGTAATATCGTTTCTCTTCATTCTCCTTCACTGGCTCATTTTATCTCATCTGTCACTTAAATATTGATATATTCTAGGTTTATTCTTTGGTGCTTTTTCTTAAAATCATCCTGGGAAATATCTACTCTTCTGCCTTTTGCTAGTCATTTTCCAAGTTGATATCTTCTGCCCCATTATGTTTCCTGAGCTCTAGATTCATTATCTGGCTTTCTACTGAAAATTTCCACTTAGATGATGCACAGGTAACTCATAGTCAACATTTCCAAAACTAGACTTATCATCTACCATCACCTCAAATATACTCCTCCTCCAGTGCTCCCAGTGAATGGCACCACTGTCTATACAATTGTTTATGTCAGAAATGTGGGAGTCATTCTTAATTCCTCCATTATTATCATCCCTTCAACACAAGCAAATCTTATCGACATTCCCTCCTAGTTATCTCTTAAAATGTTATCTTTCTCTCCGACTCACCACTAATCGTTTGCTACCAACAATATGAAATCCAAAGTCCTTATCACAACCACCCAATTCTCATTTATTTACCCAACATTTACTGTGTTTCCAACTCTGTTCTAAATGTGGTACAACATGCTTTGCTTTTCATGTTTCAGCCCTTGGCTTCCCCTGTAGTGTCATTTTATCACTTTTGACAATATCTAACCTTCTTGCCACTTTCTATGCCTGAATCATAACAATTTAATTACATTTCACTAAATACATACTGCTCTCTTGCTTTTCTCCATATCTTTACAGAGACTGTTTGCTGTAACTGAGTATTTTCAAATATTCAATGAAAGTAATTTTACAGTAAGTGACTCTATACTACTTGTGGCCACACCAGGGTATCCAGATATATTATTTGATTTTCTTCCTGAGCACAGTTCATCTGTATTTTTATCAGTCTGGCCCATCACCACTTACAGCTACAAGAAAATGACTAAATTAGTCAGATGTGTTTTTGTTGGGGTAGGGAATGGTAGAATAGATAGGCTTGAGGTGAGGAAGGGAACCAAGGGCAACATGTCTGCCCAGGAGGTCGTCCAGCCCAGCTAAAAACAACAACAACAACAACAACAACAAAAAACTAGACTAAATTGGGCTTGAGTTACTTAAACATTTTTGTAGTACACTTACTCAATACTTTAATCCAAATAAATTATTCTATGGTAAAGAATCCAAATCCAGAGTTAGGTCAGCAAGAGAAAGATTTTGAGGCTCAAAATTTTTAACCTTCATTACAACATGAGTTGGGCCCCTTGTCTTTATGAGTAGTGTTCTACCAATGAATCTGAGAGGGAGAAAAGCAAGGGATTCAAATGCCTCTTTGTAGGTACTTTTCATGTGTGTTTTTAAGCTCCTCATTACCTAACACTATCTCAAGTTCATCCCCTTTACTACAACTCAGCTTGTTTCTTCAACATATCCTTCAATGAGTCTTCCCCACCTGCTGCAACTGCTGTCTTTACAGAGATTACTTTTCAATCTAATTTTCCAGCCTAATACTCCCCTCTGACCATTCCTGACTCTCTTATTTTGCTCCGTACTCACTTAGGACATCTCCCCAGGATTTGAAACTCAGCATGGAAATAAAACATACCATTTTTTTTCCTCTCTGCAGGAAAACTAGACACAGTCCCAAGTGTAAGACATGCAATCTGATTTTTGGTTCTTTTCTCTAACATATCACAGGTATTCGAATTATCATCAAATCAGTATCTCTTAAACCACTGTTTCTGCTACTCATAATTTATAAAAACTGCATTGCTGGTGGACAATTGCCCTAAAATCCAGTTTCTAAAACACTATCTCTCTATTTCATAACAGTGACAACAAACAGATATATAGGACTTACTATGTACCAGGCACTGCTTTAAATCATATATGCAATCTCATCTAATCCTCTAATGAGATTTACCTATAAGTCAAGCACTCCTATCACCCAAACTTTACTTATAGAGAAACAGGCACACACAAAAAAGCAACTTACCCTAAGTCATGTAGCTAGTAAATGTCAGAGGTGTGATTTTAACCCAGGTTACCTGGCTTTCAAGTTCATGCCCTTAACCACTTTTTGTACTTGTACCCTTTGGACTATAAGGCCAAAGATAAAATTTATCTGCCATTCCATCCTCTCCTCAGCAAACTTCAGCTGCTATAATTAAAGAGATCTTATAATATCCTAGTATAGACCCCATATTTGAGCTATCCTATGTAGCAGCCACTAAGCCACATGTGGCTACTGAGCTCTTAAAATATGGGTAGGGTAACTGAGCAACCAAATCTATAACATTATTTAATTTTAATTAATTTTAATTTTAGTAGCCAGATATGGCAGTGACTATTATATTGTACAGTGCAGTATATTGGCAGTGTCTTTTCTGTATGATCAGAAAATGGATTTTGAGTGAACATCTATCTACTTGCCACTAAGAAGAACAACAAATACATAAGAGCATGACCTTTACTTCCTAATAGGACATAGTCAGAAATATAAGACATAGGGAAAGTAAATAATATTTAAATGTTGGTGTTGAATTGAGGGTGAAACTAGGACAAGGCAGGCCAAGAGAAATCAGGGCACTGAGCCAAGCTTCAGATGGTTCATGTTAGGTTTATGGCACATAGATACAAGGTTACAGCCTGAGGGCCAGGAGGCAAGGTCAAGAGACTATAGGTTGACCAAGAGGAAAAAGCATATATCATTCTACCAGCTGTGAATTTAAACATAAGGAACAGATCAGCTATGATATCTAAGCTGGGACAAGTCAAGGGCTCAGGCGTAGCATAGTGTGAGTGTATATGGAGTGATTAGTTCAAACTGGGCACAAGGCAACAAAAAATAAAGTAAAACAGGAAGATGGATAATCCCTTTAAAAGGAGAACAAGGCAAACAAATGGGTCCACCTACAGGTAGACCAGATTAATATCTTTGATCCAAATAATACCAAGTGCCATCTAGTGGATATCTACTATGAGCCAGACACCATACTAAGCCCTTTATACATATATTATATAATTTATTCTTGTGAGGTAGGTACTATTATTCTCTTCGCTTTATAGATGAGAAAACTGAATCTCAGTGAGCCTATCACCTTCCAAAAATCACAGTTATTAAGTGGAAGAACCAGGATTTGAATCAAAGTCTGTTCAATTTCAAAGTATATCTAATTTGCACTACTTTCTATCTATGAGACAAGGCAGATATCTTTAGCCCTAAGCAGAGAGAGGGAGAGGTCTTTGCAGGGAATCTGCTAGGCTTAACAGGGAAGAGTAATTCTCTGTTAAGTTCAAAGGAATCAAAGCCTGAAGGATATGTATATATTGGAATACTGAACGGAAAAGGAGAGTTTTCACTGCATGAGGATTGATAGTATGAGCAGGGACAGAAATATGTAAGTGTAGGGGCTGTTCTGCTGGCAATAGCCGAATGTGATGGAATGTTAGTATTAGCTCCAGTTTACTCACATACAAGTCACTGAACTGGTTGTTTCCCACAGAACTGGATGATTTATATCTATTATCGATAATCCTCACTTCAATTCCTTATTGGAGCTTGTATGAGCTCCATTTCACAGATGAAGGACTAAGTACCTGAAGAGGCATGAATTATAATGAGGACCTGTCTGGTTCCAAAGCCATAATCTTTTCTTACTAACTAATGGCTTCCATGAAAATCCACATGGAAGGCTTTGATCTCTCCCTACCCATTAAATTTTCATTTGAGACTTTCTTCTATTCCTTAGAATCTCTTTTAGATAGGTGCATATTTCAATAGCCAAGTAAGGCCAGACTATGCAGGGATCTCTTGGCCTCTGAAGAGCATGTTCTCCCGCTAATTTCCATTGGAATCAAGCCAGTGGAAACTCCAGTGTTTCCGTGTGGTGAAGGAGGTTAGGTGATCCGGTTGAGAACTTACCTAGGAAAACTATCTTGAAGCTGCATCTCCATATAAAGCTGAGCACATTGTTGTTGCTTTGATTATACATTAAAGGTTTTATTTGTTAATGATTGGTCTATTTTTTAAAATTTTGTTTTTATCGAGGTAAAATTTATCCATAGAGAAATGCACATGATTAAGGGTACAATGTAATAACTTTTGACAAATGTGCACATCCCTGTAACCAACACCCAAATTGAGATATATAATATTTCTGTCATCTCAGAAGAAAGTCCCCCTGGTATTCCTCCTTAGTCAACCCCTCATCACAACCCTTGGCCCAGACAACTACCATTTTGATTGTTTTGTCTATTATTGAGATGTATTTAAATGAAGTTATACAGTATGCACTATTTTGTGTCTGATTTCTTTTACTCAAAAATGTATGTATAAAATTGATGTTTGCTGTAGCATGTATCAGAAATTCATTCTTTTTGCTGAGAACATAGCATAACTTTTTCATTCTCCTGTTGAGGGATATTTGAGTTGTTTCCATCTTGGGGGTATTATAAATAAAGTGGCTTTAAACATTCTTGCACAAGTATTTTTTGTGCACATATGTTTTCATTTCTCCTGGGAAGATTTAGTAGGAGTCAAATGCTGGGCCACAGGGTAGGTGTATGTTTAATCAGAAGGAAACACCTAACAGTTTTCCAAAGTAGTTGCAATATTTTATATTTTTGCCAACAAAATACAAGGATCTCACTTGCTTGACATACTCAAAAATACTTGGTCTTGTCAGTTTATTTAATTTTAGCCATTCTGGTGGGTGTGTAGTGGTATCTCACTATGGTTTTTATTTGCATTTAACTGACAACTAGTGACAGTGAACATCTTTTTCATGTGCTTAGTAAGGTTGATCTATTTTTATAGTGGTAGACTACACATTTCTTCCACCAATTAAGCTGAGACACTATTAGCCTGAAGTGCTTTTGGAATGGGCAGGGCAGAGCTAACAGGAATTATGGGATGGCCTAATGCCCTTCTGTCAAGCAACCTCTTGCCATGGTTACTATGTTTACCCCAGGGAAGGACTCTATTTGCTGCTACTGTTGCTGCTACAAGTGCCTTTAAAAACTGCCAAATAACGGTCTTTTTTCATAAGCCATTCCTTTCTCAGGACTCAGAATTGTTCTATTTTTAAATTTCTTAAAAATCTACCTAAAAATTACCATTCCTCCTTCCAAGACTTTAAACTTTAGTTTTCAGTCAAGAAGAAAGGGGAGTAGACATTTTAAAATCCACAGTTCAAAAAAACATATTTTCATAGCCCACAACACTGGAGATGGTCTTAATACTATATAACCGTATTGTAATTTAAGACTTGCTGAGTTTGAATAATAGCATCTTCAAAAAATGATTTAAAAATCATGGGAGAAGGAAAGAGCGGCAGACGAAAATATAGAGAAAAAATCAAACAGATGAAGACAAAGCAACACAGTTACCTGAAAAATGCAGAAATGTCTATATTTTGTGTGAAGGAATACAGATCAAGCTAACTTGGTGTGATTTTTGTTCTCTTCCAGCCAAATGAATTTTGTATAGTGAGCCTGAAGATGACGAAAGGATTAACAATCAGCTGGATACATTTCAGAAGGTTGATTGTTGTAACTTAAAGGGATCAAGGTCATCTAATACAACTCCCTACAAAGTGCAGGAATCAGCTCATAGAACACATACATGTTTCTATCTTTTAAAGTCTATCGATTATAGTGAGAGCCTCCAAAGCTACACAAAATAAATCTGTTGTCTTCTACATGTCAACAGGTTGTAAGTTATATAACAGCTGTTAAGCCCTCTACCCTCAACTGAGCTTTCATACCTTCAGTTCCTTTAAACATTGCTTATAGAAACTAAAAACTTCTGGTCATCTTTACTTACAACAGCCATTTGTCAATATTCTCCAATGCTCCCTCCCCCTCAAAGAAAACCCCGCCGTGTTATGTAAGTGACTGATCAGCACAGAGAATAGTGGGACTACAACCTTCTAGAAAATATACAATTTACCCTGAGATTACATTACTTTTTTGGTTGCAACATAGTGTTGACTAGTTTTGCCATTATAGTCAACTAAAACCCTTGGGCTTTTTCAGAAGCAATAATTTAAACCTTGGCTTCCTCAACTGGGCTTTTTGATGTGGGGGTAGGGAGGAGTTGAGTACAGAACTTTTCATTAGTCCTTATTATACATATTATATTATTTTTATACTTATTACTGTACTTATTATATTATCTTGTTAGTTTCAGTCCATTGTTCTAGCCTTCTAAGATTCTGTCATACATGTGAAAATCTTTTATAATTTCATCTTTTATTTTAGTTAAAAAAATTTTTCCATAATATTTCAGTATACATCTCTGCTTTAGAAACTAGAATCTAAATGATAAAACTGAATAATTTCTTGTTGCCTCAGGCTCTTAAAGGAACACTGTTCTTAATTATTTACTGCCCAGGACCTTATGAAGATAATTCCAAGAGATATAGTTGCAATTGTATTGAATTGAGGGGGTCCTATGGAGATATTTTTGTTTTACTAAATACCTGATATGACATCATTTTTACTTATTTTTTCTTCAGGAAGAGACAGGCAACAACAACAAGCCATAATTCAATATAACTAAGAGTCCAAGTTAATTAACTTTAATGTAATTGGGACTTTACTAGAATATAGCTTAGTTAAGTTACTATTAATGTAACATATTTGAATTTCAACTGGTAATATTATTTACTTACCAAGAAAAATATGGTTAAAAAGAAGTCCTATCAGAAGCCAATGTCCCCACTAGACACTTGTAAGGAGGGGAGTAGAGTAACATTGCTCTTTGATTAGTCTCATCACTCCCTTAACATCAGAACTTTCTGAAAGGGTAATTTTGTACTTTAGTTTACTAGAATAAGGCAGATAAGTGAGGATTTACTGAAAAGACGTCTATTAGGAAAAGATTTAAAATGCTATAATGCAAATGTTCATGGAGATTTGATGTCTCTCACATTACTACTCTAGAGACTGCATTACAAAAAGAGAATTTGTGATGAATATGTCAACACTCTATAGCTGCTTTTCATAAAAGCTAAAATATACCCGCGCCCCACACACCTAAATTTTAACTCTTTGTCTGGAACTCTAATTTCTTGAAACTAATCAGAAATTCTCTAAATCCTAGTTCACAGTTCATATATACTTTATGTGCCCCCCTCCTTTACTCTTACCTTAATCCAAACTTTTGGTTTGAGTAAAGGTCCAGTAATTACATGTACTCAACCAATGAGGTTCAAATCCAGCAAAAACAAACAAACAAACAACAACAACAAAAACCCGCTCTCTGATGAATACTAATCAAGCAAAAATTTCACTGCAAAAATTTAACTCTTTAATCAGAAATAACCACAGACCTAGGTAGGAAAAGTTCATTCAAAGCAAATCCTGACTTAGCTTAAATATATTGCTCTCCTCAAACTTTACTCATTGTTTGTAATACTTGTCATATATCAAAATAGTTTGTAAAATAATTAAGGCATTTTTTTTTGCCCAGTGTGTTTGGAAAGCTCCAGTGGTCACACCCCACTCTCAATGGTCAGAACCTAAATATTTCAATGTGGCTACATACTGTGATATGTTAGAAGCATGGGGTTCTGAGTCAAATCTGATTTCCAATCCTGTATCAGCCTCAGTTATCTCATTGTTAATATTGAGATAATACACATCTCACAAGATTGTTTAAAGGATAATTTCTACAAAGTGTATGGTATACAGTAGGGACTCAATAAAGACCAGTTTCTTTACCTCTTGCCCCCAGTCTTCTCCTTGTGCCAAAGTTAAACAATAAATAATAATACCATACAGAGGAAATTCAAGAATAAGATTCACTTTGCACCACTACTGTGAACTGAACATTTGTTGTAAGTGAAGTAATCTGTCGTCATCAAAATTATCAAAGTCCACATCAGATAATAATAATATTTGAAGTTCAGTACAGACTGCATTATGTAAGAGAAACTCAAGTGCATCTAGCTTCCTCATTTAACCAGGGTTTATGCGTTCATGAAATACTTTTAAAAATAGCAATATAAAACCCCAATTCATGGATTTACTCATTGCAGTTCTTTGCTGTATATATGTGACAATTTGATATATGTGTATGTAACTGTGATATATGTGTCTCTGTGTGTGTTTTTCTAATATATGCTTATGTTTTCTGGTTTTCCTTTTTCTTAAATCAAGCTAGAAACTTTTCGAGATCAAGTATTATATTGCTATTACAGTAAGACTCACATCATGAGTAACATGTATGTCTTCCCCATTAGACAGAGCTTTCCTGGCAAACCAAGACAAAGTTTTCTCCAACCCAGCTCCAAGTCTTACCCACAAATGTTGCTGACTGTCAATTCCTTATTGATTAATTATGTGAGCATAGAGCAGAGCCTGGAGATTACTAATAGATGCTAAGAGCAGCTGAATATTTAGCTCACAGAACTGTTTCACACAACGTTGGCCCCTAGATTTAGAATATCCATAATAAACCATTCCTGAGGTGCTTAAATGGCTAAAGAAACTACAGATGTTGGGGAGGAGGCAAGATGGCAGAATAGGAACAGCTCCGGTCGACAGCTCCCAGCGTGAGCAACACAGAAGACAGGTGATTTCTGCATTTCCATCTGAGGTACCGGGTTCATCTCACTAGGGGGTGCCAGACACTGGGTGCAGGACAGTGGGTGCAGTGCACCCTGCACGAGCCGAAGCAGGGTGAGGCATTGCCTCACTCAGGAAGCGCAAGGGGTCAGGGAGTTCCCTTTCCTGGTCAAGGAAAGGGGTGACAGAGGGCACCTGGAAAATTGGGTCACTCCCACCCGAATACTGCGCTTTTCCAACGGGCTTAGGACATGGCGCACCAGGAGATTCTATCCCACACCTGGCTCGGAGGGTCCTACGCCCATGGAGTCTGGCTGATTGCTAGCACAGTAGTCTGAGATCAAACTGCAAGGTGGCTGTGAGGCTGGGGGAGGGGCGCCCACCATTGCCCAGTCTCGCTTAGGTAAACAAAGCAGCCAGGAAGCTCGAATTGGGTGGAGCCCACCACAGCTCAAGGAGGCCTGCCTGCCTCTGTAGGCTCCACCTCTGGGGGCAGGGCACAGACAAACAAAAAGACAGCAGTAACCTCTGCAGACTTAAATGTCACTGTCTGACAGCTTTGAAGAGAGCAGTGGTTCTCCCAGCATGCAGCTGGAGATCTCAGAACGGGCAGACTGCCTCCTCAAGTGGGTCCCTGACCCCTGACCCCCGAGCAGCCTAACTGGGAGGCACCCCCCAGTAGGGGCAGACTGACACCTCACACAGCAGGGTACTCCCCTGAGACAAAACTTCCAGAGGAACGATCAGACAGCAGCATTCCCAGTTCACAAAAATCCGCGGTTCTACAGACACTGCTGCTGATACCCAGGCAAACAGGGTCTGGAGTGGACCTCTAGCAAACTCCAACAGACCTGCAGCTGAGGGTCCTGTTTGTTAGAAGGAAAACTAACAAACAGAAAGGACATCCACACCAAAAGCCCATCTGTTCATCACCATCATCAAAGACCAAGAGTAGATAAAACCACAAAGATGGGGAAAAAACAGAGCAGAAAAACTGGAAACTCTAAAAAGCAGAGCGCCCCTCCTCCTCCAAAGGAACGCAGTACCTCACCAGCAACGGAACAAAGCTGGACGGAGAATGACTTTCACGAGTTGAGAGAAGAAGGCTTCAGATGATCAAACTACTCCGAGCTACAGGAGGAAATTCAAACCAAAGGCAAAGAAGTTGAAAACTTTGAAAAAAATTTAGACGAATGTATAACTAGAATAATCAATACAGAGAAGTGCTTAAAGGAGCTGATGGAGCTGAAAACCAAGGCTCGAGAACTACATGAAGAATGCAGAAGCCTCAGGAGCCGATGCGATCAACTGGAAGAAAGGGTATCAGTGATGGAAGATGAACTGAATGAAATGAAGTGAGAAGGGAAGTTTAGAGAAAAAAGAATGAAAAGAAACAAACAAAGCCTCCAAGAAATATGGGACTATGTGAAAAGACCAAATCTACATCTGATTGGTGTACCTGAAAGTGACGGGGAGAATGGAACCAAGTTGGAAAACACTCTGCAGGATATTATCCAGGAGAACTTCCCCAATCTAGCAAGGCAGGCCAACGTTCAGGTTCAGGAAATACAGAGAATGCCACAAAGATACTCCTTGAGAAGAGCAACTCCAAGACACATAATTGTCAGATTCACCAAAGTTGAAATGAAGGAAAAAATGTTAAGGGCAGCCAGAGAGAAAGGTCGGGTTACCCACAAAGGGAAGCCCATCAGACTAACAGCGGATCTCTTGGCAGAAACTCTACAAGCCAGAAGAGAGTGGGGGCCAATATTCAACATTCTTAAAGAAAAGAATTTTCAACCCAGAATTTCATATCCAGCCAAACTAAGCTTCATAAGTGAAGGAGAAATAAAATACTTTACAGACAAGCAAATGCTGAGAGATTTTGTCACCACCAGGCCTGCCCTAAAAGAGCTCCTGAAGGAAGCAATAAACATGGAAAGGAACAACCGATACCAGCCGCTGCAAAATCATGCCAAAATGTAAAGACCATCGAGACTAGGAAGAAACTGCATCAACTAACGAGCAAAATAATCAGCTAACATCATAATGACAGGATCAGATTCACACATAACAATATTAACTTTAAATGTAAATGGACTAAATGCTCCAATTAAAAGACACAGACTGGCAAATTGGATAAAGAGTCAAGATCCATCAGTGTGCTGTATTCAGGAAACCCATCTCACGTGCAGAGACACACATAGGCTCAAAATAAAAAGATGGAGGAAGATCTACCAAGCAAATGGAAAACAAAAAAAAAGCAGGGGTTGCAATCCTAGTCTCTGATAAAACAGACTTTAAACCAACAAAGATCAAAAGAGACAAAGAAGGCCATTACATAATGGTAAAGGGATCAATTCAACAAGAAGAGCTAACTATCTTAAATATATATGCACCCAATATAGGAGCACCCAGATTCATGAGGCAAGTCCTGAGTGACCTACAAAGAGACTTAGACTCCCACACAATAATAATGGGAGACTTTAACACCCCACTGTCAACATTAGACAGATCAACGAGACAGAAAGTTAACAAGGATACCCAGGAATTGAACTCAGCTCTGCACCAAGCAGACCTAATAGACATCTACAGAACTCTCCACCCCAAATCAACAGAATATACATTTTTTTCAGCACCACACCACACTTATTCCAAAATTGACCACATAGTTGGAAGTAAAGCTCTCCTCAGCAAATGTAAAAGAACAGAAATTATAACAAACTATCTCTCAGACCACAGTGCAATCAAACTAGAACTCAGGATTAAGAATCTCACTCAAAACTGCTCAACTACATGGAAACTGAACAACCTGCTCCTGAATGACTACTGGGTGCATAATGAAATGAAGGTAGAAATAAAGATGTTCTTTGAAACCAACGAGAACAAAGACACAACATACCAGAATCTCTGGGACACATTCAAAGCAGTGTGTAGAGGGAAATTTATAGCACTAAATGCCCACAAGAGAAAGCAGGAAAGATCCAAAATTGACACCCTAACATCACAATTAAAAGATCTAGAAAAGCAAGAGCGAACACATTCAAAAGCTAACAGAAGGCAAGAAATAACTAAAATCAGAGCAGAACTGAAGGAAATAGAGACACAAAAAACCCTCCAAAAAATTAATGAATCCAGGAGCTGGCTTTTTGAAAGGATCAACAAAATTGATAGACCGCTAGCAAGACTAATAAAGAAAAAAAGAGAGAAGAATCAAAGAGATGCAATAAAAAATGATAAAGGGGATATCACCACCGATCCCACAGAAATACAAACTACCATCAGAGAATACTACAAACACCTCTACGCAAATAAACTAGAAAATCTAGAAGAAATGGATAAATTCCTCGACACATACACTCTCTCAAGATTAAACCAGGAAGAAGTTGAATCTCTGAATAGACCAATAACAGGATCTGAAATTGTGGCAATAATCAATAGCTTACCAACCAAAAAGAGTCCAGGACCAGATGGATTCACAGCCGAATTCTACCAGAGGTACAAGGAGGAACTGGTACCATTCCTTTTGAAACTATTCCAATCAATAGAAAAAGAGGGAATCCTCCCTAACTCATTTTATGAGGCCAGCATCATCCTGATTCCAAAGCCTGGCAGACACACAACAAAAAAAGAGAATTTTAGACCAATATCCATGGTGAACATTGATGCAAAAATCCTCAATAAAATACTGGCAAACTGAATCCAGCAGCACATCAAAAAGCTTATCCACCATGATCAACTGGGCTTCATCCCTGGGATGCAAGGCTGGTTCAATATACACAAATCAATAAATGTAATCCAGCATATAAACAGAACCAACGACAAAAACCACATGATTATCTCAATAGATGCAGAAAAGGCCTTTGACAAAATTCAACAACCCTTCATGCTAAAAACTCTCAATAACTTAGGTATTGATGGGACGTATCTCAAAATAATAAGAGCTATCTATGACAAACCCACAGCCAATATCATACTGAATGGGCAAAACCTGGAAGCATTCCCTTTGAAAACTGGCACAAGACAGGGATGCCCTCTCTCACCACTCCTATTCAATATAGTGTTGGAAATTCTGGCCAGGGCAATCAGGAAGGAGAAGGAAATAAAGGGTATTCAATTAGGAAAAGAGGAAGTCAAATTGTTCCTGTTTGCAGACGACATGATTGTATATCTAGAAAACACCATTATTTCAGCCCAAAATCTCCTTAAGCTTATAAGCAACTTCAGCAAAGTCTCAGGATACAAAATCAATGTACAAAAATCACAAGCATTCTTATACACCAATAACAGACAAACAGAGAGCCAAATCATGAATGAACTCCTATTCACAATTGCTTCAAAGAGAATAAAATACTTAGGAATCCAACTTACAAGGGATGGGAAGGACCTCTTCAAGGAGAACTACAAACCACTGCTCATTGAAATAAAAGAGGATACAAACAAATGGAAGAACATTCCATGCTCATGGGTAGGAAGAATCAATATCGCGAAAATGGCCATACTGCCCAAGGTAATTTATAGATTCAATGCCATCCCCATCAAGCTACCAATGACTTTCTTCACAGAATTGGAAAAAACTACTTTAAAGTTCATATGGAACCAAAAAAGAGCCCTCATCACCAAGTCAACCCTAAGCCAAAAGAACAAAGCTGGAGGCATCATGCTACCTGACTTCAAACTATACTACAAGGTCATAGTAACCAAAACAGCATGGTACTGGTACCAAAACAGAGATATAGATCAATGGAACAGAACAGAGCCCTCAGAAATAACGCCGCATATCTACAACTATCTGATCTTTGACAAACCTGAGAAAAACAAGCAATGGGGAAAGGATTCCCTATTTAATAAATGGTGCTGGGAAAACTGGCTAGCCATATGTAGAAAGCTGAAACTGGATCCCTTCCTTACACCTTATACAAAAATTAATTCAAGATGGATTAAAGACTTAAACATTAGACCTAAAACCACAAAAACCTTAGAAAAAAACCTAGGGATTACCATTCAGGACATAGGCATGGGCAAGGACTTCATATCTAAAACACCAAAAGCAATGGCAACAAAAGCCAAAATTCACAAATGGGATCTAATTAAACTAAACAGCTTCTGCACAGCAAAAGAAACTACCATCAGAGTGAACAGGCAACCTACAAAATGGGAGAAAATTTTCGCAACCTACTCATCTGACAAAGGGCTAATATCCAGAAACTACAATGAACTCAAACAAATTTACAAGAAAAAAACAACCCCATCAAAAAGTGGGTGAAGGATATGAACAGACACTTCTCAAAAGAAGACCTTTATGCAGCCAAAAGACACATGAAAAAATGCTCATCATCACTGGCCATCAGAGAAATGCAAATCAAAAGCACAATGAGATACCATCTCACACCAGTTAGAATGGCAATCATTAAAAAGTCAGGAAACAACAGGTGCTGGAGAGGCTGTGGAGAAATAGGAACACTTTTACACTGTTGGTGGGACTGTAAACTAGTTCAACCATTGTGGAAGTCAGTGTGGCGATTCCTCAGGGATCTAAAACTAGAAATACCATTTGACCCAGCCATCCCATTACTGGGTATATACCCAAAGGACTATAAATCATGCTGCTATAAAGACACATGCACACGTATGTTTATTGCGGCACTATTCACAATAGCAAAGACTTGGAACCAACCCAAACGTCCAACAATGATAGACTGGATTAAGAAAATGTGGCACATATACACCATGGAATACTATGCAGCCATAAAAAATGATGAGTTCATGTCTTTTGTAGGGACATGGATGAAATTGGAAATCATCATTCTCAGTAAACTATCACAAGGACAAAAAGCAAACACTGCATGTTCTCACTCATAGATGATAATTGAACAATGAGAACACATGGACACAGGAAGGGGAACATCACACTCTGGGGACTGTTGTGGGGTGGGTGGAGGGGGGGAGGGATAGCTTTAGGAGATATACCTAATGCTAGATGACGAGTTAGTGGGTGCAGCACACCAGCATGGCACATGTATACATATGTAACTAACCTGCACATTGTGCACATGTACCCTAAAACTTAAAGTATAATAATAATAATATTAAAAAATAGCATTTTAACTCCTCGGCACTCCCCTCTCTTCTTATCTGACTTTATTTTTTCTTCATAGCCTTTATCATCACCTGCCACATTATGTATTTTTAAATTTATTATATTTGTCTCTTCACAGTAGAATATAATTTTTATTTTGTTGTTTTTGCCATATTATCAACATCTGGGACAGTGTCTGGCATTGCGCGTCCAATAAACATTTGTTGGATAAATGCAAAAAAAAGAAAAGAAACTGCAGGTGTTCCTCTTGCATTAATAGCTTCATAGTCAAATGGTCAATAAAATGCAGCAACACAGAAGCACAATGAGAATGTGACTGATGGGGAAGTTTTTTATAACATAAACAACACTGGGCTAAAAGTCAGAGACCACCTGGGTCCCTGTCCTGACTCTGCCACTGACTATTCTGTGACTGTGGCCAGTTTACTTTATCTCTCTGGGTATCAGATATTAGATATTTATGAAATGAGTAGATAAGACTCGAAGTTCCTTCCCAGGTCTAAAAGTCTACAGGTCAACATTATATAAAAATTAATGCTTCCATGTTAGAATTCATGCCAAAATTAGAGTATATATTATCCAGGTTGTCATGTGATTAATTGCTGCTCTTGTCTGAATTGTTTCTTCTACATTCAGTTTATGTCCCTGATACAGGAATCATGAATTACATTTAGGCCAAAACTTAGGCCATGGCTGCTCAAAGTAGTACATGCTTTGGAAAATATCTGTGATGATTGCTTGATCTAGAAAATGACAAATCTGACTACTGATTTGGCCTCACCGCTGTGATGTTGAGATTAGTAAGGTAATAAAACATTAACATTGGCACTGCTTTCAGCTTGTTAAATAAGAGATGGCATAAGTCCAGAGTAAATGCACATATCAGGATCAGTTTTCTATTTCCTTCCAAACATTTCCAGTGCTCTGCAAATATGAAATAACATGATGGGGTCTGCTAGTTACTTTGAAAACCTTTTTCAAGAAGTCTGGCATTTATATGTCTGACCATAAAAGGATAGTTTAAAAAGACATTCTCAGAAACCTAGCTCAGTAGTAGCCACTGAGATTATTCCTATGTTTAGTAGCAAAGTGGTTCCCACATGGTTATTGTGAGGGATTCCAGAGATACTCTTAGCTCCTAACCCTGCTCTACAGCCTGCCCTTACAATTTTGCAAGGTCACTGACATTCTCACCTTGGAGTCACCTCTCTGGACAGAGGAGGCAAGACATAGGGAGTTTGAATGATGGGAAGAAGAAAAACGTATGCAGGGCTTTAGTAAGAACAAGCCCAAGAAAGGGACAGGCAGAGGGTACTTAAGGAGAAAAGAGATACTGATGGCTTTTTTATTAAACAATTACACCAGAGCTAAAGTCGAAGTGGGGTAGAGGGGTGGGCAGAAGATAAAACATACTTTCTCTCCTTCAGATGAAGCAAAATGACAATTCAAATATGACTTCTAAAGTAACCGTTGTCATTTCATTAGACCCTGGGCACAGCACTTCATTATTTAGCCTTCAGCTTTCTCACTGGAACTCAAGCACTTTTCACCATCTCTACTGCTACAAACCTAATCCAAGTCATGATCATCCCTCATCTGGATCTTTCATCAGTTTACTGACTGGTTTCTTTGTTTCCATTTTTGTCTCTTATATCCATTGCACAGCAGCTACAGTGATCATTTCAAAGCATAAATTAGATATTGTGAGTACCCTGCTTAAAACTTTCAAAATGCTTTCCATTAGTAGTGGAATAATACCCTACAGCTTTTTCATGATCCCTTGCCTATTTCTGTGACCTTACATCTTATCACTCTTTCTCTCCCTTTCTGGCTCACCTACACTGACCTTCATTCTATCCCTTGAACCCCTTGAGATTATTCTTATCTCAGAACATTTGCATGCACTCTTTTGCTTGGAACTTATCTCAATATGAAACTGCCTTTTTAAAAACACGTTTGTTTTCCACCTTCCTTTGCTAAGTGATACAGTCCATGAGGGGAAGAGACCTTGTCAATCTTCATCACCATTTTATCCTCAGTGCTTTGGCCATAGTTGGCATGTATAATAATTGTACTAATTGTATAATAATTGTACTCATTGTATAATAATTGTAATAATTGGCAAACAAAAGTTTGTCAAAAGAATGAATGAATGACAAAGAAAGCCAACAAGTGATGAAAAGACATGTAAATGAACATCCTAGAAGGCCCAGCTGAAATTAGCTATCATGGCTATAAGGAATCAACTCATCATAATTTTATAGTTTTCCTTAGAAACACTTAGCACCTGATAAGCAAACGGATTTGTTAGAAGAAGTTATGCAGGGCTTGCAATGGCAAAGCAAAAAATTTGACAGAGTTTTCAAGGGGCTAAAGAATCCCAGGGTATTAGTGAGCATATAATCAAAATGGCCGCCCATAGAGCCCAGTGAGTATGGAGGCAAACCACAGTGGGAGGTAATGGGCTAGAAAATTGGAACTAATTAAGAGTTTGGAGGTGATGATGGGACCAAAAATAGAACATTCAGTGGAAGGTAAGGGGTAAGGAGCCAATGGTTAAAGAGGAGGATCAGAATTTAGTATCATGGATCAAGGTACATTATGGTTGAGATGAAGGGAATATGGAGTTGGGGAAATGAGTTCAGGAACAAAATGGAAAGAATCTTTAATTACTTAGCATTGTCTTCCTTCACTAAAGTCTTCCCTGACAACATTATGAAACTAATGGGCCTTTCAGCTTTACAGTGGATTTCCTATACCTTCTCCTAGTCTACCGCATCATACAGGGCCTATCTGGAAAAGTCCCTGATAGCATCTGATAGCTGATTTTGGAGAACCCAGGCTAGAATTAAGGAGAGAGGATCTCTCTAGCTTTTTTTTTTTTTTAAATCTGGCTTTTCTCCAGCTCTTGGGCCCTATGCTTGGTTCTAAATCTGTCTTTTTCTACATGAAAAAGGAACCAACCTTTATCACAAGGCCTAACTGGGCTGATAACTAATCTAATTAACAGTAAAATGAGAGTGGCAGAGAACGGCTTAAAGCCTCACTAATCCTGGGTTGCATGAACGTTTTGACAGTGCCCTTTCTGTCTTAAATCAATGAATAGTAAATAACATGAAATTTAGGGCTATTGTCAGTGTCCAGTTTTGCTAGGTTGAAGGTCATCTCCAGTAGGCAACATCCCCAGGCTCCTCTGTTGTGCTATTGAATATTCATGTGGAATTAGGATCTGTTGGCAGCACTGCCATCTATTTAGATTAAACCTGGATTATAGGCCCTCTGAATATACAGGATCAGGAAGGGCAATAAAATCTCAGGGAAAAGAAAGTAACTCCAATCCCCACATATCTATTTGGCTATTGACATGTCCTCCAAGGAGAAAGTATCCCTCCCTGGAGCATGAGGCCTTTCGGAACAGATTTCCCAGTGCAATCATTTTTAGATCCATTAGCACTAACATGCTTGGTGGTTGCTAGGATGCTATATGTAAATCAAGAAATTAAATATCACATAATGGTAGTTGCAGAAAGGCAGGTGGTGGGCTGTTTTGCAGCCTATGCATACTGGGCCGTTACTTATTAGCATCATGATTAGGAACATTCCCAACAGTTCCTGTCTATTTTCCTTCTGAAAGCTGGGATGCTATTGCATTTCAATTGGTAAAGAGTGTTTATAATTCATATTTTTTGAGTAGTAATTGAATTTGTGAAAGTTGAGCCTCATAATTGCTACTGAGGAATCTATTAATGAGTAGGAAGGAGGTTGGGGTATGCTTGTGTATTTTTTCCCTGACGATTAAATGGTAACTTCAATTTGGGAATGAAATCACCCTCCATTGATTTCCAGTGTATTCTGCCATCGCCCAGATAGCACTTTCAAAGAGTTCTGTAAATGAGATTTGTAGCTGAAGTAATTGCTGCTGCAAAAGCATGCAATAGAAGGCAAGCTTTATAACTGCCACTTTCTTCATGTTGTAACTTAACTACCTCCTTTCCAAATCAAAGCTGAGTGGATAGAAGATGAATTTCTGTTTGATTTTTTGACCTTGCCTCTTATCTCCTACAGGGAAGAGACACTCCAGACTCTTTGATCCCTATCTCACTTTATGATATTAATTACCCAACTGGAAAAAAGTCAAAAATAAATTTTTGAGCAAATTGCTTGGTATTAATGATCACAGCTTGATTACTATGAGATTTGGGGACCTTTCCTTAAAAACTAGCAAATGTTAACCAGTCCTTTTGCAATGATGTTTCAGTGGTGTTGCCCAAGAAAAGATAAGTAGCTCCATCCCAGATGGGACTCAAGACTTCCAAGAGCAGTGCATTGGTGGGGATGGCAGCTGGAGGAAGAATAAAAATGATCTCCATAAATTGACCATGCCTACATCCAGAGTCTAAATGCTAGTCATTGACAATGGCCACCCTCAACCTGAGGCAGTGCTTGAAAAGTAGGCTCTCCACCAACCACCAGCCCTTGTGTCTGAATGCCTAGTGAGGACTCATTAGAATAATATTATGCACCTGGTACAGGTTCCTGTCTGCCACCAACATTATAGTTAAAACCCTGGGGTAGACTGGTACAATGGTGGGTCTATATCCTACCTCCTTCATTCACTCACTTATATTATAAATAATTAACTCATTTATATTATAAATAATTAATGGCCGGGTGCGGTGGCTCACGCCTGTAATCCCAGCACTTTGGGAGGCCAAGGTGGGTGGATCACGAGGTCAGGAGATCGAGACCATCCTGGCTAACACGGTGAAACCCGTCTCTACTAAAAATACAAAAAATTAGCCGGGCGCGGTGGCGGGCACCTGTAGTCCCAGCTACTTGGGAGGTTGAGGCAGGAGAATGGTGTGAACCCAGGAGGCAGAGCTTGCAGTGAGCCAAGATAGCGCCACTGAACTCCAGCCTGGGCGAAAGAGCAAGATTCCGTCTCAAAAAAAAAAATAATAATAATAATTAATGTCTGTCTCTCTATTTTCTACCACTCACCCCAGTTAAAGATTTTTTCTTTTTTTTTGGAGAGAGGGCATATGTTATAATTTGAATGTGTCCCCAAAAGTTTATATGTTGTAAACTTGACTTCCAATGCAGCAGTGTTGGGAGGCTGGGCCTCATAAACGGAGATTAGGTCATGAAGGTTCTGCCCTCATAAATCAACTAATGTCCTTATTACAGGAGTGGATTAGTTATCAAAAGTGTGGCTTTGTTATAAAAGCAAGTTTGGCTCTCTCACATTCTCTTGCCCTTCTGCCTTTTGCCTTGGGATAATGAGCATGAAGGCCCTCACCAGCTGCAGCCCCTTGACCTCGGACTTCCTAGTCTCCAAACCATGAGCCAAATAAACTTCTGTTGTTTATAAATTACTCAGTCTGTAGGATTCTGTTATAGCAACACAAAATGAACCAAGACAGCACATATTAATTATTTCTTCAACTTCCCACAGTCCCAATAGATTTTTGCACCTAGCAAGTACTTAATTAATATTTGTTTAAATAAAAATGTTTTGTCACTATAGTAAATAAGAATCAGGTAAAAGCACTGTAAATGCCTTTGCTATAATTTGAACATGTTTGGAGGAGTTGGGAGTTCCTGTAATCCAAAATTCAAATTTTGTCAGTTTTCAAATCATTGCCATTTTTTATAAGGAGGAAGAAGAAGACAACATGTTTTTAAAAATAAATGTAAATGCTCATGGATGATGGCTAAAGATCTTCTCTCATCTTTCCAGATACAGATTTCCTTTCCACCTAGACCCTTTGCTTGCTGTAACTTAAAATTCTAGCATGCTCTCTTTCCTGTCAGAATTAACTGAGTTGGATTCCCTACAAAATCTAGTACCTTAGTATTACTTAACAGGAAACTTCTCCTAAGGAACTTGTATAGCCAGAGCAAGGAGCCATAAGAAATGGAACAGAAATCTCAGCTTTGAATTTTTGTGTCATAGTAAGCTATCTACCACAAATCTTGCCAGAGGAAGGAGGAAAGACCAGCCTCTCTCTTTCATTTGTTTTCTTCCATTATTTGTATGAGCCACTAAGAATGACTAAATACTCCCAGTATCTGAAAGTCATTGGAGATTACTATTGATTGTCAAGTATTTAGGAATGATTCCATTCACATTTATATAAGAATGGGACAGCAGCCTGACTGGAGAATTTTCTTCCTTATAAGTGATCAAGAAGGTATCCTTATTATCTTCTATTTTATTAAACTTCATTCTTATTTCTTCCTCCTAGCAATCCCTGACCATTCACCTAATTTGCTTGGCAAACTTTAAGTGAAGAAAATAGTTTTATAAGCAGATAACTACAAGCCCCACCAGGCTGAGTCAGGAATACAGAGGTCATCAGAGGTCATAAGAAGGAATTCACGTTGTAAGAAATCATGGGATAAACTTAACCTTGAATCAGAAAGCATATCAGCATATCTTGGGGACTTTGACGGCTCTGTTTTGTTGTTGTTGTTGTTGTTATGTTTTGTTTTGTTTTGTTTTGGGAAATGCGAATGGTATCTGGATGTGGGCACAGGCATCCTAGTGAACCAAATTTGTAAATTTGTAAGTAAGGGAGTCAGGTGGCAACAGATCAATCATGATCTGGGACATAGGTGAGAGCTGAGATTTTAGAAAAGGGTAATTGTTAATTTTTATTTTCAGCAGTTTTCAAAGTGTGGTCCATGGACAACTGGTGGTACCTGAGATCCTTTTATGGAGTCTCCAAAATCAAGACTATCTTCATAGTAATACTAAGACAGTCCTTGTCTTTTTCTCTGTGCTGCCATTTTTTACTTATTGTGCAAAACCAATGGTGGCAAAACTACTGGCCCTTTAGCATGAATTATGGGAGTGGCACAAAACTATATTTGTACTATATCGAGTATGAGTTGTCTATAATGCTAATAATAAGTAATACCTATACGAGTTCATCAATACACTTTTCTTTTCAAAATATACATTTATCTTCAAACTATGTATGCCCATAAAAAATGTTTCTGAGTTTGTCAAGAATGTTTCATTTTCATGCATCTTTCATGTCACAACAGTAATCTCAGATACAATCTTCTCTATATTGACGTGTATATCAAAGAACAATTAATAGTCACAATGATGATAACAGAATTATTTCTCATAATTAAGCTATTAACATGTATACATCCTATGGATAATGACAAAAAAGTCCAACCAAGGAACAACCATTTTAAATTCCTTAAGTAGAGGCAGAAGAGCTTAGTAGTTGGGTTCTACTACCAGCAGGTCTGAGTTTGATTTCCAGCTTTGCCACCTCCTACCAGAGTTACTTTGTGATTTAGTTTCCCCACTTTTCTTAAAGGGTTATGATGATTAAATAATACAATAGTTAATATGTGCAAAATGCTTCAAACAGTGCCTGGCACATAGCAAATGCCATAAGCATTAATTATGATTATGATTGGTCAATTGTTTGAAACTGAGATCACTTGTGAGGACCGGACAGACATAGCATTGTTAGAGATATTTGATGTGAGTTTGTGAAGGCCAAGCACATGTCTTGTACTTCAGCATATATCAGTAAAATCTAATTAGCTTATGTCTCTGAGCTAAGAAAGTGTTACTTTCTGTTGGTCTGTCACGTTTCTACTGAGATTTTTACAGTGTACAACTGAGCCTTTGTCATTGTATTGGGGGGTGAGGGAGAAGGAGAAAGTTCAGCATTCAATAATATACGAAATTTTCCTCTGCCACCAGATTTAAGTTTCCAAGTTAAGTCCCTGAAACCTACTTCTATAATATACTATTTTCTAAATCTTGTTTAGAAACATCCCCCTTTCTCAACAATTTTTTTATTTCTAGAATTGTCACAAAATCACTAAAAAAATTAATCTCAATGGACTCTTTAAAAGGAAAATTGAAGGAGGGCTTCCGGGGTGTTGTCAATGTTCTATGTTTGACTTGGGTAATGGTTACCTGGGTGTTTGATAATTTATTGAGTTGTACATTCATGTTTTGTGCCTTTCTCTGTATGAGTTCTACTTCACAATAAAAAGAGATTTAAATGGAAATGGAAAGAAACAAATAGAAGGGAAACATCATGTATGTTACTTTAGGAGGAGATTGAATCTGGTTATAATTTTTTTAATTTTTAAATTATGAATTATGTTAGGACATCCATTTCAAAAATACTGGGAATCATTGCTTCACCCTCTGACAAGGTTCTAAATCTATCACACAAATGGCTCTACTTCAATGAAGAGTGATTTGTATCCATTGTTTTGAAACTCCATCAAATTGGGCAGCTCTTTCCAGAAGACAGTCTCAAGACAAGGCATAGAGAGGAGTACCACATTAACTCAAACTGTCTCAGCAGCAGCTTAGGCTGGCAGGCTTTTTCCTCCCAGTATTGCCCATGGTCACTGAAAAAGGTGACTCTGGTCAGAGCCAGATACCTAAGATTAACACCATCTGGTTGGGGAGATTGTTGGTTTTGGATTTCCATGGCTTGCTTAAGCCCCCCTGAAATGCTGACTTTGAAGTCCAATATGATGATATGTAAATAGCAAATGAAAGCTGGCATTTGCCTAGTATACTTCCATGTAAATCCATTAAGAAATTCATTTAATACTTCAGTAATTTTACCATCCTCTTTGATCATCTTTTGCATTTCATCCTGTAATGTTCTAACTTCTGCCTTGACTGATCTCTGGCCTTTTTACAGTTCTGAGAAACTGTATATTTAGATGATGTGAGCTGTTTTGGAGGTAGCTACTTTTTTTTTCAATATGTTTTCTTCCTTATCTTTTACTCATTTGCCTTGATGTCCTTGATGTCTATTTTTGAGAAAAAAATTTTAGGCAGATTTATTCTGTGAGTCTTGTGCTTTCATGATTGTACATTTACTTATCATATCTTATGTCCTGACCCTCTTCCACATGCAACTTTCACTTGCAATCAGTTTTCAGTCATGTATTTTAAAAAATATTTTGAGCAGTAACCATGCTACATAAACTAGAAACTATATATAGACTGGACCAGATAAGCGGAATGACAAAACAAACAGATGACATCAGCAGGAATTGCAAAATAAATAACTTTAAACATCTTTTCTTCCACAAAAGTAATGAGAGCATTGGCAAAAATTGTAAGAATAGACTTTCTTTCAGAAGTCTGTAAATTAATAATGACAGTAACCATCTGCTGAGCATTTACTTAAGAAAAATAGTTAAATATTGGTAACAGCAGCAAGCTTTGTGACTTTTTTTTAGAATTTCCACAGGTTTTTGGGGAACAGGTGGTGTTTGGTTACATGAGTAAGTTCTTTAGTGGTGATTTGTGAGATTTTGGTGCACCCATCACCCAAGCAGTATACGTTGCACCTTATTTGTAGTCTTTTATCCCTCAACGCTTTCCCACCCTTTCCCCAAGTCCCCAAAGTACATTGTGTCATTCTTATGCCTTTGCATCTTCATAGCTTAGCTCCCCATTATGAGTGAGAACATACAATGTTTGGTTTTCCATTCCTGAGTTATTTCACCTAAAGTAATAGTCTCTAATCTCATCCAGGTCGCTGCAAATGCCATTAATTCATTCCTTTTTATGGCTGAATGGTGTTCTATCATATATATATAATATATATGCACATATGTTATATATATTCATATATAATATATATTCATGTATGTTATATATATTCATATATAATATATATTCACGTATGTTATATATATTCATATATAATATATATTCACGTATGTTATATATATTCATATATAATATATATTCACGTACGTTATATATATTCATATATAATATATATTCACGTACGTTATATATTCATATATAATATATATTCACGTACGTTATATATATTCATAAATAATATATATTCACGTACGTTATATATATTCATATATAATATATATTCACGTACGTTATATATATTCATATATAATATATATTCACGTACGTTATATATATTCATATATAATATATATTCACATATGTTATATATTCATATATATAATATATATTCACATATGTTATATATATTCATATATATAATATATATTCATATATATAATATATATTCACATATATTATATATATTCATATATATAATATATATTCATATATATATCACAGTTTCTTTATCCACTTGTTGTGGATATATATATATATCACAGTTTCTTTATCCACTTATTGATTGATGGGCATTTGGGTGGTTCCACATTTTTGCAATTGCAAATTGTGTTGCTATAAATATGCGCGTGCAAGCATCTTTTTCGTATAATGACTGTGGCATTTTAAGTTGACTTATTTCCATCCTCTTTTCCCAGCTTCACAGCACCCTTGAAACCCAATTGTATGCAATCATAATGAGAACCAGCAGCCTAACAGTCACTAGAGGGGACAGAATGGGGCTGGACCTCCTTCAAAGCCCCATTCCCAGGGAAAAATCATTATTTGACCAGTTCAGTGATTTCCTGGAATATCTCACTTTCAACTCTTATCTTTAATTGACCCGACTTAGTGATCACTCAGTAAATGCCTTTTCATGAAGGAGATTTGTTAAAAACTTTATTAGCATTGTTTAACACTGAAGCTTCCTGGTGCAGTGGTTAACAGTTGGGTGAATGGTAGCCTAGCCAAAAAGTTTAAAAGTAAAAGCTAGGGAATTAGATATCCATGGAGACTTTGAAAAGCTCCTACATAGTTCCAGAAATCTATGAGGCCATGATCATGCTTAAGCCTGTGTACATGCTCCAGATTGCACACGTGCTCAGGAAAGGCCTGAGAAGGTCCTAAGTCATCATCTCTTGCTGACCATGAGGCTCTACATAAGCAAAAAGTGGACACTAGTCAGAGTTATAAACTGCCTGGCTGTTTATATATTAAAGATGCACCCCAGCAAGCATACAAGGCCACTCAGCAAAGACTGGGAGTCTTATTGGTTCCAGGCATATAAGGAAATCTGTGTCTAATCATTAGCTGACCAGTAAGCTAACTGAGCAGAGACTTCAGCAGCCACTCAGAACAAAGAAAACAGACTTTTAGCTCAGAAAAGTAACTAAATAAGCAACAATCATCAACAATAATAAACCTTGGGATGAGGGGAAATCTAATTCCCAGAGTTTCCATGTTGTATTATTGAGAGTCCAGAAATAAACTCTTACATTTATGGTCAATTTGTTTTTGACAAGAAGGGCAGGATAATTCAATGAAGAAAATAATAGTTCCTTCAACAAATGGTGCTGGTACAACTGAATATACACATGCAAAAAAAAAATTGAATTTGAAATCTTATTTCACACCGTAAGAAAACAGTAACTCAAAATGCATCAGAGGCCTAAATGTAAGAGCTAAAACTATAAAACCCTTTGAAAAAAAATAAAGGAGTAAATCTTCCTGAATTCGCATTAGTAAAAGTCTTCTTAGATATGACACCAGAAGCACAAATGACCAGAGGGCGAATAAATGAACTTCATAAAAATTAAGTCATTCGTGTTTCAAAGCATGTCATTAAGAACATAAAAAGATAACTCACAGAATTGCACAAAATATTTGCAAATCATGTGTCTGACAAGGGATTTGTACCTAGAATCTATAAAGAATGCTTAAAACTCAATAAAAAGACCAAAAAAATAAAATGGGCAGATAATCTGAATAGACATTTCTTGTAAGAAGAAATGGAAGTGACCAATACACACATGAAAAGATGTTCAACATCATTAGCCATTAGAGAAATGCAAAACAAAATCACAATAACATACCATTATTACAAAGGACAGATAATAACAAGTGTTGGTGTGAAGACATTGGAAATTTCATACACTGTTATTGGGAATGAAAAATTATGAACTGCTTTGAAAAATGTATCCAAGTTCCTCAGAAATTAAACATGCATTTACCATATGACCCAGCAATTCCACTCCTAGGTATACACCGAAGAGAATTAAAAGCATATATCTACACAAAAACTTGTATGTGAATGTTCATAGCAGCATTATTCATAACAGCTAAAAAGTGAAAACAACCCAAATGTTTATCAGCTGATTAATGGATAGCCAAATTGTGGTATATATATACAATGGAATATTAATCAGCAATTAAAAGGAATTAAAAGAAATGAAGTACTGTTACATGCTACCACAAGGATGCACTTCAAGAACATTATTCTAAGTTAAAGAAGCCAACCACAAAGGACCACATAATTTATAATTCCATTTATGTGAAATGTTCAGAATAGCAAATGTATGCCGACAGAAAATAGATTAGTGGTTGCCAAAGGCTAGGGAGAAGAGTGGAATAAAATGAAGAGTAACTGTTAATTTGTATGGAGTATCTTTTTTAGTTGATGAAAGTGTTGTTAAACTAGATTATGATGTTATGATGTAGTTGCACAGCTCTGTGAATTACTAAAAGCTATTGAATTTACATTTTAAATAGCTAGATTTATGGAATGTGAATTATAATATATCTCAACGTAGCTGTTTAACAGGTATACTGGATACACAGCCTACAATTTACTAAAAGCAAAATCAACAAAACACAAAAGTAAGACCACATAGGTTTTAAGTAACAAAGCTAGTATTCAAAACCATATATGTCTGGTTCCAATGTTTATGTTAATAACCAATGTGATATAACACCAAAGACAAGTAGAGCTATAGGATTGACTTAATTGTTTGATACAGGTGGGATTATGATTTAAAAGTATCTGGAGAAACTTTTTCATGCAGGTGCAAGAAGACTAAAATTCTGTTATTAACATGGCATGAATTTGGGTTAAGCATAGCTCTCTCCATAGAGGATTTCTTATAATAGCTTAGTAAATTCTAACTTCTTAGCATAAAAATCCCCAAACTAGTGGTAGCAAGGTCTGGTTCTTGTCCCATTTCCACCATTAAATTACTGTACTCTGTTGGCTAAAACATGTCACCTCTGTCTCCAGTTTCTTCACCTCTAAATGAAAGTTGAACTTGATAACCTCTGATGTCACAAGTCCTTCCAGCTCTTACTCTTTATTAATTCATGTTATTCAACAAATATTTAATGACCACAATATAAGTGCCAGACATTGTGTTACATTCTGGGGATAGTGTGATAGGACAAAGACCCTGCCTTCATAAAGGTTACATTCTAGTAACAGGAGACAGATAATGCTATGCTGTGAAGGAGGTAAAATGCAGTAATTGGTGGGGAGTGACTGGGGGCTACTCTACGCTGAGGGTGGGGTATCAGAAAAAACTTCTCTAAAAAGATAACATTTGGCTGACATCAAAATGGTAAGGAAGAACCAGCCATTTTAAAATTTTGGAGGAAGAACAAAGGTTGTTCCTGGCAGAGAAAAAGGCAACCATAAAAAACAGCAACAATAAAGATAACCTCTTCCAGAGGTAAGAAGAAACTTGGAGAATTACAGAGAACCAAATAAAAAAAAAGATGGCCAATGTGAATGGATGTGGTGAGCAAAGGGAAGAGTGGGACTAGAGGAGAATAGAGAGCTGGTTATAAGTCAGATCATGCAGTCATTTATGCCATAGGTACATAGGTTTATTATGTAAGTTACAATGGGAAACCATTAAGATGTTATAAGAAGGGGTATAAGATCAGTTTTGTATTTTTAAAATGCATTACTCAAGCTGCCATGTGAAAAACAGATTGTCAGTAGGAAAGAGTGGGAGAGGAACACCCAATATGGAGACTATTGCCTTTAATATACTAACTTTAGGATATTATTTGCCAATTTTTTAAAAACTTTTATTTTAGGTTTGGGGATACATATGAAGGTTTGTTACATACATAAACACATTTCATAGGGGGTTGTTGTACATATTATTTCATCACCCAGGTATTAAGCCCAGTACTCAATAGTTATATTTTCTGCTCCCCTCCCTCCTCCCACCCTCCCCTCTCAAGTAGGCCCCAGTGTCTGTTGTTTCCTTTTGTGTGTTCATAAGATCTTACCATTTAGCTCTCACTTATAAGTGAAAACGTGCAGTATTTGGTTTTGTGTTCCTGTGTTGTTTGCTAGGGGTAATATATTTGCTAATCTAATAATCAAAACTAGTTAATATAACTTTCTAAAGGGTGCAACTCTTCAAGATGGCATATGTAATTGATATGAATCCAGCTGATTTTACACATAATAAAATTGCATCCCATATGAAAAGAAAAAAATGTTTATATTATGTACTTTATAAAGAACTTTAGCTTTATCAGTCCACTGGACTACTTTTTATAATGTGTATATACAGCTAAACTCCAGTCGGAAATACAAAGTCAGAACATTATGATGATGTACAGTTTTCTGTTTCTAAAACAGTGTTAAATCTTAGACTTGGGAACAAAAGAAGCAGCAGAGTTACAATTTATCAGTCATTTAGTAATATATTAACATCCCTGACTAAAAAGCAGAGCCCTCATGGTGTTTATTGCTTCAATAAACATGCAATTAGGTTGGGGAAAAAAGATAAGCTCAGCTGGTATCTATAGAGATACTAGTCCTCAATTGTCATTAGCCAGAATTTCACCTGCTGTCAACAAAATCTCTCGGGTAAATTTCAATTGCCTGGAAGATTCACCTTTATGGAATAACTGGTATGCCAAGAATGCTTTACATTCCTATCCTGATAGTAAAACAAAACAAGCACACTAAAAACTGAAATATCATTGACAGTTAAAATATTGACTAACAATATTAGGCATAATTTATCTCTACAGAAAGAAAAAGATGATACTAGTTCTATTTTGTTTACCTCTCTCAGTGTGGGGTGAAAGTTAAAACCAGAAAACAACAGAAGGAACACTACCAAGACTCTATCCCACAACTTTAATATAATACTACGAAGGGAAAAGCACTGATAGCAACCAAGCAACATGCCCTATGTGCCTATTTTGGAAAAAGAAAGTGTTTCTATTACAGATTATACATTTTGTAGTTAATCCTCCTGATTTTCTAACCATTCCATATTTTAAAATGGAAGGTAAGATTTCAGCTAAGAATCAAAATAATAGTGATATGATACTGAGACAAGTTACCCATACTGTGGTAACTATGTAATATTGCTCAGCGGAAAAGCATTCCATAAATGATGCTGGGAACAAAGCTAAACTTGGGTTTCACCAGGAGTCAAAAGGGCTACTGAACTTCAATTGGGAATTCAAAGAATGAGGCAGCATGTTAGCATATATTCAAAGGGCAACAAAACAGCATACTGCCTTTGAGAACAGTGCCACTTAATGTATGTTTAAACTAGAATGTTGCCAACAATTCAATTTGTGAAAGACTGTCAATAAGTGTGTGTGAAAAAAAAGCCAAGAGAAGGGTCCATTATTGATTTTCCCAATTTGTGGAAATTGCAACAGCTGTTTACTTTTGTGAGGCTGCTCAAACTGGGAGAAGTTGTTAAACATTGTATATATATCTTGGAAATTATTGGTGATACAATAAGGTTTCACAAAACAGGGATTTATGCCCTTAAATATCCATGTCTTTGCTTTTTTTTTTTTTTTTTTTTTGGCCTGGCCATTGTCTCTACCTGAATGCCCAACTAACTCAAATGTAATCTCCTCTTTCTGAAAGTGATTGTCCTGATTCACCTGATCTTCCTCTTCTACAAGTAAATGATTGTCACCTTATATACATTAATATAAACTTCATGCTTATGTCTATTACCAATTCTTTCAAAAAAAAGTAGTATAACTTAGAAGTTAAAAATATCAATTTTGAAGATAAGCAGAGCTGGACCCAAATTCTATCTCCAGAATTTACTACATGTGTGACTTAGGGAAAGATGCTTAATCTCTCTGAGGCTTGCTCCCTCTAGCTTGAAACATGGATATTTCCAACACCTACCTCATGATGTTTCCTAAATGTTTTATGCTGTTTTATACCACTAGGCAATCCCCTCTGTCAGTTCTTCCAATGTTCTACATACTTAACTATTTTTATAGTTATCTCCTCTTTAAATAGTCAAGTGTAACTTTTTCCAGGAAATTACCCATGATTACTTATTTACCTCAAATCTATTGTCCATGCTGTGCTCCCAGAATATTTTTAAAATATACTATAATAATTCATGTTACAAAACCTTGTGAAAGTATCCATGTTTTTTCATGTAGTTAGTTCATCTTCACTGTATAGTATTTTATTTTGTGAATATACTGCAATGTATTTATCCGTCATACTGTTGATGTATATTTGGGAAGTTTCCAGCCTTTGCTTATTATCCATAGTGCTGCTGCGAACATTCTAGTACGTTTATTTTGATAAACATGTTCACATTTCTGTTGTGGATATACCTAGGAGTAGAATTGCTGGGTCATAGGATATACATATGTTCAAATTGGTAAAAACTGCAAAAGGTTTTCCAAAATAGTTGTCCTAATGTACCCTCATACTACCAATGTAGGTGCATTTCAGTTATTTCACATCCTCACCAACACCTGCAATTATCAAGTTTTTTCCTTTAGCCATCCTAATAAGTGGACTGTACTTTAACAGATGGAACATAATCAGAAAGATGTGGGATATATCTAAGAAGTAATAAGAGAACAAGAATGGGAATTGAATAGCACATATTTGAAGGTAATGGTTAGGAACAAGTAAAAGTAATTCATGTTTGTAACCCCACTGAATTAACAGTGTTTAATAAAGCAGTTGCATTTCTCTGGTTATACTCAATATAATCAGATTATACTCAATATATTCAGACAGCAGAAACCAGACACTGCACTGTGCAGACTTACACAGGGCCTGACAAATATTAGGTACTCAATGTTTGATGAAAGAAAAAATAAATGCTTAAATACCTCCTGTTGTGAGAGACTTACTACACCTCAAGGCCGGAGAAAGGAAAGAATTTAAGTATTTCATGGAGCAAGAGCATCTTAAGGATATAGGAAGAAGAGAAGAAATAGTAGACACAAAAATTAAAAATAAGAAATATGTGAAGGAGAAAGCAGAGAGCTAGGTCTGAAAAAGATGAAGGATCTAATTTTATTAATTTATTTGTATTTTTAATTATATTTTTTATTTTGAGGTAATTATAGATCCACGAACAATCAAAAGAAATAACAGAGATGCTTTTTTTTTTTTTTTTTTTTTTTTTGAGACAAAGTCTCGCTCTTGTCCCCCAGGCTGGAGTGCAATGGCATGATCTCGGCTCACTGCAACCTCCACCTCCCGGGTTCAAGCGATTCTCCTGCCTCAGCCTCCCAAGTAGCTGGGATTACAGATACTTGCCACCACGCCCGGCTAATTTTTTTTGTTTGTTTGCTTGTGTTTGAGATGGAGTCTCGCTCTGTCGCCCAGGCTGGAGGGCAGTGGCACGACTTGGTTTACTGAAACCTCTGCCTCCCGGGTTCACACCATTCTCCTGCCTCCGTCTCCTGAGTAGCTGGGACTATAGGCGCCCGCCACCACACCTGGCTAATTTTTGTATTTTTAGTAGAGACGGGGTTTCACTATGTTGGCCAGGCTGGTCTCGAACTCCTGACCTCAGGTGATCCGCCCACCTTGGCCTCCCAAAGTGCTGGAATTACAGGCGTGAGCCACCACGCCTAGCCGCCATATATTCTTTTTTCAATCTCATTTTATTTGTTATTATTTTTTAATTTTTGTATGTATTTAGTAGGTATATATATATATGGTTTGTGTATGTATATCTCTATATATTGGTGAGTCCATGTATATATACACACCTATATATCAGTGTGTGTGTATATATATATATAGGTGTGTGTATATATATAAGGTATATATATAGTGTATATATATATATATATATATATGAGTTGCATGAGATATTTTAATACAGACAGACAGTTCATAATAATCACATTAGGGTAAATAGGATGTCCATCACCTAAGGCATTTATTTTTTCTTTGTGTTACAAACAAGTCCATTATACTCTTTTAGTTATTTTTTTTATTTTGTTTTTTACAGACATACAATTTGTAATAAACACATCAGGGTAAATGAGGTATCCATCCCTTCAAGCATTTCTTCTTTGTGTTACAAACAATCCAATTATACTCTTTTAGTTATTTTTAAATGTATAATTAAATTATTATTGACTGTCGTCATCCTTTTGTGCCATCAAATAGGTCTTATATATTCTTTCTATTTTATGTACCCATTAATCATCCCCACTTTCCCTGCTGCACCCCCACTACCCTTCCCAGCCTCTGGTAACCATCATTCTATTCTCCATTTCCATGAGTTCAATTGTTTTAATTTTTGACTCCCACAAATAAGTGAGAACATGTGAAGTGTGTCTTTCTGTGCCTGGCTTATTTCATTTAACATAATGACTTCCAGTTCTAACCACCTGGTTGCAAATGACAGGATCTCATTCTTTTTTATGGCTTAATACTACTCCATTGTGTATATGAACCACATTTTCTTTAGCCAGTCATATGCTGATGGACACTCAGGTTGCTTACAAATTTTGGCTATTGTGAATACTGCTGAAATAAACATGGGAGTGCATATATGACTTTGATATACTGATTTCCTTTCTCTCCAAAGATTATCTCTCCAAGGAATATCTATTTATCTATCTATCTAATCTGTTATATATATATATATATATGATCTGTTATATATATATAATCTGTTATATATATAATCTGTTATATATATATATGCACATAACAGATGTATATAACAACAGATGCTGGCGAGACTGTGGAGAAATAGGAATGCTTTTACACTGTTGGTGGGAGTGTAAATTAGTTCAACCATTGTGGAAGACAGTGTGGCCATTCCTTAAGGATCTAGAACTAGAAATACCATTTGACTCAGCAATCCCATTACTGGGTATATACACAAAGGATTATAAATCATTCTACTATAAAGACACATGCACATGTATGTTTATTGCAGCACTATTTACAATAGCAAAGACTTGGAACCAACCCAAATGCCCATCAATGATAGACTGAATAAAGAAAATGTGGCACATATACACCATGGAATACTATGCAGCCGTAAAAAAGAATGAGTTCATGTCCTTTGCAGTGATGTGGATGAAGCTGGAAACCATCATCCTCAGCAAACTAACACTGGAACAGAAAATCAAACACCGCATGTTCTCAGTCATAAGTGGGAGCTGAACAATGAGAACACATGGACACGGGGAGAGGAACAACACATACCAGGGCCTGTCAGTGGGTTGGGGGCAAGGGGAGGGAGAGCATTAGGACAAATACTTAATGCATGCGGGGCTTAAAACCTAGATGATGAGTTGATAGGTGCAGCAAACCACCATGGCACATGTATACCTATGTAACAAACCTGCACGTGCTACACATGTATCCCAGCACTTAAAGTAAAATTTTTTAAAAAAGAAATTAATGGGTAATGAATTTCCTCCTACACTGATATGAAAAGACACTCTTTGTACTGACAGAATTTCACTATCTGGGGTAATAAATACAAATCCCTTTACCAAAAAAAGGAAGGAAGGAAGGAAGGAAGGAATGAAGGAAGGAAGGAAGGAAGGAAGGAAGGAAGGAAGGAAGGAAGGAAGGACAAGAAAGAAAGGAAAGTGATATGAATAGAATCATGCAGTATGTATTCTTTTGGTATTGGCTTTTTTCACTTAGCATACCTCCCCAAAGACTGATATATTAGTTTAGTTATTGGATATATCAATAGTTTGTTGTTGTTTTTTAATTTCTAAGTAATATTACATGGTGTGGATATAGAACAATTTGTTTAAGAATTCACCCACTGAAGGATATCTGGGTTGTTTCTAGTTTTTGGCTATTACAAATAAACATGCTATGAACATTTGTGTACAGGATTTTGCATGAGCATAATTTTAATTTCTCTGAGATAAATGCCAAGAATGCAACTGCTGAGGAATATGTCCGTTTCATTTTTAGTTTTATAAGAAAATGCCAAACTGTTTTTGAGTGGATGTGTCATTTTACATTCCCACTGCAATGTATGAATGATTTTATTTCTCCACATCCTCACTAACACTTGGTTGTTTTTATTCTAGTCATTCTGATAGGTGTGTATCAAGAACCAAAACTTTTGCTATGTGTCAGACTCTGTTAACAGGATGAAAGGTTAAGCTACAGATTGGGAAAAGATATTTGCAAACCACATATCAAATAAAGAGCAAATATATAGAGACGTGAAGAAATCCCAAAACTGAACAGTAAAAACAAAAAAAAAATCAAATTAGAAAATGGGCAAAAGCCATGAGGAGACATTTCACTGAAGAGGAGATACAGCAGGCCAATAAGAAAATGAAAATATATTCAGTGTTCTTAGCCACTAAGGAAATGCAAATCAAAACCACAATGTGATATCATTACATACCTGTCAGAGTGGGTCTACATATAATAGCATGGTACGGAGATCCCTATTGAGAGAGAGAGAGAGAGAGAGAGAGAGAAGGAAGGAAGGAAGGAAGGAAGGAAGGAAGGAAGGAAGGAAGGAAGGAAGGAAGGGAGAATGAGAGAGAGACAGAGGGGAGAGAGAAAGAGAGAGAAAAAGAGAGAGAGGTTAAGTAGCAGCAAAATACTAAAAATCTTCTTGGAAGAAGATAGAAGAAAAGGGGAACAACAACCTAGACAAAACCTTCAAAGCAGCCAGCCCCAAGGCATTATCCACTTGAAATATTGATAGCCTTAGCCAGACACAAGTTTCAGCCAAAGCTGGGTTTCAGTACTCCAATAGGATTCAGACTAAAGATTTTCCCATTCTATTTGCTAAGAAACCATTTGTCATCTTCCCTTTAAGTCAACAGCTCAATACCACAATGTCACAGGCCCACCCAGTCTAAGCTAACCTGAGTCATATCCGCAAGCAGAGTTTGGTGCTGACCTTTTCATATTTGGTATTTGACTGCCTGGCCCATCAATGGGTTTCATATCTCTCTGTTTACATCTTCACTAAACTGTAAAGAGGGGACTGTCAGTCAAAATACCAAGTGCTGAAAGGTCACAGCTGACAGCTTACTATTTGCCAATGGTTTTTAATCATTCACTCTGCAATACATCCGAGACTCTACGGTTAATTCCATTTGTTATTGACAGAAATAATTTCAACCAGCCCTCATTTCTGGGGTTTACCAGAAACCAGAAACAAATACGACAGGATCCCACTATATTGTAGGGATTGGGGATGATTCAGTTCAACAGGCTTTTCTTCAATATCTTTTACATGTGCAGGAATGTGTTGATTGCAGTAGGAACACAAAAGAAGCAAAAATCATACCCCTTACTTAACTGAGTTTTAGAAAAAAATGTAGAGAGATAAGACATACCCATGTAAACCATGTTTTCAAACCCTTCATAACTCATGGATATTAACTGAAATTATCAAAGCACATTGAATAGATTTGATAAGATGTAATACTGTCTTAGAATGTAACACTCTGTGTCCTTCATTAGGGTTTCTTAACCTCAGTGCTATTGTCGTTTGGGGCCAGATAATTCATTGTTAAAGAAACTGTCCTGTACATTGCAGGATATGTAACAGTATCCCTGACCTCTATCCAATAATTGCTAGTACCATCTTTCCCAGTTATGACAACCAAAAAGGCTTCAAATATTGCCAAATGTCTCCTGTGGTGCCAAATTACCCCTGATTGAGAACCACTGCTCTAAAAATAAAATAGATGTATGCTTGTCAATATAAGTGAAATTTGCAAGATACAGAAGATTCTTTCATATATATCTGAGACAAAAGTCTATATCTTCTACATCTTGTGCTTTTCACTAATAATATATATTACATGTATATAATATTATGTATCTATATATTAGAAAGCCTAGACCAGTGTCTCTCACTCAGCTTGGCTACATATTATAATTGCTGGAGGAGCTTTATCTCTGGAGGTAGGACCTGTGCTCTCGTATTTTTTCCGAGTTCCACTGGTGATTCCATTGTTATTTGGCTAGGGTTGATAACCACCCAGAGGGCTTGTTAAAACACAGATTGCACAGCCTCATCTCCACAGTTTCTAAATCAGTAGGTCTGGGGCAGGGCCACATAATTTGTTTTTCTAACAAGTTCCCAGGTGATGTCCATGGTACTGGCCCAAGGAACAAAACTTTTAGAACAACTGTTATAGAAGGATTTACCCCAAGTTATTGTGACAGTGTTCTTTTCTTCTCAAGTAAAATTGTAGACCAGAGGAAAAGGGAAAGTTGACATTTTAATCTTATATTATTATATATTGTTTGAGTGTTTTTGATAGGCATATATTTCTTTAATGTGAGTTTTTAAATTTCCAAAACAAAAGAGTACACTGACAATATTTGAAGCACCCTTTATGTCCCTACCTTCTGAATTGCCTCCCTATTCTTTCATCAAAGATATTCACTATCCTTAAAATTTTATTAACCATTCTCTAGCTTTTATTATTTTATTTTATTATTATTATTATTATTATTATTATTATTGAGATGGAGTTTGATTCTGTCGCCTAGGCTGGAGAGCAGTGGCATGATTTTAGCTCATTGCAACCTCTATCTCCCAGGTTCAAGGATTCTCCTGCCTCAGACTCCCAAGTAGCTGTGATTACAGGTGCCCGCCACCATGTCTGGCTAATTTTTGTATTTGTTTTTTTTAAGTAGAGACGCAGTTCTGCCATGTTAGCCAGGCTGGTGTCAAACTCCTGACCTCAGGTGATCCTCTCACCTCAGCTTCCCAAAGTGCTGGGATTACAGGCATGAGCCACTGAGCCCGGCCAATTCTCTAGCTTTTTGAAAGTAGCTGTTCCACCTATACCCATATCACTAAGCAATGTATTGTTTGGTTTTATCTACTTTTTTAAAACTTTGTAAAACTGAAATCATATTATTTGTATTTATCTATGACATGATATTTTTGGGTAAATGTCATGTTTTTATTTTTAAATTTACCTATGTTGATGTTTATAGTTATGGTTTCTTCATTTTCATTCATTGCACGATATTCCCCAATATACTTATACATATTTTATATGTATAAATTCATGTTATTTGTAGTTTTTCCCCTTAAAAACAATCCTGCCATGAACATTCAAGTACATGCACATGTTTGTCTTTACTCGGTATATAGATTATACCAATCCACACTCCCAACAGCAGTAGATAAGTATTCCCATTATACTATATCCTCACTAACACTTGGTATTAACAGATTTTTACTTTCTTCCCCATTTGATTTTTGCAAAATGATATCTCCTTGTGGTCTTAATTTTCATTTCCATGTTGCAAATTCATTTCCAAAGAAGCTAACTTAGCACCTCAATAAAACATGTATAATCTCAGAGGCACAAAACTTTAAGGTCCCTGAGAAACTCCGTGGGGCATTCTTCACAAACACCCACAAGTGGGAAGGAATAAATTCTGTGTTTGCTGAACGGGCTTAATGAATTTTATTACAGAAAAATGACACTGACCATAGGTCTGCACTCGAAAATTTTAAGATATTTTTACATTCATTTAGATTCTTGCAAAAAGGAGTGCTTGAAGGTGGCTAGACAAATTTTCTTATCCCAAACTCACAGAAGAGACCATGGAAAGTCTGCATTTAGCAAACCTTCCTCAATAACACCATTGACTTTTGACAATGCTGGGGTCACAAAATAACCAAAAGGCAAAACTAAAAGCAACCTTGAAATTTACCTCTCTCAATCCTTCACTTTCTAGTGGAGAAACTAGAAGATTACAGAGCAGAAGTGATATATTCTAGGTCATATAGCCAGTTTGTCCCTGAGCTGAGAATAATAATGCAAATTTGTCCTCTTTTCAGTGCACCTCCCCAACATCCTGAAAAGAGGTCTGTGAAAGAAATTCAGGATAAGAATCCCTGATATGGAGGCATAGAGATATAGGAATGGGCCCTTAGGTGCAGGAAGTTAAGTGGGAGTGCTCAGGCCAAGAAGGCCATTCCTTAGGGGGGGTTTTGGCATCATTGAGGGATGCTCTCAATGCTCCCATCCAGTTAGAGCAATCATTCCCCAGGATGGTGCCAGACTAGATGAGTTAGTGCACACTAGTGCTTTCTAATGGGGTAGTCCCCAGCTATAGAGTAACCTGCCAGCCACCTTGACATGGGCTTCCGGAAGTCATTGTTTTAAAGCAGGCACCATTGCTCTGGCTGAAAATACCTCATTCAGATTATCACACTCTTAATTAGCCGTGCATGATGGCAATCAATTAAGGATGGCATAAAAGCCAATAGAAATAATACAACTCTCATTAGGGATTTCTCATTTGTTATATGAGTGTGTCTACTGGGTAAATTCCCATTAAAGCAAACTGGAGCCTATTATTTAAGCCATTTCAGGAGAGTGCTGGGTTATCTTTCCCTTTGACATTTATTGTACCTGGCATAAAGGTTAAAAACAATTATGTTCACTAGGAATATTTATTATCTTATGAGATTCAAGCAGGGCCATTATGTTTGTTTTCTTCTCTTTATCAAAGCTGGTCAAGGGGAGACTTTTTAATGAGCTTGAGCTAAATATTAAGGAAATTTTTCCTTCCCTGCACTCAGAGAGATAAACCTGGAAATAAACCTGAAAATAGTGATACTCTGTAAAAGCCATAGCTCTGAGACGGCGTTTATCATTTGTATACTGCTACTGCTGCACATGCTTTAGGCCAGCTTCCATTGTCTAAGAGTCATATCAGCATCCCCAGGAAGCCCAGTCATATTAGTGAAAGAACACTAGATTGGGAATTAGGGGAGCCTGGTTTCAAGACCTTGCTCTTCCACCAACTTCCTGTATGACTTTGACAACTCCATCTTTTCAGTTACTCAGGCTAAAAGCCTGGATTCCCCATTTTCTCTTATACCCAATATCCAAATCTTTAACAAATCCTGTTAGTTGCACCTTCAAAGTAAATCTGGAATTTGATCACTTCTCACCTCTTCCACTGCTACCAAGATGGTCAAAGTCAACATCATTGTTAGGCTAGATTACTAGCATAGCTTCCTAACTGGTCCCCTGCTTTCACCCTCATCCCCCTAACAGTCTATTTTTAATAGTAGAGCTGGCCAGACGAGGTGGCTCATGCCTGTAATCCCAGCACTTTGGGAGGCTGAGGCAGGTGGATCACGAAGTCGGGAGATCAAGACCATCCTGGCTAACACGGTGAAACTCCGTCTCTAATAAAAATACAAAAAAATTACCTGGGCGTGGTGGTGGGCGCCTGTAGTCCCAGCTACTCAGGAGGCTGAGGCAGGAGAATGGCATGAACCTGGGCGGCGGAGCTTGCAGTGAGCCTAGATCTCACCACTGCACTCCAGCCTGGGCGACAGAGAGAGACTCTGTCTCAAAAAAGTAAAAAATAGTAGAGCTATAAATATCCTTTAAAAAATCTGTCAGATCATGTCACTCCTCTGCTCAAAATCTACAGTGGCTCCCCATTTCATTCATAGCCTTCCCAATGGCTTTACAAGTCCTATGACATCTGGTACCCCCATTACCTTTCTTCCTTCATCTACTACTGCCCTTCTTGTCACTCACTTTACTCCAAACAAACTGGCCTTCTTGCCGTTCTTGGAATGTATCTGCCTCAGGCCTTCACATAAACATTTTCTTCTGCCTAGAAAGGTCTACCCCCAGTTGTCTCCAAGGTTCACCCTCACTTTCTTCAAGTCTTTTCTCAAAGCTTGACTTCTCAGTGAAACCTACTCTTATCAGCCTATTTAAATTCAACTCCTCTACTTATTCCACACTCCTTACTTTCCTTTAATCCACTATCCTTTTGTTTGTCTCTTTCTGTGGCACTATCAATTGCTAACGTTAGTATAATGTCAGTATAATTGTTAGTATAATTAGTATAACATTTTGTAATCTGTTTTGTTCACTAATGTACATCAAGTGTCTTTAATAGTGCCCAGCACAGAGTAGGGATTCAATAGATATTTGCCTAGCTTAATAGAATTTCTCTAATTTGGGCTTCAATTTCTCTATCTGTGTAATAATATAATTGAACTAGTCTAATGGTCAGCAAACATATTTCTGTAAAGGGCCAGATAGTGTTTTTGCAGCTATATTCTCTGTCACAACTACTGAACTCTCCATTGTAACATGAAAGCAGCCATAGACAATATATAAATGAATAAGCATGACTCTGTTTCAATAAAACTTTATTTACAAAAACAGGCAGAGAGCCAGGTTTGGCCCCCAGGCCATAATGTGCCAACCCCCAAACTAGATGATCTTTAAGGGATTATTTGGTTCGGGTGTTCTGTGGCCCCCCAAGGTATAAGAAAATAGGTTTGATGTTAGGAAATTTTTTTCTTATATCTCATGTCACAGCACATAACTACCTATTCTATTCGTACTTAGACCTGGACAGCCCAGCAGAAAAAGAAGAGTAGGCCAAGCAAAGTGTCATAGAACACTGAACAGTGTTCTATGGGCTTAAGTCACTACCTCCCTTCTAAAACATAAATCATAGTATCAGCTTCCTCAGTGGTTTCTTTCACAGCATGCCACATGCTAGAAGAGAATCATCAAGGGAAGGTCTCCACTGAACAGGGTATCTGTATAGTAAAGAATTTACTTTGCCCAGAAAAAGGGCTGGCCTTTGATCTTGGCTTCTGGGAAGTAATAGCTAAGGCTTTGGCATGTCATGCCTGATACAGAGTGTATTTGTTTACTAGGCGGCCTTGACTACTAGACAGTAAGACAATACAATTTATGACAAGGGCTTTGGGCCATGCAAAGTTCACTCCACTTTAAAGAAATGGAGACTATAGGCCAGCCACATGGTAACAGCTCTACCACTAGAGAGTATGGAAACTAAGGGTCAGTCATATAGGTAGTCAACCATGGAGCTGTAATAAAAACTCTGGACACCAAGGCTCAGATGAGCTTTCCCAGTTGGTAATACACTGCATATTGTCACACACTGATACTGATAAAAATAATGCTGCCCATAACTCCTTAAGAAAGGACAACTAGAAGCTCTATATTTGCAACTTTTCTTGACTCTGCCTTATGCATATCTTCTCTTGAATGATTTTAATCTGTATCCCTTTGCTGTAATAATTCATAACCATGGATATAACAGCTTTCGGTAAGTTCTGTGAGTCCTTAAACATTGCACCTGAGTGTGGTTTTAGGAACTGTGTTGCCTCAAACTCTGCAGTACCCTAGTCTCCTAGCCAAGAAAAGGAAAAATATCTTCTTTTAGCTTCCCCTGCCTTCTTATTAAAATTTCCAGGGTTTCTCAATGCCAAACTTTGATTCCATGTTCTTCCAAATCCCACCAAAGGCAAACTCTCAAATACTATGAAGACCAAAGGGGAAAGTCCATGCCCTTATATCGACCATTAATATCCATGAGGTCCTAATGTTGAGGTCACAATATAGTTATGCCGAGAAACTGATAGACAAGTGATCACCAAAGGGAGTCTTGGGGATATTATTCTCAGCATTACATAACAGAATCAGATATAACCAGATCTAGTGTCTCTCTCTTTTTCTCTCTCTATTTCCTTTCCTTCCTCTCTCCCTCCCCCTTTCTTTTCATTTCTGCCTTCCTCCCTTTCTCCCTCTCTGTTTTTCTTGCAGTCAATAAGTCTTTTAAATAAACTAATTAATAGATGCAAACTCAATTGTTTGTCTATCCTAAACATTTCAAAAATGTTTACTGTTTGAAATCTTTGTTAATTGGAGAATGGTTGAGTAAAATACGATGTATCCACAATGGAATGCTACTCAGCCATTAAAATATTTGTGGTGTTTTAATAATATAAAAATTATTTAATTTACTATAAAAATACAGGATTGAAATATATACAGTGCATCAACTAATGTTTACGTACATCTATGTAATACAAATGAAAATGAATGAAATAATAAAAAATTAATTATTTCTTGTTGTGGATTATAAATAATTCCCTTTGCTATATTTTTATATTATCCACATTTTTACCTTTTTCACTTTTAGAGATAAAAATAATGTGATTTTACAAAGTAGAAAGTTTACTGATGATCATAAGGGAGACAGTACCTCTTAGTGCCACAAACTCTCCTCCCTTCAAGAGAAACATCTCATACTGTGATATGTGGTGGTCAGCCATTTATGTGTCTTCTTTTTAGGGGTCAGAAGCCACCTCCTTTTTTCACTGCTGAATTCTCATCACCTCAAACAGAGCATAGTATAGAATCAGCATTTCCTCAGTAAATGTCTGCTGAATGGCAGTTACAGTGGTAAAGAATGGCAACTTAGTTTGCAAAGGACAATACATAGGGTTTCTCTTTTATCTACAGTGACACTTCTCCAAGAACCTCTCTACTGCTCTGCTGGCCTGAATAGATCCAAGATGACTACTTGTCAATCTATTTAGTGAGAGATGATGCATTGCACAAAAGAGAAATATACAGCTTTTTACCACACAACTTAGTGCAGGCCAAATTCTTTCCTTCTGTTCAAAGCATTGTGTCTCTCTGGACTGCCCAGTTACCTTCTTCCCCATTACCCAATTAACAATGTGTTAAACACCATTCCTCTAATGGCTTTAACCTCAATCACTTACTGCCTCGTGGCTTTCAAATCCTTCCACTTACACGAATGCCAAGTCCTATTGCTCTATTTCTTAGAACAACTCAAGCAGAACAGAATTGGTTTACTGCTATGGAAGCCAATTCTCAATATTTCCTATGACCCCTTGTGGATCCTTGCCCAGACAGTGACCTCACACATATACAATGTTGCTCATTTGCAAAGCCCTCTGGTACCCCCCAAAAATCTGTCCATCTTCCAAAGCACTATTCAGCCATGTGTTCAAAACAGGCACTATTTTCTAGGGGCCTGAGAAATTCTCCAGCAAACTCTCAGCTGTTATCAGTTCTCCCTTCTCTAGAGAGGCAGCAGAAAGTACAAGGACTGTTTTTGCAGCTTTACTTGAAGAATCTGGCAGTACACTAGGGATATAACGAAATGGCAGTTAATCATTCAACTTTCCCTGAATGACTGCTGTGTGAAAAGTCAATTTTAGGTACTTTAGAGGGAACACGAAGAAAATATGGAAAGCTTTTTTGTCCATACTTCTCAGAATCTGACCATCTAATTATTGTCCGAACACATAAATGCAAGACAAAAGTTTACTGACCCTCTCAAAGAGCTGAAAAATATATAATTACAAAGTCAACTGAACAATATTTTATGAGCCAATGAGAAAGAAGAATTAGCATGGAACTAATTAAGACAGGTTTCTTGGAGATATGACTCCATGGACAGAGGTTGAGAAGGGAAGGGATACGGTATGATGGTATGATAGTTAATAGTATGTGACTTGATACGTATTGATCAGGTAGGAAAAAAATGTTGAATTGAAAATATTACTGCCCAGAGAGATCTCATGGAGTGGCATAGGTAGAGACAGGGCCCAGCATCAAACAGCAGCAATTCTAGAGATTTTCTAGAACTTAAAGCTCAACAGTAAGGCCTAAACAAGATTGCATGAGATAACCACACCACCCCCAAGGCTAAAAGAAAACCTACTATACTGGCCAATATCCTAAAGGTTTACTGAAAGCCATTATCCTCTGTAATTGCTAATCTGAACGTGCCCTTGCATATCTCAGCCCACATGGATCTTAACTGTATCTACTTCTCATGCCTCTGACTCCTCACAGACCAATCTATGTTTTGCTTGCCAATATGCTGCTACTATTATTACTAATCATAATACTGCCAGCTCCAAGATAAAGAAGTTTACACTAACGTTTTCATTGACTCTTCACAACAACATTTTGAGGCCCCCATTACACAACTTGCTTAAAGTCACACAGCTAGAGGTACAAGGACTGGAACTTGAATCTAAGTCTTTCTGACATCAAAGTTCATTCTGTTATCCATTATTCTATAGGCTTTTAATATGTACATCAAGGAAACATTATTTCAATATCTTGCTATTTCTCCTTTTAGAAATCATATAAAATAAAAATGAAACAAAAAAAATTCCAAACTCCGTTCTCAGACAAACTGGCATGGCAGAGACTGCAATGTGTTCACCAAAATCTATTTCCTTTCCTTTAATAAAACAAGCTCCACTATATTTCTAAGACACTTACTTGCAGTGTGATAGTCTGGACATTGAAATGTGGGTAGAATTAACATGAACTACTTCTAGCCCTGAACCACAAAATCCTCCCATGTATCCTCCATTCTTTCTTCCCATAATTGCCAGCAGAGGCCAGATGATCTGTTAGAAGACTCAGAGGCCCTTGTAGATGGATGGAAAAGCCACATGATAGAATGGATATACTTAGCTAATTCCCTTCCATAGCTAATGATTCTATTAACATCATGAGTGGCACTAAGCATTGTACCAATGAACACATAAACCATACACACATACATACACACACACACACACACACACACACACAGACACACATGGGTGTGGCCGTGTGCATTGAATAATTGTACCAATATGCCTCTTAATATATGTTTAGGTATCTATGAATAAAAATTTGCAAACAACACTGTGTCATTTGAGCTGGGACAGACAGTTCGTTTGGTTAGAAACCAATATTAACAAAGCTAATGTAGAAGGTTGACATATACAGAGAAAAACTGTTTAAGCAGCTATAGCTGCTGCTCTAGCTCAGGCCACTGACTAAGTCCTAACCTCAGTTCAGTGAGTCACCACACTAAGGGAGACTTTGGCTTATGTAAGATTATGAGGATGGCTCAGTACAAATCCACCCTGACTACTGAAGAAAAACTAAAAGAAGACAGTTATTGGGTCCAAAGTATGCCATTTTTTTAATACAAAGGACAGTTGGCCCATTCTTTTCTTTGTTCAGCAAAATGTAAACATCCCACATCTCTCCTTACTTCTAGAAGCTCAATCTGTTCTCTCTGCTCGTAAAGACCTTGGCTCTTGGGATTAGCACAGCTTTAAGGCTACTGAGTTGGTTTATGTCTGTTTTATTTCCCCTGGAACCATGCAGAATGTACACACAGAACACAATCCTGATCGCTGAGCTTTTATTTTACTTTTATAATCAATACCACAGGAAGTGCATGGATTTATCATTTCTAAAGCTTTAAAAATTATTATACAATCTATTGGCAATGTTGCTGCCAGCCTGCCCAACAAGTTCTAGACCTGGGCAAGACTATGAAAATAAAAGAATTGAAGACATGACTACTGGGTCTATATGCAACAGTCCTCTAGTATCTTTCTGGAAAAAAAAAAAGATAAAAACCTGACAGAAGCCCCCATAATCATAGTTTTCAGTTTCAGCTCATTTGATTTTCACAGCCAATTATGAGGTATTGAGGGCAGAATTTAATTGTCTTCATTTCAGAGAACAGAATAAAGAAATAGAGAGAGGAAGTGACTTGTCCAAGGCCACACAGCTGCTTGTTGATAGGGCTGCCAAGACTCTGTACTGGATCTTATGATTCTCACATTTCTCATTTCAGCATACATTTTCTTGGTCTGTTTGGAGCAGTTGCCCAGATAAGATGGGCTCTCATTTGAAATTAGTCAGCTGTATTGACTTGTTCTCGGGATGAATGCATCCTTAAGGATGACCAGGTTCTTGTTTATGTTAAGATTCTTGGAGAGAGTCTGAGTCAGACAACTTGCCTTTTTCACCCCTACATGTTCATTTCCTTATTTCTCCTTTCTTCCCTTTTGTTGTTCCTTGGTTAGCAAATAAACAAGTCAATTTACTTTCCCCTCATTTTGTCTCCCACCACGTTTAGCTATCTGCTTCAGTGTTCAGGCTTCCAGGAACATTGTGTAATCTCTCTCTGATACATGGTTAAGTCTTTCTTCCTGCTCTCATCTATTTTCTTCATCATTTCTTAAAGAAACCCATTCCAATTTATCACCTTCTGCTTACACCAGTGAAAGCCACCAACCCTACACCTAGATTCCACTCTTTCTTCAGCATCTAGAGATTTTTGTGTCTACAAGCTTTGAAATTTGTTGATCCAAAGGTTTTCAACTAACTTTTTCTTAGAATTCTTTCCTAAATTCCTATATGGAAGAGATTATATCTAATTTCCATTGCAAATGGCTTGCAAGCCAGACAGGAAACAGTCCAGTTGTAAAACCAAAGAGTAAAAAGGGCAGATCTTCAGAAGTGGGAAGGAGGCCAATATGTCAGCAAAACTGGAAAACAAAATACTATCCTTCACCTATCCCCTCTCCCCCAGGAGAAACACAAAAGAAGATTATTAATCTTTACTCTGTTATCTGAAACCTTTAGATAGAAAGGTAATAAAAATAATAATTTATCATAATTATCAAGTACTTCCCAAGATATACTAGGCCTATGGCTTGTTAAAATAGAACCCTACGGCTGAGAGGGGACTTGAAGTGTGACCCTTGTCCATCTCCTGATCTTTACACAATTTGTTCCTATATATTTTAGGATTATTTGCCCATTTTCAGAGATACACAGAAAGGGCCATTATGCAACTTTTCTCTGGGGTTGTCTGCAATTGAGCAAAGACATCAAAGTTGACTTAAATCATATCAGCTATGTAGACATAAATCCTAAATGTAAATCTTATCCAGACTGGTGAAAACTAATTTTAGAAATACAATATGTTTATTTGTTGAGTTACAGGCTCAGTTATAGGACCCAGAAATAATGAAGAGAAGCAAAACATATCTTTGATCTTAGGGGCTCAGAATCTATTTGGGTATATCCATACTAACATTGTGATAGGCATTGCCATAGTGATCTGCATAAACTTCTATGGGAGCAAAAAGGAAAGAAGAATCAAATATGGAAAACAGAGTTGGGAAAGAATTTATGGCTGGATTTTGATGGTTCACCAGGTAAAGTGGAAGAAGACACATCATGGTTCAGAGGAACCAGAATGTGGTGTGTTTGAGGAAAAAGCACACCTATGTGTGTGTAATCCTATTTTATGAGCTATTTCAGTGGCAGAGATGAAGTTTGAATATGATACTAGGGGCAATATTATGGAAAGCCTTGTATTCTATGATGAGGATGTAGGATTATATATTATAGGTAGGGTTGTGAGCAGACAATTATATGGCAATATTTGCAATTTAGTAAAAAATCACTATGACTTCCAGACGGAGGAAAGGCTAAGGGAAAGAGATTAAAGGATGTGTCAGCAGAGCCCAAGTTGTCAAGTACCTGCACAGAGCTATCCAGTTGCTGAGACAAACTAAGAGTGCTGAAGAGTGGAGTTTAATACTGATGAGAATAAGAGGCAGGGAAAAATAACAACACATAAAAGAGAAACAAAATATGAAAGAAAGAAGAAAAAGAGAAAAGAATGTGAATGTTAAACATAATTGTTTATTATGTAACAGGTACAGCACTAAATATTTTATGCACATTATCTCAATTTTAAAATTTGTTTTTAAATTTTTTATTTTTAATTTTTGTGGGTACATAGTAGGTGTATATGAGGTGCATGGCATATTTTGGTATAGGCATGCAATGTATAATAATTACAACATAGAAAATGGGTTATCCATCTCCTCATGCATTTATCCTCAGTGTTACAAACCATTTAGTTATAATATTTTCATTATTTTAAAATGTACAGTTAAATTATTTTTACTAGAGTCACCTGTTATGCTGTCAAGTACTAGGTATTATTCATTCTAAATATTTTTTGAACCCATTAAACATCCCCACCTTCTCTCAACCCACCCCCCACCCACTACCCTTCCCAACTTCTAGTAACCGTCCTTCTGCTCTCTATCTCCATGCGTTCAATTGTTTGGATTTTTACATCCCACACATAAGTGAGAACATGCAATTTTTCTTTCTGCACGTGGCTTATTTCACTTAATATAATGGCCTCCAATTCCAACCATGTTGTTGCAAATAAAAGAATCCTATTGCTTTTTAGGGATGAATGGTACTCCATTGCATCTAAGTATCACATTTTTCTTTACTCATTCATCTGTTGATGGAAACTTAGGTTGCTTTCCAATCTCGGCTATTGTGAACAGTGCTGCAGCAATCATGGGAGAGAAATATCTCTTCGATATACTGATTTCCCTTTTTTAGGGTATGTACCCAGCAGTGGGATTGCTGGATTTGCTCTATTTTTATTTGTTTGAGGAACCTCCAAACTGTTCTCCATAGTGGTTGTACTAATTTACATTCCCACCAACAGTTTATGAGGGTCCTCTCTGCATATCCTCGCCAGCATTTTTTATTGCCTGTCTTTTGGATAAAAGCCTTTTTAACTAGGGTGGGATGATATCTAATTGCAGTTCTGGATTGCAGCTGTCTGATGATCAATGATGTTGAGTACTTATTCGTATGCCTGTATGCCATTTGTATACCTTCTTTTGAGAAATGTCTATTCAAATCTTTTGCCCAGTTTTTTGACCAAATTATTAGATTTTTTCCTATAGAGTTGTTTGAACTCCTTATACATTCTGTCAGATGAATAGTTTGAAAATATTTTCTCCCATTCTGTGGGTTGTCTCTTCACTTTGTGGATTATATCCTTTGCTGTGCAGGAGGTTTTTAACTTGATGTGATCCCATTTGTCCATTTTTGCTTTGGTTTCCTGAGCTTGTGGGGTATTGCTCAAATGTTTGCCCAGACAAATGTCCTGGAGATTTTCCCCAATGTTTTCTTGTAGTAGTTTCATAGTTTGAGGTCTTAGATTTAGGTATTTAATCCATTTTGATTTGATTTTTGTATAGGGGTCTAGTTTTATTCTTCTGTATATGAGGTATCCAGTTTTCCCAGCACCATTTATTGAAGAGACTGTCCTTTCCCCAGTGTATGTGTTCTTGGCACCTTTGTCAAAAATGAGTTCACTAAAGGTGTGTGGATTTTCTTCTAGGTTCTCTATTTTGTTTTATTGGTCGATGTGTCTGTTTTTATGACATTACCATGCTGTTTTGGTTACTATAACTCTGTAAGTATAATTTGAAGTGAGGGAATATGATTCCTCCAGGTTTGTTCTTTTTGCTCAGGATAGCTTTGGCTATTCTGGGTCTTTTGTGGTTCTCTGTAAGTATAATTTGAAGTCAGGGAATATGATTCCTCCAGTTTTGTTCTTTTTGCTCAGGATAGCTTTGGCTATTCTGGGTCTTTTGTGGTTCCATATAAATTTTAGGATAATTTTTTTCTATTTCTATAAAGAATGTCTTTGGTATTTTGATAGGGATTGCATTGAATCTGTAGATTGCTTTGGGTCATATGGACATTTTAACAATATTGATTCTACCAATCCATAAACATGCAATATCTTTCCATGTTTTGGTGTCCTCTTCAATTTATTTCATAAGTGTTTCATAGTATTCATTGTAGAGATCTTTTACTTCCTTGGTTAAGGTAATTCCTAGGTATTTAATTTTATTTGTGGCTATTGTAAATGAGATTACTTTATTCCTTTTTCATATTGTACACTGTTGTCATATAGAAATGCTACTAATTTTTACGTTGATTTTGTATCCTGAAACTTAACTGAATTGATCAGTTTTAATAGTTTTTTGGTGGAGTCTTTAGGTTTCTCCAAATAAAAAATTATATCATCAGCAAACAGATAGTTTGACTTCTTCCTTTCCAATTTGGATGTCCTTTGTTTCTTTCTCTTGTCTGATTGCTCTAGCTAGAACTTCCAGTACAATGTTGAATAACAGTGGTGAAAGTGAGCATCCTTGTCTTGTTCCACATCTTAGAAAAAAAGGCTTTCAGCATTTCCCTATTTAGTATGATACTAGCTATGGTTCTGTCATATATGTTATTTTGTTGAGGGGTGTTCCTTCTATGACCAGTTTTTAAAGATATTTTTCATGAAGAGATGTTAAATTTTATCAATGCTTTTTCAACATCATTTGAAACGATCATATGGTTTTTGTCCTTCATTCTGTTGATATGATGTAGCACATTGATTGTTTTGGGTATGTTGAAACATCCTCGCATCCTTGGGGTAATTTCCACTTCATCATGATGAATTATCTTTTTAATGTGTTGTTCAAATCAGTTTGCTAGTATTCTGTTGAGGATTTTTGAATCAATATTCATGAGAGATATTGGTCTGTGGCTTTTCTTTTCTTTCTTTCCTTCTGCGTTTTTGTCTGGTTTTGGTATCAGGATAATATTGGCCTCATAAAATGAGTTTAGAAATATTCTCTCTTTCACTATCTTTTGGAATAGTTTGGATAGGATTGGTATTCTTTAAATATTTCATAGAATCCAGCAGTGAAGCCATGGGTTCCCAGGCTTTTCTTTGCTGAAAGACATTTTATTATGGCTTCGATCTCATTACCTATTATTGGTCTGTTTAGGTTTTGGATTTCTTCCTTGTTCAAGCTTGGTAGGTTGTACATGTCTAGGAATTTGTCCATTTCTTCTAGATTGTCCATTTTATTGGCATATAGTTGCTCATAGTAGCCACTAATGATCCTTTGAATTTCTGTTGTATCGGTTGTAATATCTCCTTTTTCATCTCTGATTTTATTTATTTGTGTCTTCTCACTTTTATTTTCATTAGTCTGGCTAAAGGTTTGTCAGTTTTATCTTTTCAAAAAACCAACTTTTTGTTTCATTGATCTTTTGTGTTGTTTTCACCATTTCAAATTCATTTATTGCTGTTCTGATTGCTATTATTTATTTTTTTCTACTAACTTTGAGTTTGGTTTCCTCTTGCTTTTCTAGTTCTTTAACATGTATCATTATGTTATCTATTTGAAGTTTTTCTTCTTTTTGCATGTAGGCACTTATAGCGAAAAATTTCCCTCTTAGTACTGATGTCACTGAATCACAGAGGTTTTGCTAAGTTGTGTTTCCATTATAATTTCTTCTAAAAAGTTTGACAATTTTCTTCTGATTTTTTTGACTCACTTATCATTCAGAAGCATATTGTTTAATTTTTATGTATTTGTATAATTTCCAAAATTCTTCCTGATGCTGATTTCTAGTTTTATTCCATTATGGTCAAAGAAGATGCTTAATACGATTTCAATTTTTTAAAATATTTTAAGACTTGTTTTGTGACCTAACATATGGTATATCATTGATAATGATCCGCATGCTGAGAAGAATGTGTATTGCACAGTCTTTGGATGAAATGTTCTGTAAATGTCTATTAGGTTCATTTGTTCTATAGTGCAGATTATGTTTGATGTTTCTTTGTTGTGTTTTTATCTGGGAGATATATCCAATGCTGAAAGTAGGGTGCTGAAGTCTCCAGCTATTATTGTATGGAGGTCTATATCTCCTCTTTAGCTCTAATAATATTTGCTTTATATATATGTGTGCTCCAGTGTTGGGTGATTATATGTTTACAATCATTATATCATGTTGCTGGATTGACCCCTTTGTCATTATATATAAATATAAATATATTTATATTATATATAAATGGCCTTCTTTGTCTCTTCTAACAGTTTTTCTCTTGAAATCTATTGTGTCTGATATAAGTAGAGCTACTTCTGCTCTTTTTTGGTTTCCATTGTCATGGAATACTTTATTCCAGTCCTTTATTTTCAGTCTATGCATATGTTTATAGGTGAAGTGTGTTTCTTGCAGGCAGGAGATCATGGGGTCCTATTTCTTCATCCATTCAGCCACTCTATGTCTTTGATGGGGGAGTTTAGTCTATTTATATCAAATGTTATTATCGATAAGTAGCAACTTACTCCTGCCATTTTGTTATTTGTTTTCTGGTTGTTTTGTGGTCTTCTCTTCCATTTTTTTCTTCCTTCCTGTCTTCATTTTAGTGAAGTTGATTTTCTCTGGGGGTACGATGTAATTTCTTGCTCTTTGTTTTTTTTTATGTATCTATTGCATGGTTTTTGATTTGAAGTTACTGTGAAGCTTGCAAATACTATCTTATAAGCCATTATTCTAAACAGATGACAACTTAACATTGATTGTAGACACAAACAAACAAACACATACACACAAAGAAAACTAATAACAACTCTGAACTTTAACTCCATCTCCATCCCCTCATTTTTAAATTTTTTTTTGTTTCTCTTTATGTCTTATAGTACTATCTGTGTCTTGAAATGTTCTTCTCGTTATTATTTTTGATCAGTTCAGCATTTAGTCTTTCTACTTAAGCATAGTTTACACACCAAAATTACAGTGTTACAATATTCTGGGTTTTTTTGTGTACTTATTATTACCAGTGAGTTTTGTACCTTCAGATGATTTTTTTCTTGCTCATTAACATCCTCTTCTTTCAAATTGAAGAACTCCCTTTAGCATTTGTTTAGAACAATTCTGATGTTGATAAAATCCCTCAGCTTTTGTTTGTCTGGGAAGGTCTTTATTTGTCCTTTATGCCTGCAGGATATTTTTGCTGGATATACTATTCTGGGGTAAAAGATTTTTTCCTTCAGCACCTTAAATATATCATGCCACTCTCTCCTGGCCTGTAAGGCTTCCACTGAAAAGTCTGCTGCCAGATGTATTGGAGCTCCATTGTATGTTATTTGTTTCTTTTCTCTTGGTGCTTTTAGGATCCTTTCATTATCCTTGACCTTTGGGAGTTTGATTATTAGGTGCCTTGTGGTAGTCTTCCTTGGGTTAAATCTGCTTGGTGTTCTAAACCTTCCTGTACTTGAATATTGATATCTTTCTCTAGGTTTGGGAAGTTCTCTGATATTATCTCTTTGGATAAACTTTTTACCCATATCTCTTTCTCTACCTCTTCTTTAAGGCCAATAACTCTTAGATTTGCCCTTTTGAGCCTTTTTTTTTCTAGAGCTTGCAGGCATGATTCATTGTTTTTTATTCTTTTTTTATTTTGTCTCCTCCAATTGTGTAATTTCAAACAGCCTGTCTTCAAGCTCACTATTTCTAGTGATAGACAAATTCTGCTATTAAGTGACTCTGATGCATTCTTCAGTATG